>NC_139846.1:15434584-15714584 GCF_963691815.1 Echiichthys vipera | reverse complement strand
TGCCACTTGTGCTTTAAGCTGAGGATAATAAAAGCATGATCACCTAGTGTGTTCTAATAGACCATCAGGGCATTGTTTTGCCCTGCCTAATTGACCATTAATGGCCTTTAGGTCACCGCTTAATCATGTGATATGTCACAATATTTCGGTTACTCTGTTACTTGTGGTTTAATTTGAGAGAGAGAGAGAGAGAGAGAGAGAGAGAGAGAGACAGAGAGAGAGAGAGACAGAGAGAGAGAGAGAGAGAGAGAGAGAGAGAGAGAGAGAGAGAGAGAGAGAGAGAGAAGAGAGAGAGAGAGAGAGAGAGAGAGAGAGAGAGAGAGAGAGAGAGAGAGAGAGAGAGAGAGAGAGAGAGAGAGAGAGAGAGAGAGAGTGTGTTTTGGGGGCCAGGCAGCAACTCAAGTAACCTCTTGGAGCTGCACACCAAAGTCCCCTGAACAAGCTCCGCGCACAGAGAGAAGAATCAGGTAGTGTGCTTCTCATCAGACAGGTCTGAGTTGGATCAGGAGCTGATTGGATGGCACGGTCATTAATGTAACTGCGAGTTCCGGCCACTTATTAACGAACACAATAGCAAGCATGTAATACCGAGACACAGGATTTTATACAAGAATTCTATCCCATTAGTTATCCATCAGATTGGCAGTTCTTTTGTCAGATAGAAAACAGTTTTAGAAAGTAGAAATCTGTACACCAAACACAATATCCAACTGCATAGCCACGACAAGCAGCTGCTCAAATACAATATGAATGCTATAATGTCAATAAATATATGTGTAATATAAAAATGAAGCTAAACAAGCTGTTCAACGTGATGAGATTTGAACAATCTGCCCTTTTCGTCATTTCAATTTATCCTATTTAAAATAAGAACATCCACATCATGTATTTTGATTTATTTGATGTTGATTGAAGGTCGACTTGTCTCTTTGTCTCCTGTGGAAACTCGCTGCCATAACCGTCTTATCTGCTTATCTTGTTTCATTTGTGCTGACATACATTGGCTTGCCCCTCTCAAATAGAAACACGTTTGACTGTATCCGTTTCAAGTATCACAAAGTTTGATAAATGAAGTGTCATTTAGAAAGCTCCAGTCAAAACGTGAAGTTGTCTAACCGGAGACCTTAAACCTGAACCTTCTCTCTGAGTTATAAATGGTTTCTTTTAATGAAAAGGTTTCATCGTGAGAGTGAGTGTGGTTGTGTATGTCTGTCTCTCAGAAACTCTTCCATAGACATGTTGAACCATGTCCACCGCCTTAATAAGACTTCTTTATGGGTTAAAAAAAAAAAGGAAACGAGCCCATTAATCTTCCTAAAGTACAGTTCCATTTGCGGTAAATCATCTTAAAGGTGAGCAAAAGAAACTGGGATAAGGGGTTAACATCCCTTACAGAAAAGTAAAAAAAAATAATATGGGGAGAAAAGAAGAAGTTGCAGTAACTTACGACGTTCCTGCCTGTGATAGGGAAGGTTTTTGTTGCCACCGTACTCTATGGAGGAAATGTTGGGTCTATGTAAATCATAAATAAATCATAGAGTGTGGTGTATACCTACTCTGTAAAGTGTCCTGAGATAGCGTTTGTTATGATTTGGCACTATAAATAAAATTGAATTGAATTGAATTGAATAGTAATGAAACGGTTTTATTAGATGATGTTTGTGATGTGGTGGGGGAATAAAAAAAGGAGAGTCTCATTATATGGAGTATTTTGTTTGATTTTGTACACGTCCACAGTTAAAAGTAAATATCTTCAAACCACACGTGAAGGTCTCACACCATCTTTAATTACCCCTGATTCACTTTGATGCCACCCGCGTTTGTAATTATGCAAATTAAAAGTAAACTGAATCCATGGGCTGGTTTTCCTCCTCTACACCCCTGCTTTTATATATACATATACATTTATATATATAAAAACCCTTATGACTATATATATTTTCAACATCGCTCCACCTCAAGCGACTTCACAGTGCACCGGAGTCAGCTGTGCGGTTTCCTCCAGCGGGCTCGTGTCCTCGATAGGGGCGCGGACTGCAGGCGCTTACATAACGCTCCGTCTCTTCATCACCGACTCTCCGTTACGCAGCGCCATAACGCTCATCCAGCGGCTTCTTCTTTTAATTTTTTTCATGGATTTCGTTGACTTAGTCAGTTGTTGATTGTGTGACCGCACGCACACGTTGAAAACACATCACGCGCTTAACGAATCAAGCAGGTTATTCGAGTTTATTAGGCCCGGGGGGTGGACTTTGCGCACCGTCACGACTACAGCGCCACACATACTGATGTTTGCGGGTTCGGCTGGTAAATGCTTCTGCGAGTGTGATCCGGGGACCTCCAGGGGGGATTGAATGTGCCCCACACCAAAGAAAGCCTCATGTATCGTCACTATAAATGGATTCATACGGGATGATCGCAATTAAATATGGCCGTCAACTATAGGTGTCCCTAAACTGTTTTGTTTACCTTTAATGCATATCAAAACAAGATTTAAAAATATCCCGCTATTTAGTTCAGGTTTTTTTTTTTTAGGGGGGGGGGGGGTCAAATAATATTAGTTTGTGTTTCTGCGGCCACGCGTGTTTACTCGGTGATTTTAGGGTGTGGAGATGTCTGCGAGTCCTCGAGTGGAGAGACGAAACGAAACCCCCCGAATATGCGCGTATTCCCTATAAAAAATGGACAGAGAAAATGGGTTTGATTCCCCCCTCTGTGCCTCTCTCATGCCACAGTCGGCTTGCAGAGATGGCGCGGTCTGGCAGCGCCCCCTGCTGGCCGCGAGGACGAGCGGAACATTCTCTTAAAGGGGATGTCTGGAAAACCGGAAGAGTTTTTAAGGTGGAACGGCGGAGTTAGCTGCACGTCGAGGAGGACGCTTATTTTTTCCCCCCACCAAAGGGCTCACAGGGCAAACTGGACTGAGACGAAACCCTTTCACTGGTTTGTGTTTTCCCATTGCTCACCCTAACAGCTCAGAGCTGCTCTGCAAAAAAATAAAAAAAATACGCGCATTAAAGACGGATCCGCGCTGGGGCTTACAATCTCCCCTTTCTTAAAAATAAGTGCAGAAACAACACAGCTGGTGAGAGGGTTGTTTCCCTCTCTTCCAGCTCAAAAACGACGCTCTTGGAGGAGTTCCTTGATTTTACGCAAATAAATGGCAACCAGAACACAAGCTGAGTGAAAACTGAAGACACTAACGCACACAGTTGAGTCTCAGTTCTTTCCCTTTCACTTGTCAGAAGAAAAAAAAATATAAGACTAAGAATGTAACGAAAGAGTCAGCAAGGGTCCTATTTTTCATACCGCACCTCAGTTTATTCTACGTCGGATTTCGCTGTGTAGTGATAGAATGGCTCCTTCAGGGCTGGCCCCCAAACAGACAACACGTTGGCACCATAATAAAACAGAGATGCTTCTGGATACCTTATGAAGACTCCAGATGTTTTTAATGTGGATGAAAGAGTAGGGATCAGTATGTGGCCCGTCCGGCTTCAGATGGGCTGCATCCAATCCGTAATAAGAGTTGCTCCGTGGCTCTGCGCAGCACACAAGTGAAGACAAATAAAAAAATCATCTGCTTCTTGTGATTAAGATCGAAGGCCTATGTGAAGCATGTAGGCGCGCGACCTGGACACCGTGCCAGTTCACATGATCTCCATGAACCAGTTTAGTAACAACAACATCAACAACAACATACATAACTCTATATAGGCTATCTTTAAATTAGATAAAGGCTATAACATGTCATATAAATTAACAGAACCTTCATATTCGCCACAGTTTTCCTGTGTTTAGTGTTTTCCAGACTTCATCATTTTGCATAAACAAGCAGCCGCACTCTCCTATGGAAGTTGCTTTATTTTAGATGGAGTGGTCACGCGTAAAAGCCCTTCCTCCAGCCACACTGCTTATTAAATTCAGCTTTTTGTGAATGACTGGTGACCTTTGGGATTTCCATGGCATGGGGAGCATATCACAATAATATCATAAACTGGATTTTAAGTTTGAAGAAGCAAAGCCTGATTATATCTGAATGGTAGACGCACACAGGGGAACTTTGGGACTATTAATTCATTTGTAGGTCGTTTCTCTTTTTGATGTCCCATGCAGCTTCCTCCTTTCTATGTTCTTCATTTACATACAGTCCCTCTCTGTTCTCGCCTCTCACACACCTCAGCACAGAGCCCGTGTCTCTTCCACTCCTCCACTCTTCTTGTGCGTCCTCAGTCCGTCCACCCAGCTGCTCACCCGTGGGCTCGTGTACTATTTGCGGCCTTTGTCCCGGAGACCTCACGGATCAGACATGTTAGGCGCTTTTGTCTACACGCTCATTTCACTGCATCCGTTTATTCGCGGCATGTCTGTGGCACCCCCTCGCCCCGATCCGGAGAATTCACCCTGGTTCATGGAGTGCGTCAACGCCAGCAGCAGGCTTTATGCACCTGAAGGTGCCCGTGACCTTGACCCGGTAACCTGCTCCGTGCGCTGCCTGGATGAAGGGTAAGACGGGTAAAACCGTTAAGTATAGATTTGTGTGAAAATACGGAGAAAATCCACCTTATGATTAATTATTTTTATAGACTATACTATCTTAACACTGATCTGTTATCAGTGTCAGCGTATTCTGCATGAAAACAGATTTTTGTGTAATTTCCTCAGGCACTCGTGATGTAGGCCTATTTGTGCAGCTGTGATGTTATTCTGAAATATTTAGAAAGGCTAAAATAATTAAATTTCAAACACCAGGCCAGTTAAAAAATATATATGGCATGCTTTTATTTTATTTATTTTATTAGGAATTTTAAAGCACAGTGCCCTGACACAATAATCCAAGAGGATGGCACTCAAATGTATTAGTAAAAACATTCATTTCCAGAGTGGTCCTCGATGGAAACAACAAACACAACACATCCAAAAACAATGGAACCAGATATTACTCACTTGTCCCAGTGCAACTCCACACTCATGGTTCAAACTCCCTTAAAAGTGAACCATCAGCTCTCCCCTTCACTTTTGTTTCATGGCCTTTGTTTGGCTCTGGACATGGAAGTCCATCTTCTCCTGCTTTGTTTTCTTCTTATAAAAAAACAAACTCAAGAGATTATTTCCAGTAACTAAAAAGCCTCACACATAAGAATAAAATGTGTGTGACACTTTGCATACATTTTGTTGGACAGAAGTATTTTTTTGATTTTGATGTAACACATTTCCAGCAGTTAGGCGCCCTCTTATTAAAAGTGTCATACATGATAACTTGTGTGTTTAGATGAGCTGGATGTATATGTAACACTCACAGTATTTGTTGTTGAAGGTACCAGGTTGCAGCATTGACCTCAGGGGCTTGTTACTGTGGCAACCGGCAACATGGTTTGGTGGCCGGTGAGTGTTTCAACACGTCTTCCATTGAAGGGACAAAGGATGTCAGAGAAGAAAGACAAAGGTGAGACAGACTGCTGCCTCTTTCTTTTTCTTTTAGTGTCTAGCACATATCTAAACATGGCTTGTGTCTGTCAAACCCTGATGCAGAAGTGCCTTTTCGTTTCTTTTCTAGTGTCCTCTACTTGCCTATTGGAGGTGGACCGGGAAGTGTGGCACTCTACAGAACTGAAGGACCATTTCTGCACAGCGTCCGTCTGTCTACTTCTCCAGACAAAGTGAAGGCTGGGGAGACTTTTGTCCTGGAGGTTTCTGGAAATCTGGCTGGACGCCCCGACCAGCCCACAGGTCAGCTGCTACTCTATTTTATTTATTTTAAGTGCAATTCTTGGAAATGCAGCTCTTCAAGCTGCTCATATAGCTCGATTCCTGTGTTATAAATGTGTGTTTTCTCCTTTACATAGAAGGGAAAATGCCTTTCTAATAGATTCTGTTGTCTGTTTGTGACTGTGTGCATTTATTTTTGTCTGTTCTTCGTGGATTTATACAAATTACTTTGAGGTTTTACTTGAATAATATAATTAATTAAATATTTATGATTATATTACATGTATAATTAATATTAGTTATGTCCTATTATTTATTCTAACACATTATTATCACTTTTATTCCAATTGTTATAGAGTCTAGCCGTGCTCAGGTTTGCTCCAACTGTATTTGACTGAGAGACAGCATTTGTTTTGTCAGTGTTTATGTATTTATTTATTTTAAAACCTGAAGGTGCACTTATTTTACAAATAAGTTGCATACTTGCAAAAAATGTCATAGGGCACCTCGCAAAAAAAAGTGTTAATATATGTTTGGCTATAAAGAAACAATTTAACAGTTATGTTTTGTGTAAAACCAATTTTCCATTTGTTTGTTAGCAACTGCAGAGTCACTGTGATGTGGTCAAAATGATCAGCAAGGATGTGTTTATATGATATATGTTTAAAATAATTTCAATAATATAATTTTAAATACAATGATGTCAGACAAAATAAACATATAATTCTAAGATAATCATTATGTTTGAGAATGCATTTTATTTATGTAGTGCTGACCAATATTTAATTCAGGACGTGCAAAAGAATATATTTACGCAGAGAGAGAGAAAAAAAAATGATGATATTTTATTGTTGTTAACAAAATTAAAAAAAAAATCATATTTGCAGTATGCATTAGTGTGTCCATTTCCCTGTTTCCAATGAGTTTTTCTGTGATTTTCAGGGATTCTGGGTCTGGGAGGGCAGGACTTCTCTTACGTCACTGTTGAGATCCAGGGAACGACCCCTAAAGGTCAAAGTTCACGTCAGGTCAGCGTGTTGGATGATGGCTCTTTTGTCGTGTCATCCCATTGGATTTTAGAAACTCCGGGAAAATATGAACTCAGTAAGTAAGCGAGAGCAAACAAAAGTCAAATGGTGAATAATTACGTATTTAAAAATCTATATAAGTCACCCTCTATCTCTCTCATTATTTCCCTGCATTTTCTGTTTAGACATCACAGTCTCCAACCCCCTCTCCGCGCTCTCCTCCAGCCTCCATCTCTCCGTCCTGCAGCCCTTTGCACACAGCTTGGTGGTCTCTGTGCTTCATGGCCCCCTGGGTGTCCCCTCCTGCGTCCCTTCCCCAAAGACGGACCTCAACCGCGTGACTGTGGAGTCAGCGTACCTAGGCCACCCTGTCACACTGCAGGCATGCATGGGTGACGGTCTGGCAGTAGAGTTTTTTTGGTGGTTTACTCCCAAAGATAAAGTGAAAAACATGGAGGGTGTGAAGACAGCTTGCCTTCCTACCTCAGACTGTCTGAACAGCACTGTGGTAAGTAGGGCTGAGATAGTAGCACTGCTATGTGATGCAGATGCAAAATTAAATTTTTTAAACGATAACATGTATTTAATTAATAAAGTTTCCATATTGTATCTTTTTAATTATAAAGCAGGTTCAAGTGCTCTATAGATACTGTGAAAGGATCAAAACGCTCAATCCACAGAAATGCATACAGGCCGTATTCAGAATCTGTGCCTTTAAACGGTCATTCCCCGGCTGCTATGATGTTGAAGAGTCGCTAGAAGCGCAGATGTGGAAGACTCATAAACGCTGACTAATCAGAGCGAACTGGGCTCTGCAGGGAGGGGATCTTAAAGAGACAGGCGCTAAAACAGAGTGTTTCAGACAGACGGCTAATACAGGTTTATTCAGTACGAGAACAGTAATGTGTTTTAAAGCATGTCAACGTGTTCTAATAGAAAACATACAAGAAAAATACAAGTATGAAGCTGAAAATGAGCACAATATGGGACCTTTAACATTTATCAACATGGACCAAAAAAATCAAAAAGATCAAAAAGCAAAATGATGCAACTTTTGCAAATTGGTGGACTTCAATGACACAAATAGATAGCTGTTTTTACATAAAAATGTAAACTGCATTCATGTACTAATTCAATTATTTGCCTCTCTACGTCTCCTATCAGCTTCAAATATGGACGGATTACACATTTGAATATTTGAAGCCATCTGAACATGAATAAATATATGATGTAATTTATTGCATTAAATCTTTATGATTTATTTTGTGTGTGTCTGTGTGTGTGAGAGAAAAAAAATCTGTTTCAATATGTATAATATCCTGTGTTCTTACAACACAGTGAGAACCCATAAATAAGAGCTGAAAAGCAATAAAATGCAACGATAAAAACCAGCACTATATAAGAGGGTTCAAGGGTCAACGCCGAGCATGTTGAAAGTCGACAGAAGCGTCATAACCACTCAGTAACTTAAGCAACTATTTAGTGAATCATTTATTAAACTCTTTTTTTTTTAGCCTCTTCCTCCATGAAGGTAAATAATGTAGATAACCATAACTACACACAAGGAGGGAGGGGTTAGAACCACGTGCGATGGCTCATTTTGCCTGTAAGACACAGAGCCACTAATGTGCTGATTTATAGAGAGATACACCGATGGTTCATTTGCAAAGCTTATATGAACGGGAGACAGAACTCCAGTGTTCTGCAAAGACTGATCAGGTCCAAGTGAGAAATGCTGTTATATTGCTAAGGTGGCTCCAGATCCATTCGGTGCTATTTAGAATAATTTAGTTTGGATTAAACGTTATTTAGGCAAAAACAAATCTAAACTAAGTGGGGATTTGGTTCGGAAAAAATGTGTTGGTCTGTATAAAAGATGTCTCCAAAAAAAGTATTCAGGTGAAAATATTGAATCTCAATTTTCTGCACAACTCACTGTCATGTTTTTTAATCCTTTGAATTAAAAGGAAGATTTTTTAAATCTCTTCCAGAACTGGACCTTTGAAACAGAGGGAGTTCACATGGTGTCAGTGAATGCCTCCAGCGTCCATGGTTGGACACAGAAGACAATACGTGTTGTGAGTACTCTGGCTTTCATTCACTGATAATGTCATCCACATGTTTATTATTGATTACAGGTTAAGGCTGGTGATATTTTAAATGTGTCATTTTGTTAACAAATCCCATGAAAAGACAAAAATGTATTAGTGTCTCTGGATTCTTTACCACTTCCTCAGCACCAAGCCTAGGATGTCTTTGATGATCTTTAAAAATGTCTCATAAATACAGTGTGTATATAGTTTCATCCACAAAAAAAAAAAAAAAGGCTCAGTCATTTCCTAAAACAGCTGGGCACTCTAGTTTTTTAGCAAATGTCACTAAAATGGGAGCAAATGGAATATTTGTTTGGGACTATTTTCAGCTGTGGATTAATATGCAACAATTAATACACTACCACTACAAAATACCAGTACTATTAGGCCCATGTTCATTGTAATGAAGAAACAACATTCACCAAGTGCAACAATGAGGCTCACTGATGTGTGTTTTATTGTGTTTGGACAACAATAGAGCTCTACGGCACAGAACAATAAGATATATCAGTCACTTGTTAGTGGAAACAATTCATTGTTGATTTAGGCCTGTCATTGGCTTTGTTGACAATAAGAGAAATATAAAAATATGACCAGACATAACCTTTAATCTCACATTTGTGTGCATGTTATCCATGTCCAACATATGTGTGTGTGTGTGTGTGTGTGTGTGTGTGTGTGTGTGTGTGTGTGTGTGTGTGTGTGAACTTGCAGGTGGCCGTGCCTCTCGCCGTCTCTGTCCTCACACTGAGTGTCCCTGGGACCCAGCTAACCTCCGGAGAGGACTTTTCTGTGGATGTGGAGCTGTTCACCACCATGAAGCACCTACTTGTCCTCAACCTCACACTGAACGCTGAGTACGGCGGCGTTGACATGGAGGAAAATGGTGGTAAAAGCATCAATGACGATATCGACATTTCTCACAGAGAAAACGGTGATAACCACAACTGTAAAGACGGTAGCCGTGGCGACATCAGCTACGATCACAGTGTCAAACAAGACCACAATAACATCTACTGCGGCTCGGATACGCACCCTCTGCATCTCCTTTACGCCTCCAACTGCTCCGGCTGCTGTTTGCACCTCCACCTTCACTGCCGCCTCCCCGTCGCTGCAGGACGGTATAAACTCAGAGCAACTCTTCTTTCCACTTCTGACCCTTCGTCAGTGCTGCTCTCTGCTGTCCTACCTCAAGTCTTGATGGTGTATGAGCGCATATGTGTCCTGAGGCCTTCTGGGAGTTGGAAGTCAGCCGTTTCAACGCACTCAGAATTCAGCCTCAAGGTCGTCAGCACCTCCAGCCAAATGGGGTCGAGAGTGATTTGGACTTTCAGTTTGGATAATGTCACTGGGATGAGCAGGACGACTGAAGAGCGGAACATAAATGTGTCTCTTACAATAGCAGGATGTTATAAAGTCACAGTGAGGGCCTTCAACCCGACCAGCTGGGCCTCGTTCTGCACACACATCCTCGTTCAAGATCCAGTCGGAGAGTTGGTGTTGAATGTTCCCAGCGTGATTACCACACATCGGGAACACTCGGTGTTATTTAGCGTCACTGCGGGGTCAAATGTGACCGTGTCTCTGCTGGTGAATGCAACACTGCTGTACAGAAACAGCAGCTACACGCCAGGAGAGGAGGCAGCGGTGGTTTTGCTTTTCGACCACACCGGGACAGTTGCTGTTGAGCTTCGAGCTGAGAATCAAGTGTCTTCTCAGAACCAAAGTGTGATAGTGTGTGTCAAGGAGAACAGGAAGCCGTCGCCACAAATTATAGTTTATCCGACATGGCAACCGCCCACCAGTCAAAGTCCTGTTCACAACCCGGCTAACAATGGTGAGGACATCTTTTTGATTTTTAATTTAACACCCACTGAGCAGTACAAACATTTGAACATTTTTCTTCAAAGGGCGTGACTTTATTTTCTTGTGAATGTGCAATACAAGATTTTTAGATTTAATCAGTGTTGATTAAAAACAGGTACACTAAATTACCACTATAAGTAGTTGCAATTTAGTTCAAAGTACACTGAAATATGGCTTAAAATAAACTCACATTAAAGTGCACTTTTTTCTCTAAGTCTAGTTAAATATACTTCTGATGAAGAAATATCAAAGTACACTTTCATAAAGCATACTATTAGTGTAATACCAAGGACTGGAAATAAGTATACTTTCCAGAAGTACACTAAATGATCAATACAATACTATAAGTATTAATTGTATTTTAAAATTTTAATTCATTTCATCAATTTTATATAAAAAGTGTACTTTTAAAAGTACATGTATATACACTGTATAATATGCTTTACAATAAAAATATATATTTTTTATAGGTACTGAAGTAACACTTAAAGAATTTCAGAATCATTATTTCATTTTTAGTACATTGAAGTTGAACTTAATGACAACTAATGATTCATTTGAATGTACTTTCGATTAAGCACAAAAAGTAAAAGTATACTTGTAAAGACTTAAGTTGACTGAAAATCTATTCCTAATCCTACTTTTTTTTTTTTAACCTGGGATTTTCATCTTTGATTATGACAAACGTCTTTTCATAATATATATTTTTCAGCTTTTTGTTTACATGCAGCTTCAGTTGAGTGTACCTCTTGTGTTGATCTAAATGTCACACTGCTAAGCTGCTGAAGACTAAATCTAGGGAGTTCTTTTCTGGCTCATCACCATAAAGATCTTTTAGGTTGTCTTTGATGGTCCACTTTTTCTCTTTCTTGAGACAAATTGTGATATTTGCAGAACATCATTTTATAATGTTCTATAGTTATAAGTTATCTGCGGTATAATGACAATGTGATCTCTTTTTTTTGTCCTCTAACAGTGCAGATTTATGCAGCAAAGCAAGCTTATCCCACAAATACAGATATAACTTTCCTGGCTGTGGCTGAAGTACCAGAACCAGTGGAGTTCATCTGGCACTTTGGAGACTCAACATCCGACAGAACCACCTCAAGGACAGTCACCAAAAGATACCACAAACCCGGCCGGTATGAGACACGGATGGAGTATTCAAACTACTTTATAGCCTAGATGCGTCTTGGTCTTTATAGCTGTGCATAGTTTCTAGTCTTTCCAACACGTAAACTCCCTCTCTTCAATGAAGGTATGATGTAGTTGCAGTCATGTCAAATGGCCGGACCTCCCTTACCTCCAATGTGTTCCCGCTGGTCGTCCAGAGAGCAGTGAAGCTCAACAGGCTGCTCCACCCGGCTTCTGTCCTGCAGAACCAAACGGTGACGGTGAGCTGCCGGGTCAGTGTGGGGACCGACGTCACCTTCCTGTGGAGCTTTGGAGACGGATCATCCAGGATGGGACAGAGCACAGAGCAGCACGTCTTCCAGAGGTGACTTTTTTTTTTTTATCATTATTGATTTCTATATTAGCTTTTATTGTAGTCAATTTGGATTTTTCTAATAAAGCTAGACTGATTGCAGTTAAAATGTTGTGTATGTTGGCTGATGTATAGCAAAAAAAAAACATCAATACGTAAATGTCAAAAATAATGGAAAACATCGAACATATTTTTGACATTTCTGTATTGATATTTGTTTTGCTAAGAGATCACTGAGAAGATTATAAGAAAACTGGAAAAAAAACTCTCAGTCCATATCTTACTCACAATTAATTAGTAATTTAAAGGATCCTTATTGAAAATGTTTGTTTCTCTCATGTAAAAAAAGGTCCTATATATGAGGAGCTCTTTTCCAAAACGCTATAAATCCATTTTAATAGTTTTCAGGAAAATTACATTTTTTACCTTGACCCACACATTTGGTTAATATTCAATGTATCTTGTCAAAATGTTTTATGGCTCAGTCTGAACATGTTGAACGGAAGGACAAAACAAAAAACTCTCCCGCTTCAGAGCGCCGCCATGTTGGATCGCATAGAACGCTCACTGAATTCTGATTGGTCGAGAGGACGTATCGCATTTAGGCTAAAAATAGGTTTGGCGCTGGTCGCGGTTTGGAAAGGAACTGCATCTTAAGACCATTTTAAACAAGGAAATATAGCGATTTGGCATGAAACACTGATGAAGCAGTGAAAAGGTTCTGTATACAGCAAAGTGGCATGACACACTCTTTTTTTTTTAATTTGGCTTTTATCTCGTTTTGGAAAAGAGCTCTTCATATAATTATTGTATATTTTTAAACTCTCAAATATCAATAATGATATGTGTTGATCTATAGTGTTTAAATATTTGTTATGTACCAGGTTAATACTTTACAACCGTTCATTTCCTCTCCCAAATCTTAATTGAATGAACTTGATATGGGAGTTTTGTTTCAAATGAAATACATCTTTTGTTGACACCTTTCTCAGCTTGTCTTTTCATTGTTCTCCGGTTACCTAGAAGTCTTAAAATGACCAATCTTTAGCTTTGTGTATGTTTATTCTTGCCTGTTTACATTAAATGTGTGTGTTTTTATTCTCTGCAGGACGGGAGAGTTCAGAGTGGAAGTGACTGTGTCTAACCTGGTCACTTCTGCTTCTCTAAGCAGTCGCATCTTTGTTGTGGACCGACCTTGTCAACCTCCAGCAGTCAAAAACATGGGACCTCTCAAACTACAGGTACTATCACCTGTGTGAACTATGCTACAATATAGCTAAACAGATCATTACATTGCCGCCTTTACCTCTGTCACCTTCTCTCTTCAAGGTGCGAAGATATGAGGTTATCCATCTGGGGGTGACCTATGAGACAGAGGTTGACTGTGACATTTCAGGAGACCTTCACTACTCCTGGACGTTGTTTGACTCCGCAGGACGGGTTTTCCCTTTGCCTCTCGTAGCCACACACAGACAAAGCCTTGTTCTGCCCGGACATCTCCTGCACTATGACACTTACACTGCCATAGCCAGGGTAAGTAGAGGATGAAAACTGTCACGTGTTGACCCTTAAACATGAACCTGGGTTTCTTAATGTCCCACTTGTGAAACTTCAGACTTAGGTGTGTTTCAACTCCGACAGCTGTCTTTACTCTGCAGGTTCAGGTGGTCGGCAGTGTGGTGTACAGTAACTACAATGTGAGAGTGCAGGTGATACCGAGCCTTCCTGCGGTCTTCATCCAGGGCGGCACCAACATCTTCATCAACAACAGGAACAGCACCATGGTAACCCTGGACGGACAGAGGTCTTATGACCAAGACTTCCCCATGAACCCAGTGAGGTACAGAAATGCATGCATGAAACCTTTAAATGGATAGAGAGTGTTAATATTCTGGAAGTTTGACTCAAAACATGCATTCAATCTGAACACTAATTTTTTTTTCTTTTTCCACAGCTTCAGTTGGTCGTGTAAACCAGTCAGCTCCGTCGCCAGCTCCTGTTTCCACCGAGATGTCCACACTTCATGCCCCGTGCTCGTATTTCCCGCTAGTTACCTAAAGCACGACTTTGACCAGTTCCGGTTCACGCTCACCATCCGCAGCGGCGAGCGTACGGCTACGTCAGAGGCCTTCCTCACATTAACATCCAATGTGATCGGGTGAGAGGCATCAAAGAACAAATTACATTTGGAAGCGAATAGATTTTCTCGATTTACTTGTAGAGATATATTTCAGGGTGCACCTTGACACACCTCATGACTCTCGTATCTGGATGTTTCCAATCCAGGAAGGTGTCCGTTAACTGCCCTCAGTGCCAGGGAGACCAGGTGAACTGGGATCAGTCTTTCTCTGTCAGCGCCTTGTGTGAAGGCTGTGGTATTTCCCCCAAATACATCCAGTACACGTGGAGCATGTACTTGGTCAACGCATCATCCAAGCCTGTCACTGAAGGTAAAAAGAATTCACATGACATGTACTGCCATTATTTTGATATGCAAGAAAAAAAACAACTCAGGTGTCTTGTAGCTCACCTGGTAGAGCGGGCACCTCATATACCGAGTCCTCACCCAGTGGCCCGGATTGGACTCTGACTTGTGGCCCTTTGTGCATGTCACCCCCTCTCTCTCCTGCATTTCCTATCAGCTTTCTATTGTCTTGAAAAAATGCAAGCACAAAAAGCCGCGCGCAAAAAAATCTCACCCTCATTTTCTTCTGTTCTATTCTAGTCCCGTTTTGTTACACAGTGGATCTCAGTGCTCCGTCCGCCATCATGGAGGGTCCTCCCACTTCCCCGCAGACTCCTGGGACTTCAGACGCATCACAGCACACCCACACTGTCACCCACACCTCTTCTCCTGTGTCTCTGATTGAGAATTCCTCCGAAGTCACAACCAAATATCTGAATGTGATCGACAGCGGACAATTATCAAAGACTAACAGAAAGAAGTCAACTGCAGCTGGTGTGTAATTAAATGTGACGACATAATTCCGCGTCCTGAAATAGAAAATAACACCGTGTCACTAAACGCGACCTCCCTCTTTTTCCCCGTCTCACACAGGTTTGGATATCTCCTCTCGAGCCAACTTAAGAACAGCAGGATCAGGTAGAAAAAAAGAATCACACTGCAGAAAAGGGAATATGTAACCTTTACCATGCTCACAATCTAAAAAGAAGCATTTAAGACATGGACATCAATGAGGACAATCAACAAGAAGTAATAATGCACATGGTAGTTACAGTAAAGTGGATAGTTTATGAATAATTGAACAGCTTTTCCCTCTTTATGTCCAGGAGAGGAGCCCTTTTATCACACTCTGGGGGAGTTTGACCTTCCAAAGCCTTTGTACTCCTCCACTGAATACCCGCCACCTGCCCTTGACAACAGCGGCGTCCTGTATTCAGACCTCTTTGGCCAGAGTGATGTTCTTAGTGAATTTCCATTTGAGTCTGACTCCTCTGCTGACTGGGATTTTTCTCTCCCTGTACTGGAGAGCGGTGACTTGGGAGTGGGACTAGGTGAGACAGAGCTGTGCAGAATTCTTTCCTGGTCTGGTACTTACACACAATCAGTCAATATCAAACAATTATATCATTTGGTCTTTGAAAGATAAAAATATAAAAATTGTAAAAATATATAAAAAATACATTTTATTAAATAATATATTAAAAAAAAGATTAGACCTTCACTCAGGCTGGAGCTGGGTGGACCTATGCTGGGTATTACGTGATGTTAACAAACTACCAGTGGTGATAGGTACATTTACTCAAGTAGCCTTTAGTAATGACCTAATTTGCAGATTCAGATTAATAATTCAAAACAAAATCAACAGATAAGATATGTGATGAAATGGAGATAAGATGGAACTTTATTGATCCCTCTGTGGATGAAATGAACAAGCTACGGAATTTTTTGAATGTCTATATTTTAATGCTTATACTTTAATTGTAGCTACTGTAATTAACAGTACAGTACCAACAGTAACACCTCCCGGCAGTAGACCAGGAGCCTCATTAGCATTTATTTAATTTGTAGTTGTGTGTCCAATATTCACTCTTTTAACTTATTAAGGGAACTATCTGTCTCTCTCCGTTTTGATGCTATTAGCATAACGCAGGTTTACCAGAGCTTCTATGTGAAAGCGGCTGTCTGCTGTGTCTAGACACGATGCCAATGAAAGCGGTGAGGCTGAACCAAAACAGTAAAGTTTCGGGCTGTAAAACTAGAATGGACTAAAAGATATTAGTGGTGAATTTGTAAAGAATACCGTTTTCTAACCTGCTACTAACCCAGAGCAAATTATGAGGAGAAATATTAAAACAACCAACAACGGAATTTCTTTTGTCGGATGATAGCTAACACATAGTACCTCCTTTTATATGTAAGGATTCCCAGTGTGTAACTATGTTGTACATCAAAACTGACCCTATGACAGACTCAGATTATGACGTTCCCCTGATGAGCACAGAAGAAGGAGACCCAGGGATGTCACCAGGAAGACCCACAGGTATAGTAGCATTCATGTCTGTGTTCATTAATCACTGTGGGAGGTTGTGTGTTAATCCCATGCATATTCCCAGGTGTGGATGGTGAGAGCTTCAGTCCAGGGGAGGATTCAGCGTTTGAGCCTGCGTTACATGAAGACCAGGGCAATAATCTGGTAGATTCCCGGCCATCTGTTGTGGTCCAGGAGCCAGTCTTGCTCGATTTACCTCGACACCCGCTAGACAGAGAGCTTTTTGAGGCCTACACTCACACAGGTACGTTATTCAGGGAACTCTCAGATACACATTTGCTCTCTATATCCACCTGCCTCAGCCTTCAGTCATCTTTCTCTCTCTTCCCAGGCATTTCCTCCTCGTTGCTCAGCTTCAGACCGTTCAGCCTGAGACCTGGGAGCATATACATGTTGGAGGTTGTTGCCAGTAAGTGTTAAAAAGGACACTTTAGCTCTTATCAGCTATGAAACCTTGATATGAGCTACAGATTCTGCACAGTCCAATATAAATCCTATATCAGTCCAGGTGAGGAAGGATTTTGAACTAGAACTAGAGAGTCCTCCCTGTTGTTGGATACAGTTGTCTTCCGTTATTCTTTAGAGATGGGCCAGAGGCCTCTTTCTGAACACATAAGCATCTAAATAAAAAGTCATAGTTGAGGCTAAATATTAATTTCATGTGATAACAGCAGCAAGGGGAAATGCAGTCATCTTGATTTTCCTCACCCCTGTGCTGTTACAGTTGTATCTACTAAAAGGGCAAAATCTAATAATTGTATTCTAATTGTTGTAACTTTTTCATTAAATACATTATTTAAAGTTTTTCTAATTGTTGTCATTGTCATGAAATGGTGACGCATAATTGATGCCATGCGGTTTTCTAGATTAGGGATTGTCATTAAAATAATAATGACAACATAAGTCTAATGTCATCATTTATATTGATGAAAACTGAAGCGATGATCATTTCTGCTAATGTGTTACTTTTTTTTTAAACTCAGAATCTCAAGAGCGTCTTCTCGGCCGGACTCAGCTATTCCTAAAAACCAAGTCCGCTCCAAAAGGCATGATGTGCCAGGTGCAACCAGTCAAAGGAATGGAGTTGTATACACACTTTAGCATCTTTTGCACTTCAGGGAAAGAGGTATCTTGCAAACACACACACACACACACACGCAAACACATAGTGTAGCAGATGGGTGTTATTTAGGGTCCTTTGCATATTAGCCATGATGG
This sequence comes from Echiichthys vipera, assembly GCF_963691815.1. NCBI lineage: Eukaryota > Metazoa > Chordata > Actinopteri > Perciformes > Trachinidae > Echiichthys > Echiichthys vipera. The sequence continues at coordinate 15,696,670 of NC_139846.1, read as the reverse complement.
TGTAAAAGTGGAGGGTGTTTATCCTTGTACACATGTATTTTTAGTCTAAAAGGTAGATTTTGTCACTCATAGTAGTGTTGTGAATGCTAAAAGAGGAAAGTACACGCTCTTTAAATGTCTTTACACAGATGTAAAGACATTTATCATCGTTCTTGGCTACCTCTCAGTTTTTGAATTATATCTCTTTCTTAACAACCTCATACATGGTCATTTTCCCAGTTAATGTTCTTGTAAATAGTAAATCTTCATATTTCAATAACATACACAGAAACAAGCACCCTGACAAATGACAAACGTATCTACCTTTTCACTCCAGCTATGATTTCTTTACACTGTTCTCTGCATGTCAGCCGTCACCACGTTTGTGTGTGTTTGTCTGTGTGTGTGCCAAAGGACTTACTGTATGAGTACAGTGTCAGTGTAGGAGACAGACCCCCCAGGATGCTCTATCAGGGCCGAGACTTCCAGTACTACTTCAGCCTTCCTTCTGGGGACGCCGATGATGGCTATAAAGGTAAACTCGAACACACAGACACACCGATTTAGAACTTGTGCACAAGGATGCGTGTTAATGACAACTTACTGCAGAGATTTCCTTTTCATTCTTTGAGTGATTGATCTTTGTGCTTGTAGTAACTGTTCACACAAAGATCAGAAGCAGCCTCTATGGGACGGCCACCAAACCCTGTCCTGTCACCGTCCGAGTCCAACCAAGCTTCTCCAGAGACACGTCTTCTTCCTCCCATCTTGATCCTGATCTGGAGCTGTAAGAATCACTGTGTCATCACAACACAGCTGCATTATGGTTGTTTATGTTGCAGGGATTTGTTAGAGGTGTACTCTGTATGCTGCACTACAGTGCAAGGTACAATAGGTCTTGCAGGACAATTGCAGTAGCATACTTTTAGTGCCAGAAAGCTGTTTACAACAGACACTTTAGATTTTGAGAAGACTGAATAGAAAACAATTGTAGCTAATATATTATTAATGGCTAATAAGATATTTATCAATGCTTAATAATAATGCTTAGGTCAACTTTTGTGTTGCCATCATGGCTGGAGTTTGACATTTTTACAAGGTACTGTCTTACTATTTATGCAGTATATATATATATATAGTCTGTTGTGTACATTGTTTACATAAACCCTGTTAAATCTGCTGCTATTAATCACACCACTGTCACTTTGCTATGCTAGTGTACCTGGGATCCATTATGTCTTCTATACTGTATTTATTTCTGTTGCTGCAATGACCGGATTTCCCTGCTGGGGATCAAGAAAGGTGTATTTAATCTTATTTGAGCTTATGTTATGTGCTATTAAAATCTCTTTCTCTTTAGTTCAGAGTCAGGTCTGAGAAATCTGTCAGCTCTGGTGAGACTTGGAAACAGTGTGGAGATTCGTAACTACGTCAGTCTCCTCTCCGGCATCCTGAACAGACTCAGCCTGGACTCCGAGGCCAACACACACGCCCAGAGGCGCACACGCAATGTGCTCATTTTCACAGTGTGTGAGCTAGAGAGCGGTGAACAGGTACACACACAGACATACAGTATATTAAAGCTCATTATTAACAGAACCATATTTTTGATTTCAACAAATCTACCTTCTACACTCTGTTGTTGTTTCTCATTCAAACAGTCAGATTTCAGCAAACATTTCCACCTTTGACAGCATTTTAATAACATGATTTAATCCTAGGCATCAATGGTGGACAACGTCTGCATTCTTGAAAACCTTTTACAAGTTACAAGTCAGGTACGTGAAAGGCATTCTCCTGTCATGGACTTTCACTGATAAAGAGACACTGACAGATGCATGCTGAAAGACAAAAATGTTTCTCATACAACACTCTGTCCTGTTTAGGTCACATTAGCCAGTGCTAAACGAGTGACGCTTCACGTTCAGGTCATCTCAGAGCAGTTTCTCGAGGCTGTTGCGCCGGTCCGGTTCTATCTGGAGCAGAAGACGCTCAACACTTTGGTGGCCCTGCTCTCATACAGCCTGCAAGCTGCTGTCACTGGTAATGCCTTTACACCAGAAATGTCCACCAGTGCTGACATTACACAAGCATTGCACTCAGAACCACATGAGGAAAAACAGGACATTAAACGAGGATTATCGATTACAAGAAAGCAGGCGGTGCAGCTCATAGCTGATATCCTGCAGACTGCTTCAGACCTGATGCTGGTGAGAGAAACAAACATTTTCTTGTGTATGTGCTCTATGTGTATGTGTATGTGTGTGTGTGTGTGTGTGTGTGTGTGTGTGTGTGTACTCATAACCTCACATGCTTTCACATTTATACTGCCATTTATCCCTCTACTGTCAATTCTTGTCTTTTCAGAAGTACATCTTGATCCACAAGGTTGCGGAGCACAGACTCAGCACTGGACTTATCGCCTTATACACCGCATACCAAAACCAAACCTCCACAGCCATCAGCAGTGGCTCAACCACCTTCTACATGCCTGCCTCCCTGATCCAGCCTCTGTTTGCTCATCGCAGTAGAGAGACTGAAAGCAGACTGCATCAACCATGTGTTCTCAGCCTGCTGACTGAGCTCACCCACAGCCCTTACATCTGGACCCACTATCCTGGAAGGGTCAGTCCGGCTTGATATGATGACACTTAGCGGTTAAACATAAAAGTATTGCTCTCATTTTCTATTGCTTCTGCCTGTTTCCAGCTGAGTGGACCAGTCGTTGACCTGAGTCTGTACAAGTGCAGCACGAGGAGAAAGATCCCGGTCCGCTCCCTCACGCAACCAGTCAACATCGAGCTGCAACAACCACTGAAAAATGTACGTCACTGTTTCTTTAGTGTCTAGTAGAGCACATTGTTAAGTGAGAGTAATCACATCACATCACTTCTGCAGAAGAGCTCTGTGCGTGAATATGTCCTCCTGCGCAGCCGGGTCAACTACCACAGCTTCAACATTACCCAGGAGCACTTGCAGGAGGCCATCCAGCTGAGTGTGGTGTTCACGCCGCCGCTCAGAAAGGCATTTCCCATCATGCTGCTCTTCAGGTAGACTGGGCTGCTGTTTTATAGCCATTATCGTTTGAGAGTTAACAACACATTTGAATGAGTTTTTAACTGAAGGCCAAACCAAGAGTCTCTGTTGTGGCAGGATGTTTGAGAGGCCGACTCCCAGCATGCATCATCTGCACAGGATTCACCGCTGGGAGAGCAACACCACACGCTTTACTCTGCCCACATCCTACCTCAGTGGTAAGAAATGTCTTGGTTCCATCCATCATTTCTTAGCTCTGTTCCCTTTCCTTCTCCCTCCTTCTCTTTGCATCAGTTAATTTACTTGTCATTTTATAAAGTATCAAATTAATCACCCATTTAAACTCAACGTGCCTTTTCTGAACATAGTTTTTATACAGAATGTGTTGCTGAAGTAATTAAGTGCAATTATATCCAAAGCTCCAATGCTAACAATCCAAATCTGACAACATGGTGAATGTGTTTTGGTTGTATTGGAGAGTATCAGAGTATTATACAGTAAAGATTACTAATAATAAATGATGGAGATTATTTATTCTTTTTGTTACATGTCTCTTCCCTCCGGCTGTTTCCATCTGTTTAAAGAGAAAATCTATCAAACTCATGTTCAAATTCAGCACTTGTACAATTAATTGAAATTCAAGTTATACCTGCCATTACAGGACTGTGGCAAGTATACAGTGTGGACCAATTCCACATGTATCACATCATTTTAGCCCATAAGCTAATTTGCAATGCTGTCCCTAGATGGGCCGTACAAAACAATACAAAACACAAACACTGATATAGTCTGCATCTCTTTGTTTTTTATTGATTTTAATGTGAAACACTTTGTAACATCTGCTTTGAAAAGTGCTATATCAGTGAATGTATTATTACTTATTATAATAGAACCTCACATCAGTTAATAACTGACTAACAATAAGGAATCAGAATAAACAAAATATTAAAAGCCTATTTTATGATCAATCAGTGTCGAAGAATACAACTAAACAATTTCTCACTGGGATTGATAAAGCACTCCATCCATCCATCCATCCATCCATCCATCCACATGATATTTACTTGTTTTGAACTTTCTTCTGTTCTTACGGCTGTTGTTGGAAAAAAAATTCTAGCTGCAGGGGTTGGTCACCTGGGCCTGCTGAATGCTGACTTTGGGAAAACACCCAGACACAAGCACCTGAGTGAACAGGTCAGCTACAGTCTCACAGTGGACACAAGCCTGTGTTTGTCCTGGGACAGCCACCAGGGGGCCTGGACACACCACGGCTGCAAGACACGGCAAAAAGACTCAACCACTGCAGTCAACTGCAGGTGAGACATGGATGATGTGTGTGTGAGGGAGAAAAAAACACATGAAAATAAAGTACATATTTATGTCGCACATGAATAATCACCTCTTGCTTCTTGTTGTTTGCTGTTTCAGCTGTCACCACTTGAGGCCACTGACTGTGGTGCAACAGCAGATCCAGAGCAGCCATGACACAACGGATCTGGGCCCGTTTCTAAGGTGACCTCATTCTCCTTAGACTTGGATAATGTGTTTAGCTGGAGAAAACAAAATCTCTGTAACTTAAACTGCAGCAGTAATTCGGAGTACATGGGTCAGCACAACACATATAGAATAATAATCATATGGAGATAAGAATGGAAATGTAAACAGAGAGAAAAGCTTCTTTCATTACTTTTTATTATTATTATTTGGATTATCTGCTGCTCTGAACTGACTGAAAAGCCTCACATTCTGTCATCTCTGTCTCTCTCTGTCGCCTCAGTGTGTCCACTGATCTTACAGTGCTGGGCGTGCTGCTGCTATGTGTATGCCTGTACATCCCGGGGCTCGTGGCGTGTAAGAGAGCCGACGTTGTCTCTGAGGCGAATCAGAGAGTCCACTACCTTTCTGACAACTCTCCGTGTGACCCGTACCTCTATGCTGTTACAATCCACACTGGTCTCTGCTCTGCAGCCTGTATGAGTGCAAAGGTATGGTTGTTATTTTTGTTTCTTTTAAACCAGCGGCATTTGTCACATTGCTTTCCACTGCACATACGAGTCGAAACTTGATGACTCATCTTGAAACTGACATGTGGTTCTCAAATAACTGATCATGATAAGTCGTGACTGTGATGCTTTTCATTTGGATATTGTTGTCTTTATCAAAATGGATTCTTTCACATCTCTTTGATACCAGGACATTCTTGTAGAGACCGCTGTGTTGAATGTTCGCCTCCCTTCATGAAACAGTTGTAATTTCTGCTATATGGCTCTTTAATGCATGGATAGATTTAAAGAATAATGTAGTGCTACTATAAGAGTAAACGCATCACATCTTTTAGGATGTGTGTCACCTGTATTCTCTCGCTCCAGCTTCTCTATCCTGCTCTTGCTGTTCCTCAGCTCCACCGTTTGTTCGATGGCCATGTCTCTCAGCTCCTTCAGCTCAGCCCAGATGTCAGGGGTGATGTTGATCTGGCTGCTGCTCTGGTCATGGGCTGCTTTGACACACTGTATCTCAAACTGACCTTCTTTCTTCCCTTTCCCCCCCTCTGTCTCAGTGATATCGCTCCTTGTCTCCCCTCCACTCTCGCTCTGAGGCCACATCCTTTGTAGACAAAGCAGCAACACGAGAAAAACTGCAGCACTCCTCATTCTGAAATATCACCTGCTTAACCGCAAGATGCAGTCTGACACGTCTCACTCAGTTCCCGTCTTTATACGCACGTAAAACAGGTCACTGAAGAGGCATAGGAGAATTAAACAGGTGTTATAAATTTAAATATACCTCCAAACATCCTGGACTGCTATTAAAGTAAACAACATGTGGTTTAGAGTTTTTTGTAATAAATTATTTCTTAACTGTTGACAAGTCAAATGTCAGTGTTTAATCTTTTGTGTCTGTGTGTTTGTTTCACAGATTTTGATTCACTAAGCTAACCTTATAAAAGCCCTTTAAGTCCAATACTAATGTGCCTGAGAAACGGCCTTTACATGTTTACCAGGTTTACATGGTGCTGCATGGAGAAGATGGGTTCTCACAGACAAGAGAACTACAAGTCCCAGGATGCACTCTGTTCAGGAGGAACTCTCAAGACACCTTCATATTCAGGTAAAATCCAAATACTTCCAGATATTACCTTGAACAAGACAAGAAATAAAGTTAATCGTTGAGTTTTCTATATAAATACAAATCAAATCAATACACAGAATGCTACACTTTTACCACCAGTGGCTTTAGGCTTGGTTTGTTTATTTATAATCTCTTACTTCAATGTATTTCTCTGACGCTACAGTGCAGCAGACAGCCTGGGCCCACTGTGGGGGGTTCACGTCTGGCATGACAACTCTGGACCCTCTCCGCACTGGTATATCAAACAAGTAGATTTATGTGAGGTAAGATCCATCTGTCCGGTGTTTGTGAATGTTTTTTTATGTGCATGGACTTTCTATTTGACTATCAAGATGGTTGGTTTGTCTCCTTTTAATGCAGGTGAGCAGGGGGCATGTGAAGGGACGTGCTTGGCTCTTTGTCGGCCAGTGCTGGTTGACTGTGAACAAAGGTGATGGCCGTGTGGAGAGAATGCTGCGAGTTTGCACTCATGGAATAGGTTTTGCCAAGGTAGAGCACTCACACACACACACACACACACACACACACACACACACACACATACACACACACACACATGAACAAAAAACGTCTTTTATCATCTGTTCTCCCATGTGACCCTCGGTCTCCACCTGTATGCTTGCAGATGTTGCGTCTCAAGCTATCTCACTACTTCGCCGACTTCCACATCTGGATGTCGGTGTACAGCTGCCCCTGCCCTAACTCGTTCACACACACTCAAAGACTTGGCGTGAGCCTGCTGCTTCTGTTGGGATATGCGTGTGTTAACACAGTGATCATATTACAAATGGATGATCGGGTAGGTTAATAAAACCTTCAGAGTTTGAGATCTGGTGCACGAGAGATCCAAAACATTACCCATAACGCTGCTGCTCCTGATCCCTTGTTTGCAGTTGCCGTTCGAGTTTGGAATTATCGATGTATCAGCTGTTTGCGTGACGACAGGAGTATTAAGTGTGGTGGCAGCATTGCCTGCAGCAGCAATTATATCATTCCTGTTTCGACTGCGTGAGGTTAAGCTGGCCCGGTCAGGAGTCCAACACGCAGAGAGCAGAAATGCTGAAAAGGACCTTTTTGAAGGTGATGTTTATACTTTCACTAAATAGAGATATATTAAGTTCAACATATACTTCTCCTCTTTCTTAGGAATGTTTTTTATACCTACAGTATGACATAAATTACAATTTGCCCATTTAGATTTAGTTTTTTTTGTTATCCTCTCTTTTTTGTGAATTGACTCTTGCATTTTCCTCTTCTCTCTTCGCCACCCTTTTTATATCTCCTTATATCATTGCTGTTTTTTTTCCTCCCCACAGATGCCCTCTCGGTGAATGGCAGCATATTCGAGCCCCATCTCTCTTGGAACGGTCTTCAGCGGTGGGTGCAGGAAGCCTGGAGGACGAAATACCAGGTCGCACTCGCTCCTTTCCCTTTCTCTGTGTCTTTATTCTCACAACATTTTCCATCCCTATCTGAACATTTTCCTTGTATTTGTAGGGCACTGACCTGCTGTCACTGTCCTCCGCCATTCTGGAAAAAAAACAAACAGATAAAACAGCACCTGAAATCCAAACAGATGTGGTCATAAAACAGGAGGACGCTCTAGCATTTGAGGACAACCTGGGACCAATTCTTCAAAATTTGTTGCTGATAACTGAGGGGAACAATGATGACAAAGCACCTCCGGGAAAAGAGTTTGATCTTTTAAGTGAAAGCAGCCCGTTTCATGGGACCCAGAGAAGTCGTTGGTCCGGTATGAGCTGTCAAGCTGTTCTGAAGGAGAAACATCCTCAAGGGGAGTGTACAACGTACGGCAGCTTTGAGGAAGACAAGGCAGCGAGGACTGGTCACAGCAGTTCTTACCTTGTCATTGACAGGATGAAAGGAAGAAGATTCAGACCACTATCTCAGAGGTGTCACTATCTGGCCTGGACACTGTGTCTGCTGCTGTCCCTCTCCTGTCTGGTGCTCTCCGCAGTGCTGGGAACGAGGTAGTACATGTGTGATGGCATTAAATGAATGATTTTGGACATGTATGAACAGTTAAGTGTGAAGCCAGTGGTGTGGATTATGCTTCACTGACCTGTTTGAAACATGATTTATATCCTGTGTTATGATTGAATGTCTCATAGTCAAAATGATGTATATGTGTGTTTTCATGTGTCAGGTTCAGCAGCAGCAAGGTTCTGCTATGGATACAGTCTCTCTTCTTCTCCCTGGTGTCTTGCATCTTCCTCATCCAGCCAGCTGTGGTAAACGAATACCAGCCTTTTGTAAACTTTTTGTCCCATTTAAAAAAACATACAATTCAGAATCCTAAATTATAATTACCTTAAGAAATATATGCAATTTGGGCGACAGGTGGCACAGTGGTTAGAGCAGTTGCCCCATGTAAAGAGGCTGAAGGACCTTGAGGCCCTTTGCTCCATGTCTCCCCCTCTCTCTCTCACCCCATTTCCTGTCTGTCCTATCTAACATAAGCTAGAAAAACACATAAAAAATCATCTTTAAAAAAAAAAAGTATATATATATGTATATGCAATTTACTAAACTACCCTTAACTCTTTTCACTGTTATACATTAAAACATGTTCTTATTTCCCCCCCCAGGTAATTACATTGGCAGTGACTGTCTCCTTTTGGTACAGGAAGAGAGCGGACTTGCATACTTTCTCCAGTATAGGAGCGTTTGAGATAGAGACCTCAGAACTTCAGAGCCACAGTGGTGCTGAGCAACCGGCAGGGCAGCTTGTGACATCTGCCTTCCCTCAGGAAAGATTCTCATGCCTGGATAAGGTAGGGGCCAGACGCTATTTAATTGCATTGTGTTCTCATGTATTCTCTTTTATTAAAACACAAGTAAATTATGTCTAATTGACAGCTGCTTGGAGCTCGTCAGCGAGCCCGCTACCTTCGTCTTGTGCGCCCGCCAACTCCAGCAGAGCTGAGGAAAACCCGTAGGAAGAAAAGAAGAGAGACTCTTATACATACTACTCTCAGGTGTGTGTCTGTGCGTGTGCGTGTGTGTGTGTGCGTGTGTGTGTGTGTGTGTGTGTGTGTGTGTGTGTGTGTATGTGTATTGTGTGTGTGTGTGTGTGTGTGTGTGTGTGTGTGTGTGTGTGTGTGTGTGTGTGTGTGTGTGTGATTATAATTATCTCCTCCTTTTGTCATCCAGGGATTTGTCTGTCTGTGGTTCCATGTTATTCCTGATGATGTATATCAGTTACGGCAGCTCGTTTACTGACCATTACCACCTCAATAAAGCTGTTGGAAAACAGTTCATGAGGTAACATGTACAAACACATGCTTTATTTCTCTCTTTGTCCCCATTTCTCTCTGAAACACTCCAAAATCACATTTTATCTTCCAACAGGGGCCGTGATAATGCATTTATGTCCATACACAAGCATGAAGACTGGTGGAAATGGGCACAGACCAGTCTTCTTAATTTACTGTACAAGAATGCGTCTGCTGCAACTGAGGTGAGCTACCAAAGTTTGTTAAATGCAACAAAACAGATTTATCCAACCCAGTGCCATTCAGTGAAAGTATGAAAAGAATTTACCTTGAGCATGTATGCAAGTCTCTTTAACAATGGCCTGGTTCTGCAAGGAATACAAAAGCCTAAGTAAGTAAGTATGTGTATGCAAGTCTCTGTAACCCACTGAGAGGAATTTCCCTGAGAAGGAAAGCTCTTATTTCATATTTCATCATTTAAAAAACCAAACAAGCATTTTCACCAACAGTCGCACATCTTGATTGGAGAGCCAATCCTGTGGAAGACTGAGGTGTCCAGCTCATATCAGGGCCAGGTGAGTAACAAAATCACACGCATGATCTTTTAGTAACTGAAAAAATAATTGATTGGTTTAAATGTTGAAGAGGAAACACTGATGATTTTGCACACTAAACAAAACAAAGACTGGTAATAGATTCCCATAATAACTTAATTTAAATACTCTGTTAATAACATCATCTAAATTTAAGAAAAAAACAGGCGCGTCTTTCTCAAATGATCGGTCAAATGGTTTTCTGAGTAAAAACGTCAATATTCTGCTGTGCTTTACACTACCTCCACCTATAGAGAGCGCTGTTGCACCAATATGGGCCCAGGCCGCATATATGCTGTACTGTAGTAGTCTAGTGATTCATTTGAGCAACTGTCAAGGTTTAAATTGTGTTACTTTGAGATACGAATGATTGATTAAAGTTACCATCTTGTCAAAGAAACTAAGAGTGTTACATTTAATTCATGTTACTGTTCTGACTGCCTGTACTGTCTATGACTGCGCAGGTCTCTAGTGGGACTCTAATGCCAGAACGTCTTCAGTCATTCTTATCTTGGAGCAGAAGATCCACTCACCCACACTACGATGTCTTAGTTCCTATGGTGACACCTCCAGGGACATGTGGTCACCTGGGCTTAGGCCACACGAAGTGAGAAGCAGACACACACACACACACACACACACACACACGGTTGAAAGGATTATTTAAGTTTTATTTGTTTTGTTTTTTCTACCAAATGTGATCTCTGCTGAAAGGATTTCCTTCGGTAACAACTCTAATGCCTGTGATATTGTCACCACTCTTCTGCAGATCTGACGCTGCGTCCAAACTGCAGTTTCTCCATTCAGCTGACTGGCTGGGCCGGCAGACAGTGTTCGTGAAGGTTCACTTCACCTTGTTCAGCCCTGCACCCAACTTGTTCACCAGTGTGGCCATGCTCATTGAGCAGAGTCCCACTGGTGTCCTGCTGCCCTCTGCCAAAGTCCAGTCAGTAAGGGTGTATCACACTCCCACTGTGTGGGACTATGTAGTTATGGTGTGCCAGGTAAAATGCTAAATTAACTTTTATTTGTAAAAAAAAATAATGAAAAAATCGTCTTCAACGCCATCATAAATCCACAGCTGAAGAAACAAAATCTACAGACAATAATCTACACAACCAAATGCTAAAGATTTAGTTAGTTTTTGAAATGAAAATCAAAGTGTTTGACTCAATAACACCAACAAACACTGTACATTTTGATCACAACATCATGAGATCTTAGGTCTGTTTTTGTCAGAAGTCTTAAAATGCCTTGTGTTTCTTTTCCTCCCCTCCAGCTCCTCTTCCTTCTCTTGTTTCTGCTTCAACTCTGGGATCAAGTGTACGCGATAGGGCAGCAAGGGCTGATGGGATACTGGAGGACACCCTCTAACTGGCTGGAAGTGAGTCTACCACATATGCATCGACACACAGGCGAACATATTAATACCAACATAATTAGATGACGTGCATGCTCACAGCTTGAAGATACAACAGACACATGGAAACATGAACAGGCATGTACACACACTCTGCCACACACACACACACACACACACACACACACACACACACACACACACACACACACACACACACACACACACACACACACACACACACACACACACCAGTGCAAACAGGATCACAATGACCTACCTGAAAGGGTAAAGTAACCTGTAGCTCTTAAACTAACATACCTGTGAAGTTTGAAGGTCGAAGCATACAGTATGGTTTTAACTGCTGTTACTGCTGTAATAATACACTGTCTTTCTCTCTGTGTTTTGCAGTTTGGTTTGCTGACAGTATCTTTAGTGTACTATGTTTATTACATCTATCACTCCAGTTTTATCTTGGAGGTTGTGGAGCTGCTGCAGAGACACAACTACAGAGGGCATGCTGATGTCAGCCACCTGGCTACCTGGGAACAAGTGAGAGAAAGAAAGAACGAGACGGGGAAAATAAATGTTTAATGTTGAGGAAACAGCTCACTGCCTCAACTTTAAAGAGATAATTATGAAAATGAACTACTTTACTGAACATAATTAAAACGTTACGTTTAATATTATATTGTAGGTAAATACTGAAGGAAAGCTCAACTTTGAGGTCGAGAAGTCCTCTGTCTATGGTTTGGGTTTCATTGACAGGGTTTAAGATGGGTTTTTTGTGTGTGTGTGCAGTATATTCGTACCCTGCGTGGCGTAACGCTCTTCCTCCTCACCATGAAGTGTCTGAATGTGTTGAGGGTGAACAGGACCTTGGCCACCTCTGCTACACTCCTCACCCGCTCACTCTCCAGCCTTTTCTGGCCAACGGTAAATACATTGTGCAGCAATACCACCAGTTAGAAGAAGGTCCACATTCTAAGCACTACCTGTTTAAATATCAGTTAGAATATTATTTAACAGGTAGTTCACCTGTAAAGTTTCAAATAATGTATTTAATCAGAAATAGTGCCGTTTGTAGGGAAATATAATACAGCCATCTATGTGGTATTCCACGTTTTGCTCTCATGTGTGCTATGGTGTGAAAGTCTTGATGCAATGATAAAGTGTTGCCTCTGCTTGATTGTCATTAGCTTTATTAACATACTGCACTCATGTCGTGTTGGACTCGAAAAATAACTGGAAATTGAGAGCAAGCAGAAACGTAACAAACGGTCTCTTTCTACCGTCCTAGCTTTCAGGCCTTATCCTGATGGGGGCGCTGTGCTGTGTGGGGAATCTCCTGTTCGTACAACGCTCCTGGGCCTTCAGATCACTTTCCAGCTCCCTTCAGTCCCTGCTCTGTCACTTTTGGGGTCACAGGGCCGTCAAGGGCCTCCTCTTCTCCGGGCGCGATTACATTTACGGTGGAGTTCTCTATCTGTCCTCGGTGGTGTGGACAGCAGTGGTACATACACTATAGTATAGACTAAATGGCTAAGAGATTGACTTCTTTGCTCAACTTCTTCTCAGTGGAAGAAAGAGATCAGTCTCTATTGCTTTCAACTGCCATGTGTCTTTCTTGCAGGTGATAAGTGTGGTGTTCTCATTGGTCAGACACGCCAAAAGATCTCAAAGCCGGGGGAATGTCATCACCTTAGCAGAATTAGCCGGCTACATCAGACGTAGGATTTCTGAGTTCACTGGGCAGCGCGGACAAGCATGGATTGAAAATCATACGGAAGGGAAGGTGAGGAAAAAGCAGCTCGGCCCATAAAGTTACACTAAAACTTTGATTCTTTATTTTTTTTAAATAAAGTTGATGTGTATCATTTGAAATATATATAATTGTCAAATAACCTCAGTGTGTACATCTGAGAATATTGGTCGGGATTATTATCTCATGTTCCGGACAATACTTGTGTGGGCATTTCTTAAAATTCAGACCACATTTCCCATAAATCCTGTTGCCTCCTGTCATACCTGCTCAAATGTAGATTACACCACCTAATTATATTTGTAAAGATGACGATAGCTCTGTTTGTTTTTTCAGACTTATTACTTTGAGGAGTTTGAAAGCTTAGTAGATGAACTATTGTTCAGACTCAATGCACTTTCAAACACTCTGCCCCCCCAAGCCCATCGCTACAGGGAGGAGGACAGCCCTGTCATCTCACCCATACACGAGCCCTCCAACATGGACGCACAGGTGGGACACACAATTTATTTATTTATCTATTTATTTAGAATAAAAGCTCTTCTGTTTGAACACTGTTTGTGTTACAGGACTTGGAAAGGAGACAGATAACAGAAGAGACAATTGTGAATGATGGAGAAATGCTACCTACATCTCACCTGCTCAGGTAATAACAGTCGACTATCTCTACTTGGGCTATTATATGGAAAATTCTAAAGCAAAAATTGTAATATCCTTAATTACAAATTGATACGAATCCCCATGTTTTTACTGCATGCCACTATAATACCAGGTCCAAGCTTGAACTGGACATACTGCAGTTCCAGCAGCAGAGAGGACACAAGGAAGACCATTTACTCTCAGACATTGTTATGGCACTGGATAATTCACAACAACCTGGAAGAAGACCTGAAGAAAATCCAACAGACCCAGGGCTTCAGACTTATTTAAAGGCACCAAACTACCCTGCCCACCCAAAGTCTGCATCACTCATCGGGGTTCGGACAGAAGATGTTCTGGAGAGGCAGGTGGACCAGTGGACTAAAACAAATGACAGTTGCTGCTTAAGTAAAACTCAGGCCACACATACAGAGGTGGTGGTGGAAGTTCTGATGCATGAGGAGCCAAGGTGTGTTGAGCCAGATAAACATTAGGGTCCTCATGGAGATGACAGTTTTGGTGGGGACACTGCCAGCATTTAAAAAAAACAACAACAACAAGATCTACAACTGTATTTTCTATTGTATTAAGGCATTCTACTGTATGTACCCAGCATCTTATTGCATATACTTGATTATCACTATATAGAACAAAACACATTGTTTGGTTGCAAGATTGAGAGTAAAACTTATTAATACATTGATTTCCCCCTTTACAATAGGGAATCAAATCTGCAGTTAGGCATATTAGTGTTCTGCGTTGTCCATCCGAAGAGCTGACTGCTTTGTTATCATGGAGATGTGCAACATAAAGGGATCCTTGTCCTTCATATACCTTTCAATCCAAAATGTATTTTTATTGATGCATCAAAGTTGCATATATGTTTTGTGAAACACCATTTCTCTGCAAACAATAAATGTGATCTGTCAATTTATATAGATTTTATAAGAATATATAGATTTGTTAGAGCGGTCGTCCCATGTAAAGAGGCTGAAGGTCCTTGAGGCAGCGGCCACGGGTTCGACTCCGACCTGCGGCCCTTTGCTGCATGTCTCCCTCTCACCCTATTTCCTGTCTGTCCTATAAGATAAAAATGGAAAACAACCAAAAAATAATAATAACTTGTGAATAGTCCTCCTGGAGTTTTATTCAATTCAATTTTATTTATAGTGCCAAATCATAACAAAAGTTATCTCAGGACACTTTGCAGACTAGGTATAGACAAGTGATTCCCTCAAGACATTGTTTTTATGATATAGACTTTCTATTTAAATATTTAACACTTGACCCTGAGGCTTCAAAGACTGGATAATGATAAATATTCATTGATTGTGCACGCAGACTGTATAACTGTATCTTTTATACAGTCTCTGTTTGTGCATCATATGAGCTGAAGATGCATTGACTCATTATCATGTAATCTATCACTAAATAAAGTTCCTATTATGAAATCTGCTCTCTAACCACAGACTGTATTAAAAAAAGCCTCTAACCCGCTGCGCTGCACTGGCCCAAACCCAAGAAGGAAACAATAAATAAAAGCATCCAATAGCATCTTCCAACGTATAATTGAGTGGCGAAATGTGATTGGAGGGCCGCCCGTAATGAGGACCAATCAGAACGTGGCAAGTCAGACAAGTTGCAGGCGGAGGAGGCGGTGTGCGTGATTTCGGAAGTGATTAGTTTATATGAAAGCACAAACCGGAGACGTTCACGGCCACACGTCAGTATTGATCCGGACAGCGGGGTCCGTGTGTGGATGACATTCATCAGTGTTATTAGCGCAGCTAATTAGAAACACGTTGTTAACAAAGGGGGGCTCATCTCCTGTGGACAATGAAGAACGTCGCTCTGCTACTCATTGTGTTGCTCGGCGTTGCACATTTTGCAACTCTCAGCAGATGTGAAGATGGTAAGTGAGACATTTTACAACCTCAATGTGTTTCTTGGTTGCAACGTGGGTCATTTTAGTAAAGCAAAGTCGCAGCCGGTGTGTGTTTCCTGCTAGTTGTTGTTATGCAAACTAGCTAGCTGAGTTAGTGACACTCTGCTTAGCGCGCTAGCTAACATTACAGCTACAGGTAAGCTAATGTTAACAGGACTGACACACACACACACACACACACACACACACACACACACACACACACACACACACACACACACACACACACACACACACACACTCTGTTACCTGGTTACCACTAACGTAAGACATATCCAAAGAGTAATAAAGCATGTCTCTGCTGTCACGTTAACATGGTTAGTGTGTTAGCATTGTGACAGTAACGTTACAGCTGTATCCTTCATTTACATGCTGTTATCGCTAGCTACATGTTAAGATAACATATTCCTTTTATTAGTCCCACAAAGGGGAGATTTCCCTTATACAGCAGCAAGTGGATAGCAAACATAGAAGCATTACTAAGAAACAATAAATTGTAAAAAATATAGGAAAAAATATGAATATCAATACAGGGAAATATAGAAAATAAGAATAACAGGAACCTAATATATACAGTATTTTTTTTAATATTCACACCAAGGCACATATGAAAATATATCACCATTGCACATTGAGACAGGGGAAAATATTGCTATTGCACATTGAGAAATGTGTTATTGTTTTGGTGTGTGTAGTCTACTGGGAGCAGTGCTGATTGTACATGTATCCATTTTTTAGTTGTTTACACATTTTCATAGTCTTTTGGCCATTTTACAGATTTGGGAAAAGTTTCAGGTGATTGTGTTTCAAGTTTCAATTTTAGTTTCCTTCATGTAAATGAAGGATACAATTGCAAAAACCTGTAATCTGTAAGGAGTAAAACCAAAACAAAACAAAAAAAAATGCCTGAGCTTGTACTCCTGAAATCAGTTTGTGTCCTTTCTTGCTTGCTGTAAGATGTTGCAGAGGAGAAGGAGGATGCTAACGAAGAAGAAAGTGACGACGAGGAGGAGGAGGATGATGATGAAGATGATAGCACAGAGGTGAAAGAAGAGAAAGGGGTGCTGATTTTTACCAACAACAACTATGACACTTTCATGGAGGGCAAAGACACAGTTCTGGTTGAGTTTTATGCCCCATGGTATGTTATTCCACCAGTCCATTGCATACTAGCTTTTACAACATCTTTCTTACGTTCAGTATTTCTGCAAACGTCAATATTTCTGTATTCTTTGTTTATACTTTTTTTTAGGTGTGGCCACTGCAAACAGTTTGCCCCAGAGTATGAAAAAATCGCTCAGACTCTGAAGGAGCATGACCCTCCTATACCTGTGGCCAAAGTGGACGCAACAGTAGCCAGTGAGTTAGCCAGCAGGTTCGAAGTGTCGGGCTATCCCACCATCAAGATTCTCAAAAATGGGGAAGCTGTGGACTATGACGGAGCTAGGACAGAGAAGGGTAGGGACATGTCATTAATTTAAGCATCACCTTGGCCTTTCAAACCAAACCGGACCTTTTTTTTTTTTTTTTTTAAAGAATTGGCACTTATATGTTGTATGCCTTTTTCGTTGCAGCTATCGTTGCCAGGGTGACAGAGGTTGCTCAGCCAGATTGGAAGCCCCCTCCTGAGGCAACTCTGGTGCTGACCAAGGACAACTTTGATGAGATTGTCAACAACGCAGACATAATCCTGGTCGAGTTCTACGCTCCATGGTCAGTCAGCGGACCGTCAATTATAAAATCCAAATGGTTTAACTGTAAATGTCAGTTTTGTTTGCTTAAACGGAACACTGATATCCGTTGGAGTGATAGTTGAGCCATTCATTAGCCGCTGTTAAGACGAATAAAACTCCTCATTATGCGCCTGTTATAACTCACCTTAAGGTGCGGACACTGTAAGCGTTTGGCTCCAGAGTATGAGAAGGCAGCCAAGGAATTGAGCCAGCGTTCTCCTCCCATTCCTCTGGCCAAGGTGGACGCCACTGTTGAGAGTGACATAGCCACGCGTTTTGAAGTTACGGGCTACCCCACCATCAAGATCTTCAGGAAAGGCAAAGCGTTTGACTACAATGGACCCAGAGAGCAGCATGGTAGGCGTACACTAATACATGTATTTGAATATGTTTTCCATGTATGCTAAGGTTTTCGTGCAGGCCTGATGTGCAGATTTTGTTCCTGTTCATCCATCAGTCGATCCACCTCTTTGTCTTTTCCTCCAGGCATTGTTGACTACATGGCTGAGCAGGCGGGGCCCCCCTCCAAGCAGGTCCAGGCAGGAAAACAGGTGCAGGAGCTCATCAAGGACGGTGATGATGCTGTCATAGTCGGCGTGTTCTCCAGTGAACAGGATGCAGGCTATGAGACCTACATTGAGGCCTGTAAGTATCATGAACTGGAGGTCTGTTCGAAGCAAGTGGCCAAGTTGTGGCTCAGTTGGTAGCGCTGGTCAGCCAATGTCTGAAGGGTTGGCAGGTTCGATCCCCGCCCTGCCCTACTTGTGTCCTTGGGCGAGACACTTCACCCACCTTGCCTTGTGTGAAGATGGGCTGCTGTATGTTTGAGGAGGTGGTGGGAGGGGCCGTAGGTGCTGATGAACGTGCTGGTCTTGCTCAGTCTGTGACGTCAATTTTCAATGCTGTATTTTCAAGACTGAGGAGCCAACACAGCCAACAGTTGTTGTCCATATCCCTTACTACATTTACTCTTACTGTAACTTCATTTTCACTTGGCTAATTCTCTTTTGGAGTATTGCACCTGTACGATTTTTTAAATACATTTTTTTATTTGACAGCGAAGTACTTTTGGATGCACAATATCTTAAAACTCAACATAAAAACACAACAAACAAGGCAGTCTGCCTCAGGGCAGCTGTGAGTTTACCACCACCATGTATGTCTGTGTCACTGAATGGAACCTGGACTCTGTAAAGTGCCTTGAGTACTGAGAAAGCGCTATATACAGCCAATCCATATTTCTCACTTCATGCCTGTATGTGCTATCTTGAAGAAATTTTTCTTAGAATGGGTAATCCATCATAGTGTCAAAAATCTAATAACTCTGCATGTTGAGATCACTGTTCTTCAGATGCCAATGTTCTCATGTCCGTCTCTCTGTCTCTCTGTCTGTCTGTCTGATTGGCAGGTAATGTACTGAGGGAAGATTTCACGTTCCGTCACTCCTTCAGCTCTGAAGTGGCCAAGCTGCTCAAAGCTTCGCCCGGTCAAATTGTCATCGTTCAGCCTGAAAAGTTCCGCTCAAAGTACGAGCCAGCTTCACACACACTCGCAGTGAAGGTACTTTCTGAACTTCTTTTTTTTTTCTTTCATAAGTTGAAATTTGAATTTGTGTAATGGGTTATGAATCTCAATCATAAATGCCTGTGCTTTGTTTCAGTTCTAGTTTCAGTGTAAAATAGACTAGAAATACAGGGTTTTATCTGACAGGCACTTTAAGTCTTAGACTCTGGAAAGAGTCTGTTTTCTGATTTATTAGTAAATGGTCACTTTCATTTTTTTTTTATCACGTAGGACTCTACATCGGTGTCAGAAGTGCAAGAGTTCTTCCAAAAGCATGTGGTTCCTCTGGTGGGCCACAGAAAACCAAGCAATGATGCAAAGCGCTACACCAAAAGACCCCTGGTGGTTGTGTACTATGGAATTGACTTTGGCTTTGACTACAGAAAAGGTGAGCATCTGGTATTTTCAGCCCAATAGAATATGTTTGACTTTGCGCTCTCCTTAATGTGAGCTTAGTTCTGCGTCTGCTTAGTTGTGCTGTACTATTATGACTTATATTATGACCTTTTGAAAAATTGATGGCATACTATATTGCCTTTTTATGGCATACACTCTATACTATGTTTTTTTTCTTCCTGAAAATTTCATGACAAACTATACTGACTTTTTCATTTTTATGGCATACTATGACTTTTTTTGAAAATTTTATGATGTATTATACTTTGACTTTTTATTACTTTTGATGGTATACCAATGGTATAACACATACTATGACTTCTCTATGGCATACCATATGATGACTCTGAAAATGTTATGATTTGCTTTGACTTGACATTAAAATGGCATACTACATACTATGCGTTTTAATGGCATAGTTTACTGTGACTTAAAATGACATTTGAATGGCATACTGTAAAATTGGATAGTGACTGTTTTTGAAAATGTTATTACATACTATATTGATTTTTATGACATGTTTTAATGGCATAAAAATACTGACTTTTTAAAAAACATTTTTACGTACTAGAGTTTGTTTTTAAAATGTAATGCTACCATACTATGACTTTTTTTATTGTTTTGATTTTTTCACACTTTGACTGCTTTCCACATATTATACTGACTGACATCTTTATTACATGGTACACTGTTATATGTGTTGACAGTTGGATTTTAAAACCATTTATTTACATAATAAGCATCTAACAATTGGAATTCAGATGTTTAATATTGACCGAAAAATCCTCTCAGAGCTCTGGAAATTTGAGCCTGAAAATGATAAAATATTGAAATGGAAATGTGTAGGATCCCTGTGTGTGGTACTTTACCAGGGGTCTTGAAGTTCGGTTCTGACACTAGCAACTGCTCTTAACAATTAACACCAACTATGGAGGATTTATGATACATTAACAAACATTTTGTCTGTCTTTAACATTTTTAGCAACGCAATTCTGGAGATCCAAGGTGCTTGAGGTGGCCAAGGATTTCCCAGAGTACACATTTGCCATTGGTGATGAGGAAGACTATGCAGAAGAGCTGAAGAGCCTGGGCTTAAGTGAGAGCGGAGAGGAGGTGAATGTGGGAATTCTTGAAGATGGAGGCAAAAAGTTTGCCATGGACCCAGAGGAGTTCGACTCCGACGTGCTGAGAGACTTTGTTATGGCTTTCAAGAAAGGTGAGTGTTGAACGGACTGACATGAGTGGAAAACTAGCCTGTAAGTTTCCAGGATATATGGGAACCTTTATAAGTACATATACTATGCATAAATCTAAAATCTGAATTATTAGGAATCATCTCATGAAATGATATGGCCTTATTTAAAACTCTAGTCTAGCGCTGACCATAACTTTGAATTGCAGTGAAGTAAATGATAAATGTGAAGGAAAATATGCAGAAACATGTTGACGGTGAGCAATAGTTGTATCTTCCGTTCAAACTATTCACACTGAATGTCTTTCTCATCTCTACAGGAAAGCTAAAACCCATCGTCAAGTCCCAGCCGGTGCCAAAGAACAACAAAGGGCCGGTTAAGGTTGTGGTAGGAAAGACATTTGAAGAGATCGTCATGGATACGCAGAAGGACGTCCTAATTGAGTTTTATGCTCCCTGGTGCGGCCACTGTAAGAAACTCGAGCCTGATTATTTGGCTCTGGGCAAGAAGTACAAGGGGGAGAAGAACCTGGTGATCGCAAAGATGGACGCCACAGCCAACGATGTGCCAAACGAGAGCTACAAATCGGAAGGATTTCCCACGATATACTTTGCCCCGAGCAACAGCAAGCACAGCCCCATTAAGTTTGAAGACGGAGACAGAACAGTAGAGGGCTTCAGCAAGTTCTTGGAAAAACACGCCACAAAGTTATCACAGAATAGAGACGAACTTTGAAAACATCTCTCTCGACGAGTGATGACTAAGAACTCTAACCAGGCTCGGGCAAAGTCTTAAAGGACTCGGAAGGGATTGCTGTGGAGTCAAATGGTGTTACTGAGTTGCAATGATGATTACAATGTTTAATCATCTTTTTCTTTTAGTTTATGTTCATTCCAAGAGATTCAGCTTTCTTCTGTTTCTAAAAGCATGTAAGCACTGTTGAAGATTTCAGCCTTTTTAAATAAAATCTAAAAATGGTGGCAGCTTTGTTGGCAACACACAAATGGGACTCATTGTTACTTTAGGTTAATACGAGCTGGAATTTCTTTAAAGTATATTCCATATTTAAGAATTAGCATTGCATACATTTCAGAAAACAAGTGTTCTAGAAATGCATGCCTTTTAATTACATTGGAGAATGATTTACATATTAGTAATACAAATTGCTACAATCTCAAACATGGATTGCCTTGGCAGTACTATTAAATTGATAGTTACAGTGGTTCCTATGGTATTGGCTGGACAAAGATGCACCTGTGACAAGGACATCTGATAAACAATCAGCACTGTAACATAAACAGTGCTTTAAAGTATTCATACCCCATGAACTTTCTCACATCTTGTCACTCTACAACCACAAACTTAAATGTATTTTATTGAGATTTTATGTGATAGACCAACACAAAGTAACACATGATTGTAAAGTGGAAGGAGAATGATACATGGTTTACAAAAATTTAAGCAAATAAAAAATCTGAAAAGTGTGGTGCTGCATTTGTATTCAGCCCCCTGTTAATATTTATGTGTTAGAATGGCCCAGTCAAAGTCCAGACCTCAATCCCATTGAGCACCTGTGGCAAGACATTGTTGAAAAACAGACATAAGAAGTCCCGTTTGCAATTTGCCACAAGTCATGTTGGGGACACAGAGAACATGTGGAAGAAGGTGCTCCGGTCAGATGAGACCAAAGTTGAACTTTTTGGCCTGAATGCAAAGTGCTATGTGTGGTGGAAAGGTACCAGTGCTCATCACCCTGAACACACCATGGTGGTGGCAGCCTCATGCTGTGGGGATGCTTTTCTTCAGCAGGGACAGGAAAGCTGGTCAGAGTTGATGGGAGGATGGATGGAGCTAAATACCTGTTAGAGGCTGCAAAAGACTTGAGACTGGGAAGGAGATTCACCTTCCAGCAAGACAATGACCTTAGACATACAGCCAGAGCTACAATGGGATGGTTTAGATAAAGGATATTCATGTGTTAGAATGACCCAAAGTCCAAGTCCACACCTAAATCCCATTGAGCATCTGTGGCAAGACTTGAAAGTTTCTGTTCACAGACGCTCTCCATCCAATCTGGCTGAGCTTGAGTTATTTTGCAAAGAAGAATGGGCAAAAATTTCAGTCTCTAGATGTGCAAAGCTGGTAGAGACATACCCCAAAAGAAGCTGTAATTGCAGCGAAAGGTGGCTCTACAAAGTATTGACACAGGGGGGCTGAATACAAATGCACACTTTTTAGATTTTTATTTGCTAACATTTTTGTAAACCATGTATCATTCTCGTACCACACAATTATGTGTTACTTTGTGTTGGCTTATCACATAAAATCTCAATAGAAAACATTTAAGTTTGTGGTTGTAAAGTGACAAATGTGAAAAAGTTCAAGGGGCATGGATACTTTCTCAAGGCACTGTAGTTGAGCATTACAAACTTGACCGGGTAATACTTTTGGAGTATTAAGTAAGTGCATCATTTACTGAAAATCATTACATCTTCATATGCTTTACGTACACATGAGCAGGACATCTAACATTCCCTACTCTGAACAAGGAAGTGCTGAATGTTCTTCACTGATGCAAAAAGGTGATATCTGTAAAAATCCGATCCAAGTCTGAATACAGCCTCCAGGTGAGATTAACTGCTGCCTCCTTCACACAATAGGCACTTGAATATACTGGCTCTGAATGAGTCGGTGCTCGAGGCGATCGTTATGAAAACTGTTGTGTGAATTGCACGTGGAAGTCACTGATCTTCTGCAGCACAATCTTCAGCTTTTCAGTGGGTGGCAAGATCGTCATCCTGGACAGAAAAACAAGAAGTGGGTTAATGGCAATACTGTGGTGTGTAGTTAAACCAGAAGCAATATACTTTGAGACCCTGATTTAAATGTGTTCTGTTTGTCCAAATGGCTTAGATGTACGAACCTGAAGTGGAAGGTTCCCTCTCTCTGGCCAAAGCCACTACCTGGCACTAGGCAGATACCCTGCTCCTCCAGCAGCTTCATACAGTAGAACATGTCTGGGACCTGGCCTTCCTCCTGTGCATGAACACACAGACACATACATATTTGAAACACGTCCACACAGATGAGCAAATCACGGTGAGGCTCATTAGTCAGGCATGGTGCGTTTGTGTGCAGAACCGACCTTTGCCTTGTCGATGGCTTTCTGTGGTATAGTGATGCGGGGGAAGGTGTACATGGCCCCCTGAACAGGGTTACAGGTGATACCGGGGACTGCGTTGAACATCTGCTCTGTCAGCCTGGCCTTCTCTGCTAAAGCTGCTAATACCGCTGTCCGCTCCTGAAGGGGAAGAAAAATAAACAAACATACATATTAACAAGTCATAGTATAGTATTTTGAGAAATGCCTTAAAAAATTCAAAACAAGACAAAATATAAAATGCCCCAAAATGCTTGAATCAGTGATAGGAAGTGTGTCCAAGAAACAAGCCAAAAGAGTCATAGTATAGTATGTAGAATATGTAAATATATAATATTTAAAATGCTTAAATTAGTCGAGGGTAGCCTGTCTAAAACAGTCATAGCATAGTTTGTTGATAAAAGCCAAGAAATGTCATAGCATAATGTGTCCAAATAAAAGCAAATAAATAAATAAATAAATCACATTATAGCAGGTCGAAAAA
The DNA here is from genome assembly GCF_963691815.1 of Echiichthys vipera. Taxonomy (NCBI): domain Eukaryota; kingdom Metazoa; phylum Chordata; class Actinopteri; order Perciformes; family Trachinidae; genus Echiichthys; species Echiichthys vipera. Next base: position 15,672,462 of record NC_139846.1, on the reverse strand, counting down.
AGTCAAAGAATATTATGTCTAAAATAATGCTTAAAAAAGTCTGAGGAGAGCCTGTCTAAAACAGTTATAACGTAATTTCTTTTAAAAAGTCAGATAGAGTCATGGAAAAGTGTGTCCAAAAATAATCAAATAAATAAATAAATAATTCATAGTATTATGTCGAAAAAGTAAAAAAAGAGTCAAAATATGTCTAAAAATGCTTCAATCAGTCATAGATAGCCTGTCTAAAACAGTCATAGCATCATTTATTAAAAAATGTCAAGGTATGTCATAGCATAAAGCCAAAAAAACCAAATGAGTCATAGTATAGTATGATGAAAAAGTAAAAAAAGGTCAAAATATAATGTCACCAAAAAAAAAATGCTTTAATCAGTTATAGGATAGTTTGTTGAAAAAAGTCAAGAAGTGTCATAGTATGGTATTTAGAAAAATGTCATAAAAAAGTGACAAATGTCATAAAATAGCATGTCATTAATGTGTGGCAGAAATGTCATGAAATAAGCAAAAAATTGTGTATACTTTTGAAAAGGACTAAAACGACTTTATAATACCCTGATATCTATGATCCTCTTTAGAAAGCTCAAACCTTTTTTCAGAACATTACCGATTTCAAAAGCTGATTATTCATTGTTCAGTGAACCTCAGCACACCCAATACAGTCTTTGTGTATAGATTATATGCTGTTAATACGCGTTTACACAAGTACATTCTGTGTTTGCGCCCGCTCAGAGCATTGAAAGTGTGCTAGCTGATGTGTTTTTCAGACCTTCGTAAATGTGTTGTAGGAGGGCTCATCGGGCTGCGGGGGGTTGACCACCAGGTCCAGGAGAGCCTGTCCCGGAACAGGGGGGCACAGACGCACCGACACCAATTTGGTAAGTTGGGCCTTCACTTCTGGGTCCATGTTAATCACCTCCATGTAGCCTCCACGGAATCCACACCTGCGAAAAGCAAACAGAGGACGGGGGTAAGTCAAACACAAGGTAAGTCAGAGGCTAACTCTGTAGTCTGTTAGCACATGATTGCAGACACCTGATAATTGCAAACACCTGAGCAAGGAGCCAGTGAACGCACAGGTAACAAGTGCAAAGTATGACCACCAGATGGCTCTACAGGATATAATAACAAAATGTAACAACGTACAGCCTTTTTGGCAACAGCAACAGACCACATGCATAAGATCAACAAATAGGGCTGTAATCAATCATTTAGTCCTGGATAAGCTGTGTTGTGAATTTGTAGAAGGTTTCTGTCTGCGATAATAATCATTTCAGTCCACCCCCACCCAACATTTTCCCTTCTCAAAATTGGATGTTTATTGGCTCCAAATAGGAATGTAAATGAAGTATAGGCCTATATGTTTTTTTTCGTGAGGAGAAGCCAGTAATGTACTGTAGGTAAATTACTCACTGTATATGTGATTCATTGTCAGAGTTCGTAACAACCATGCTGAGAGTGAACTGGATTGCTGAGCAACCTGCATCTGAGCAATAATACAGTGTATCCAGGGTGTGAAATACAGGGTTTCTTGACACTTGAGACATCCTGAAAGCCTTAACACCAACCTTTTTGTTGTTAATAATATTAACCTTGGTGATGTGTGCAAAGCGTGTATAACCTAGTTGATTGCTCTGGCCTGCATTTGTGATATCTTGTATATTGTGCATTGAGTAACGCCTCGATTATATGTGTACATGTACAGCTGCGGGCACCACTGAGCGTAGTAGTTCTGTTTATACTTTGTGTTCCACGCATTGCAGGCATTGCACGCGGACGGACCCCATGGACCCTTGCAGATGCAGTCTGTTTACGACATTTACATCACACGGACAGAACCTGACCTCACATACATGCATCATACACAAGCCTAATCTGTGTGTGTGTGTGTGTGTGTGTGTGTGTCTAGCTACTCACTCTCCCATGTAGCATTTGGAGGTGGAGTGGAAGGAGGCCATCTCCACTGTACTGGAGTACTCTGGTCCCATCTCAAACAACACCTTCTTAAAGGAGTAAAACTTACAGCCCTCTGCATACACATTATCCTGGTAGACCTGAAATCATAAAGACGTCATAATCCATGAAAGAATGAACTGAAATGTGTGGTTAGTATACAAAAAAGGATGATTTAAGTGACACGAGGAGCAAATGTGCTCATAGTAAAGTAAATGCTGCATTCAATTTCTGTACATGAAATTACCATTACCAAAGTAGCATTTTCAAGTCATACATTATTTTTCTGTAAATCAGAAATATACTAAGTTATCTAAAAGAGTGATGGACACATCATAGTGTAATGTACAAGAAGGTGTTCAGCTTTTGAAAAATAAAATCTACTCATTTTGCTCTTGAAGACAGAAGAAGCTGGCATTGAAATGACATTGGTGCATTACTTCATCCGCCATGAGGAAGAGATGCTCCTCTTTAGCAAATCGGATCACATCTTCAATGCACTGTCTGCTCTGGACCTGACCTGTCACACAGGACAATCAGAGACTTATGATGTTAAGTCAGGCGCTCGCATACACGCCGACAAGAAACACACAATTCCAGAAACTGTTCAATTTAACACACAGACACTAACTATCAGCAGACATACCGGTGGGGTTTCCGGGGTTGATGATGCAGAGGACGCGGGGATTGCAGTGGTGCCTGGCTGCATCGACGGCCCTCTTGAGCTCTGCGACATCCAGACTCCAACACTTGTCCTCGTCCAGGTAGTAGCTGATCTGCACGGCTGCCATGTCTGCCAGGGCGGCTGAGTACAGAGGGTACTGGGGGATGGAGATCATGACTCCTGTACGGTCACGACCCTCGCCACACACCAGCAACTTCAGCATGGTCTGGGATTAGGAGATGTAAGAAGGAGAGGGAGGAAGGAGATAGGAAAGGAAGGGAAGACAGAGAGAGAGAGAGAGGATGAAAGTTGAGGTGGTAGGTGTAATAGACTACGCAAATTATGCAAGGGCGTGTCAGTGTTTACATCTTTGATGAGAGGATGAAGTTGAACTAGGATGAAATGAGAGAAAAAAAACACTGCCATTATAAAATGCAGCTTGTAAAAGATAACTGTGTCACACAAGATTATGTGCCTGTATGACTGGGCGTGATAGGTGGACACTCCTTACAGGTGCACATGATTTGAAAAGAAGACAGTGATTATCCAATTTCTTAGTCAAAGTTTAGTTATGGCATTGTTATGGGACATGGGATTTTGACCATTTTTATCAATTCTCAAGTGGTACAAAATGGTTAAATTTAGCCCCAAATTTGTGAAACTAATGGTATCGACCAAATAATTGCTGCAACAACGTATGAGACTTAATAGAGCACAAGAATTACAGGCAGTCCTGGGCTAAAGATTAGAGCATTGAGCTTGTGGTTGGAAGGTTGTTTGTTCAATCTCAACAAATTTGCGTCTTAACCCCAACTGATCCATTGGAGCTGCTCAGTGGCAGCAGAACAGACTGGTTACACTGGGCAGCTTCCATGTGTGAATGTGATGAGGTTTTTCCTGAAAAAGAGAGCAATGCTCTCAGTGAAACGTCCCCAATAAATCAAAAAAACTAGCAACCAAAACGTTCTAGGCCATTAAACACTCTAGGTGCCATACCAAAACACAATGTTTATTACCAATGTATGACTAGACACAGTGCTGAGCTGGGAGGAGTGGATCAGGGAAGGTAGAGGTTGGGGGGAGGTTATCAAGGAAGGTAGATATATAACCAATCGGGTGTGGTGATCTGGCACCGCAACAGTTACATATCTTCTATTGCAGTAGTTCAGTGTATCTTAAGTTCATTCAGTAGCCTGGCTAAGCTGCATATTACTGGAGAAAGCTGTGTTAACAGAGACAAAGGTCTGTGGGTGGAGTAAAGTCACAGATGTTCAAAGTACAGCAGCATATCTGTTTAAAAGAAGTTAGGAACACATTTATATGGTAATGAAAGCAGAAGTATGCCACTTAATCAACTCGTGGCCTGGCCAAAAGTATGCCAGCACTCTGGAGAAGAGACGATAAATTGAAAGTTATACCACAATGGCATCACTGGCTCCAGTGGAGAGGTAGATGTTATCAGGGTTGGAGGGAATTCCACCATCTCTCTTCTCTATGTAGCGCGCCACGTCCTGACGGATGCACTCAATGCCCTGGCTAGCACTGTAGGCCCCTTGAACACATGAAAATGAACTTTGATTCAAACAAAACATGCACTGATCAGTTGAAGCTCTGTTTAAATAGTAAACACAGTGTCCAAATAAATCATTAACGAGTAGAGCGATGAAGGTGGATGCTAGTGACGTGTGTGTTGGAAGGAGGGGATGCACATGTGGTTGGTGGAGTGAGGGGGAGTTATCTGACCTATACTGTGGCCTCCACAGGCCTGGAGAATACGCCGTGCTCTTTGCTTGGCATCCTCTGGAAACTTGTTGTCTTCCAGGAGTTCAGGGTATGAACACAGAGCCAAGACCTAAAAGAGGAAGACACAAAAAATCTAACAGGCACCCTGACTCATTCAGTATGCATATAGTAAGTCCTGTTTCAAATAAAACTATACTACATGATTTTTAAACACAAGCACTGAAAACACTTTACCAAACTGGGAAGTGGCTTTACCTGTCTGAGAAATGTGATTGGTTTCTGACCCATGGCGTGGGCGTCGCCTATGTTAGCCTTGATGACTTCTGTGAAAGGCTTCTTGACCCCCTGGAAAGATAAAGACAGAGAACTGAGCCTTTCAATCTCTGTGCATACATTAAGGAGAGTGTGGAAGATATAGAAAATACCTGAGACAGTGGGGAAAAGTGAACATGTGGTGACCATCAGTTATCTTTTACAAGAGGCAACAGCTTCTCAACACACAGGATGTGTGTGAACATGTAACAAAGTGGGAGGGAGACACATGAGTCAAGATACAGAAACTTCAAGACTTGACATGCTCTTTAGATTATAAAGCTGTACTATATATAGCACATTTCCCCACAGGTAGTTCTCCCCACCCACACTGGGAAATATAAGGAGAAGACCCACACTTTGGCTCTGTCTCACACACACGTACACACACATGAATGAAAATACTACATTCACGACAATCGACATTGCGCCACGTTTTTCTCTTTTGGGAATTTAACATGTTATTAACAGGATTTAAGCCTATACTCACATCTCAGCTACATAATTCTCTCAAAGATATGTCAAAGGTGAGAGCTTGCTTGACTTTCTGGTATTATTTTGTGTATAAATTGACTTCTTGCTTTATTCATTACATTGATCATTGAATGACAAGGTGTGTCCAAACCTTTGGTCTGTACTGTATATATATATATATATATATATATATATGACCTATATATATATATATATATACAGTACAGACAAAAGGTTTGGACACACCTTGTCATTCAATGATCAATGTAATGAATAAAGCAAGAAGTCAATTTATACACAAAATAATAATACATAACATGCTAGTAGAAACCCAAAATACTAGTATGTACCTAAAAAAATAGCATAACATGGGATTGCTAGAAGAGAAAAGTCCCTGCAGTGAGAAAAGTCAGGCTCTCTTTCCCTCTTTCTGTCTCTGTCTTGCCTTCTTGACTGTGCAGCTGTGACCATGCAGTTAAACAGAGAGAAAATTCTGCATGTATGTATTTTTTTTACACAGCTGGTCTACATTAATAACCTCAGAATACAAATGTGATTTATTAATATTGGCTACAGGACAGACATTCTTCCAAGCCCAACATTTTTGGATCTATGGAGAATAGAATAAAAAATATGTGCAAGAGAGGCAGAAATTTTCAGTGTCGTACACCGGTAATTGTGTTTCTTACAAGTTGTGTTAGTGATTTCCAGGGGTCCAGATAGCTTCAAATTGTCCCCGAGACAGAGGGTTAATAACTACCTCACATCTGGGATTACTTCACATGCGGTATTCATCTTACACATGCATTTTCTCTCGGTAGCACCATTTGTTTTTGCAAAGACCCTGGCTAAGAGTCTGGTTTGGCTTGTGGAGTAGGAAGCGCTGGCCTGGCCTTCTATCAACTCACTATTCATCTTCCTGGAATCAGAAAGTCCTTCAACCTAATGTCTTTGACCCAATTAGTCCTGCAAACTCTGGTTCGGTGCCTTTAAGGCTGTTTGCTGATCAACATGCTGCATCTGTTGCTGTTTATCAGATGAGGCAACGTAACAATAGATGTACCCTGTCACTTCATACCAGGGCTGAGTAATGAGGTTTAAATAGATACCATTGTAATCCTTTGGCCTTTTTGAATTCAAAAATCACACCATGGAACGTATAGTCCACATTGTACTGCATGCCCAAGTCAAAGCTGCACAAAGTCAATAAATCAAACAAAATGCAAAACATCAAAAAAATTTGTCTGGAGCATGCCTCGCCCTTTGTTCATTACTTTTATGGTTCTGAAAAGAGATTTTTTTGTTCCGATTCTGCTCCTTACCTTTGCTTAGGGGGTTAGGTTTTTGGTTTGGCTTTTCAGCAGGGTTGCAATAAAACTACTGGCTTGATTTTCAAGAAACTGAAGGGCTAGGGCTAGGAAGAACCCATTACGTTTTAGGGCGGATCCGAATCACATGGTGGATACGGAAATGATTTTTAACGACATGGCTTTAGCGGAGACGTGCGCTTTTTGAGTGCCCTTCTACTTCTGAAGATGTTTTGTCTTCTGTTGTTTGCCAACAGGTAAATATGTCATGGTGGTTATCAAGCTGATGCCTCATTTCATCCAGTTAAACAGACGACAAGCTACAGAAAGAACTACAGAGCCCACACTCAGGCTCATACCTACTTCACACCATTTCCCATTCTGAACAGAAGTTGGCTATACAGTGGGAATACAACATATGTTACTGCTCAAGTACTGCAGAGAGGTTGGGACCGATAAAAAAAAAAAACTATGATACATTATGATTTTAATATATATATATATATATATATATATATATATATATATGTTCGCATGATCAGTCACAATTCAGCATGTTCTACGTCGTAAAATTCCTGGCAAAGGGCCTCCAAGGCACAGGGTGAACTTTCCTTTTTGAATGAGTCAATACTATTCTTTCTATGTCCTTGTATGACAGAAGCAGAGAGGCCTACAAGGTTATTTAAGTTAACGTTAAATTTGATATGACCTTGTTTGAAATTAAGTAAGTGAATGCGGCACATTTCCTTTTAGTCCTCGGGCAACAAAGAGGCTGCTGTTCTCTGGGAAAGAGGAGCCAGTCAGATCCCCGGCTCAATGCTGTGTTCTGCTGCTCACTCAGCACCAGGCACTGATTAAACAGGCCGGGGCAGCACCGCCAGGCAGAGAATCCCTCTGGGTCACCAGGCTGAATAGAGCCTGGCCTGAAATCACTACGTTTTGTGATACAACCCGAAACTGACATCCCTCTATCACTATTCAGTCATGCTAGAATAACTGGAACTGTACTAATTCATTATCTATCTGATGCACTTTGATACAAGATTCAAAGTTGCGTCAGGCCATCAGCCTCAAATGGATATATAATCACTGCTGCTTTGCTCGTGTGATGTATCTAACTCCATACTATTTTTAACATGATGCATGAGAGGATCCTGCCAGTTTATACAGAGGATACAAGAAATGCATGATAAAAGATTGAAGTTAGAAGAGATTTACTGTATTTTAACAAACACATAACTCAATAAGACCCCTGTTCCTTCTCTGATCTCCTGCTCTGTTGTCACTGATGATGCAGACTTGCCAGCAGTTTAGGTTCAAGCCTGAAAAAGCTTTCTGCAGTGTAGGCACTGTCACACCAGATATCTGGGCAAGGATTAATAAGGGTCATCATCACAACAACATTGCACGCATGCACAAACACACTTGCCTAAAACTGCTGAGCCATCAGTAAAAGTGTTCCAGTCACAGATCTGACGGGAAGCACATCCTCGAATGACTGGGCAACGGCATTGATGAAACCCTCCTGACCACTCACAAAACTCCTGGATTTCACATTTCAGACTGTTCTCACTTTCATTTGCATTGCTGCACATATAATGAATGTCTTAAGCATTTTTTTCAAAACGAATGCGTCTAAAATTACACTCACTTCTGGACCTTTTATTAAACCTGTATTACATAAACCTGAACTACAGCAAATTATTCTAGTTATCTCCGGCAAATGTTGATGATAGGGTTTGTTTTTCCTTTTATAACTCGGGGAAAACAAGTGGATTTCCAAGAACCCGAGCACATTCAGCAGAACTGGGGCTGCTTGCAATCAACCTCCTTGCAGAGAAAGGCCTGTGACGCTGCTGGGCCTCACAGCTGCAGCTCCGTCCAATAAACTCCCTCTTCTGTTGGGAGCAGGACAAACCAGAGAGACAAAAGAGGACAGAGAATGTACCCTCTCATCTTACATAACAACCCTCTACGATATACACATCCTCTCACACCACCTCAGCCTCGAGCAAACTGAAATGTACTCATACCGGTTAGAGCTGCCCGCTCCAGCTCATTACATGTCTTGCAAAGAGAACATAAGTGCAGAGAGGTTTGCATTACAGCCTTTTAAAGAGTCCCTGTTCAACATGCTTGCCCTTCCTTAAGTAAGCATGGTGGATCAATATTGCCACAGAAGAATGTAATATGAGTTGTGCATAACAGGCCCACCACTGCTGTCATGCGGGGGCTTTTAAAAGCTGACCCACTGTCTACATCCTGCTTCCACTTTTTCAGCCAGTCAGCAAAAACTGTCCATGGCAAGCATCTTATGAGTCAGGGCTACCTACTTTCTCTCTGCTCATGGTGCCCCGTAGCTGGTGTGTACCAAAATGCACTGAAAGGCCCTTTTTAATATCATCACTCACTCATCTTCAACCGCTTATCCAGGATCGGGTCGTAGGGGCAGCAGCTCTAGCAGGGGACTCCAAACTTCCCTTTTTCATATATAATACACATTTCCAAAAAGAGAAAAGAGATAAAAGTATCAGCTTTATGCCAAAAATGCGAGTCGGGCTGGGTGATACGATATCGCCTAAGGTACGATAAATCGTCAAAACGATATATATCATCAAAACAATAGAAACCTGTCTATTGTAGGCTTTATATTTTCTATACCGTTTCTATCGATGTAAAAAAACAGCGGTCAAAGTGGGTTATGGCAAAATTTATGTCGCTTTATGTTCTGATCATTATCTTCAAGGTTTACCATAGGGTTATTACATATAGACTATTTACTGAAGTACCAGAAACACGCTATATCGTGATATATATCGTTGTTGAGATATAAAAAGGACCTCTATCGGGAGATTTTGGCTTTATCACCAAGCCGTATCTGGCTGTTGGCTGAAGTCAAAGTCCAGCTGTTGAAGTGGTTCATCCTCACCGCCCCAAAACAGACAGACCTTTGGTTTTAGACATGCTAAATATTCGCTTTAACCCTTAGGAGTCAAAACAACAAACCCTGGAATGGGACGTGCCACATTAAAGCGTTAACGTTGTGTAGAAGCGGTAACTTACATGAATTATTGAGACAGCTTAGTGCCACATCGGCACTATTGTAATGTGTCCGTGCGTTACCAAACTTTAACTACGGCCCGCGTGCACCGGGGCGCGCGCGTGTTGAAGCCACACATTCGGCTTACCTCTTTCAGCTCCCTCTCTATCTGCAAAGCCCGCTGCACTATCGGGCCACGGACCGCGTACTCGACCCGCTTCACATTGGGGTTCATGTTGTCCAAAGTGAGCACCTTGCCCCTGCACGGGACCCCGTTGGCTTGCTGGGACATGTTTGTGTCACGCGCGCTCCGTTAAACAGGACTGGATGTCTGAAACATAAAAGTAGACTTAGAAACAGCGCACATTAACTGTAACTGTACGTGAGCAGACACAGTGTAGCCTGTCGGTTGTTACCAGTTGTTCAGTGGGAGTCGGTCTGAGTGAGTTTGCTTCCCCCTCCTGCCCCTCTGAGCTCCAGCGACTGACAGTTGAGCCTCTCCGTGTTCATATTCCCATAGCAGCCGAGCCGCCACGCCTCCGCTCGCCTCCGCTCACGGTTGGTTGGGTTCCTTCAGACTTTCGCCTCTGGCTCGTGCGTGCTCTTTCTTCAGCGTGCCAAATGACGCCTTTAGGTGCTGTCGGGAAAAAACAAAACGTTTTCTCAGGGAACCTTCGCGCACAGCAAAGTATGATTTGAAACGCTGGAAAGCTAAAGAGGCAACTTTTAGTATTAATATTAAGAATTCAGCTGTGTGTTGAAGTATTGAGAAGTAGCCTACGCCATTAACTTGAGTAGAAGTACCAATGCAACAGTGGTGGCAGAAATATTTTTCCTCTTACTCAAGTAAAAGTAGTAATACCGAACTGTAAACATACTGTTAACAGTAAAAGTCTGTGCATTTATAATGTTACTGAGGTAAAAGTACAAAAGTATTATAAAAGTATGTTTAATGCAGAATTGCCCATTCCAGAATATTATATTATCAGATTAGAATAATTGATAGGTTATGTAAATATCACTTTAATGTTGCAGCCGGTAAAAGCAGGGCTCATTTTATTTACTTTATATACCGCTGTGTAGCTTAATCTATAACAATATATTTCATTTGTTGATAACATTTTGTATTAATAATCAGAATATGGGAAGTCACCAAAGTTACCAAATAAATGTAGTAAATGAAGTAAAAACTACAATATTTCCTCGGAAATGTGGTGGAGTAGAAGTATAAAGTGGCACAAAATGGAATTACCCAAGTAAAGTACAAACACTTTACTTTTCTTCCACTCTGTGACCGACACAGCCTACAGTGTGTATCTTTCAACACTGCCTCGGTGTGTTGGGTTTTGCAAGGAATCATGGGGCAGCATATTTTGTCAGGGATCCTTTAATCTATCATGTGCCCTGCATTAAGAACAAGGGGATTTTTGAGAAAGACCCTTAGAATATAATGGTAATGCACAGGTTCTTCATGGCTAGGTGCTTCATTGTTAATATAGTTAAGTTGACAAAAGTAGACTTGACTGTGCTCACACCCAAAAATAATTTAAAAAGACTGAGAAACAGGGGCAGGGATTCAAAGAAGATAGACACTGTTACGCAAAATAAATCTTCATTTGCATGTCTCTGGTTTGAGCAAGAGAAAGAGAGCCACAGAACTGGCTGTGAGAAGGAAAGAGTGCGGGACAGAAACCGCCCAGATGTCTTAGAAAGGGCTTGCCAAAGACATTTGATATCCCATACTAAAATGGTTCGCATACAAGCATGTGATGCCCCGGCAACCTTCGTGTGTCATGCAGTGTATATTTTGGCAACATAACATCACAGTCTTTTCCATTAAGGCTATAGCTAATTTTAAAAAACAGATCAACAAAGCAGAATGGATAATAATTTAAAAGGTCTTACAGTCAAAATATGTCTAAACATAAGTAGGTTCCATTTTTAACACACCCCATGCACAGCTGTTACCAAGGCCACATACAACATCTCCTGGGCAGTGTTAAAATAAGTGTGTATGTATGTATTTATGTATTTATGTATAAGGTTCGAGCTAAAGTTCTGGTAAGCGCCCTGTTGAAGGACAACCAAGCTTTCAAAGGCTTGGCTTGTAGATTAAACAGTCTGAACCCTTGTTTCAGGTCATTATAACATTACAACATGATGTAACACTTTTCTAACCTATGTGTACTAGAGTATTTACTATGCGTATCATGCGCTGCCCTGGCAGGTGGATCGGAACAGACTGTGACATTCTGAAAGTGAGTCACCACATGATGTAAGAGGAGAAGAAATCAGGGGACAAGTGTGTACTTAGCATTTTTACCACAAGAGGGAGACATCCTCACCTCCAGGTAAACAAGACCCTTCTTGTCTCTGTCGCTAACCATGAAGCCATTATTTGACTACTGTATAATAAGCCCCAAAAACCTAGACTTGATGTTTGAAAAGAAACATCTTTATCTTACCCAGACATAAAACGCTATAATGTCCAGATCAATGAAATCAGTTTGCATTAAAGAATAATACAGAAATCATTTGCGAAAACATGTTTTTATGTTTTGTTTTTCTAAACAGGGCTCAGTAAAAATCACTAACAAAACTGAAATGCAATACAGAAAATAGAGTGCGTTGATAACACATCAAGTTGGAGTGATAGATCATTTTACCCCACAGCTCACCAAATTTACACGTGGGTCTTTGTGCAAGCATTGCAAACCTATATCAAATCTTCCACCTAAAGAAGGCACGACCTTTGACAATTAAACCCCATGAAGTCCACTTGGTTCGACAATAAAAACGTAATATCATCTCTTTGATAAATATCTTGCCTTCATACTTTTATCTTAAAAAAAATGGATCTGTACACCGTCAGCCACATTCAGTATCAGATAGAATAAATAATGTGATTCCATTCAGATGGTAGAAAAATAGAAATACTGACAGAAAAAATAGAAATCTAGAAGTGATAACGATGTGCTGAGTAAATTATCCACTGATTTAAATATATGTAGATTATCTCACATTCCTTTAAAGACAAACACTTCATTTACAAATTGCACCATTACAAATGTTGAAATGCAGGCTTTTCTGTGCACTAGAAAAGTAACAAAAAGAAATCATCAGTATATTTTCAGTACAAAAAAAATCAAGCAAGGAAACAATCCTTGTTTTCATCTGTGTGTAAATGTCAATCCAAAGTAGCTAAACAGTCTATTGGAACTATCATGACCGTGCAATCTCTGGCTGATAATGTCAATATCTGCTCATTTAGATCACGTACCCTTTATAGCACCCAGTAAAGAAAACAGAACTTTAACCTTGGTCTTAATTTTAAAGCAAATCATCTTGAACTGCTATTCAATTTCATTCAGCTTTACATGGACCATCTGACATTTACATGATTCTAAGGCTTTACAATGACTACTCAACCTACTGTTATTTTGTAGTGTTGTAAGAGATACACAAAATAATGAACACAGACTGAGGAAAGTAAATCTTTACGTGTGATTGCAACTGGAGTCTGTAGTTCTGAATCACTAGATGGAGGCCTGACATCCAGCAGATTTTGCAGTCGTAAAATAAGAGGAAGCGACAGGGAATGCTAGGATCTTCAGTGTAAAGTGTGTATCATATTGATTAGAAAAAAAGATGAGCCAATGAAAAATAAGCACAAAGACTGCACTTCAGCTCACTGAAACGCAGTGTAGATCAAACCCTTGTTGGCATGTGGCCTTAACTTACATTCTTATGTTTCACTTCAAGCATGTCTGCTTTTAAAGGTTTTTGCCACTTTGGAGTGTAAAATGCCCAGCTTCTCTACTTTAGGCCGTGTGTATGTGTGTGTGTGTGTGTGTGTGTGTGTGTGTGTCAGGCTGTCTACATGAGTCCACAGCAAGGCTCCTTATTGTTAGACTGCTCCTCCTCAGGGGCTCTGAGTTTCAGCAGCGGAGGGTCTCCACTGGCTGGAGTGAAATACACCTGACTCTGGGAGGCTACCTCCTCTGCACTGGGGCTCATACGGAGCTCTGGCTCCGCCTGACTGGTTGTCACCTCAGCCACTGAAACAGAAGGCTCCTCCTCAACGGGAGGGGGCAGCGGTGGGGGAGGTGCTGGGTACTTATTGAGCTTGGCAGCTGCCCGCTGACGTTTCAGATCAGCCAGGGTATGGTGTGATTTCTCCCGAGTCATACTGTCTGCTCCCTCTCCCTCTGTAGACCCTAACCCGGCTCCAGATGCAGGGCTGAGCTGGTATGAGGCGCTGCGCTCCATGAGACCACCACCTTTCCACAGCTCTCCAGGTACAGAGGAGGCCAGAGAAACTGAGGTCCCTCCGTTCCCTAGGCTGGACACAATGTTCCTGTCTGCAGCCTCCACTTCCTCTAAACGTGTCGTGGCTCCACCGCCAGCAACCTGACACAAAAACACAACATTAAAGAACACATAGTTGTTTAATCAGCAACTCTTTGAAAATGTGACAAAAAAAAAAAGTAATAAATACATTTTCTTTTTTCAAAAGCCCACAACACTGCTGGCTCACCATGGTGGCATGCCGGTGCAGCTCATTGTCCGTTTGTCTGTCCTCGTCCTCGTCCTGTGGCTCTGGCTGTCGGCCACGCTCCTGCCAAACCATGGCCTCTTTGTGGTGCTCCCGCCGGTACAGGCTGGAGCGCTCGTTCACACTGACACGACGTACTACCTTACTGTACAGACAAATGAGAGAGAGGGGAACGGTAAAGCACTAACCCTCTCCCAGCACTTTTCACCCCTTGAGCTCTCTGGCCCTGATGTCCCCTCTCACCCTCGGCTGCCAGTACTAGAGGCTCGTCTTTGCAGTGTGCCCTTCTGCCTGTCCTGGCTTTTCATGATGGCATCATGTCTGTGCTTCAGGTCCATCAGTTTGGCTCTGACCTCTTCATCCATACACACGTCTGAAAAGGCAGTAGCCGCACCAAAGGTTAAACTCCGGAATGTGTGAAACTAAAGATACTAACAAGAAAGCTATAATTGAGAGACATAAGAAATGGGTCAGGATAATTAGTTCCTATTTTAATAAAGGCTGTTACACATGAGGCAGGGGATTTGCTTTACATCATTAAAAGGTCAAATGTACTGTCATCGGACTGGTCTTACCCAGAGGCGTCTCCTCCAGGACAGACTTGGTTTCTAAACTGGCTCCATGGGCCACCAACAGTTCCACCATTTGGATCTAAGCAACAAATACAAACAACCCTATTGATGTGTCATTCAAGAAAAGTGGAAAGTTCTTATCTTTTAGTTTGTATGCAACACTTACTTGTCCCCAGCAGGAGGCGGCGTGTAGCGGCGTCCAGCCGTCAGAGTCCTTCACCTCCATCTGAGCTCTGTGCTCTAGCAACAGTTCGGCCACAGACACATAGCCGTTAGCAGAAGCTATATGGAGCTGGGAGAGACATTCAACATTGATCATTACAGTGTTGACTTCATGGGAGGAACCAAATGTTAGAATTTAAATTAAACTTGTGCTTCCTTTGGAAAAACAACACCTTGAGTAAAATATGTCCAAATGCATTCAGAAAAAAGCTACAAAAATGGGATTGATGTCTTTAGCTTAAAACTTCCGCTCTGAGAAGTTAAAAAGACAGATTAGAACAATGGAAGCAATTTCCAAAAGCTATCTTTGCATTTTCCATGTTCAAGATCCTCCAACCAATCATTCATTTAAAATGTTGGGGTTTCATTTCTTTATACTTTAGGTTGGTAATTCAAAATCTTGTGCATTGTACATATGTATGTGCATATGATTGAAAACCCTGGCCAGCCACATCCTGATTTATGACTTATGATTTATTTTATTAATGCATATAGTACATGACCCCCTGTCTCACCAGTGTTGTTCCATTAGCGTCCTGTGTGTTCAAGTCTGCTTCGCTCTGAACCAGAGCCTGAATGTCTGCCAGCAGGGCCGTCTCTTTAGCCCCTCGACATTCATCTATACGGTCCTGAGTTATCCCTACATGCACACAAACACACACAGGGACAAAACCAATTATACCTGTTAGCAAACACACCACTACCAACAGTGTAGTGAGTGTACAGCTGTCAAAGACATTTGTTTAATTCTTTTGTTTGGGACTGATCATTAGTGCGTTCCACCTGATTTCAAATGTGACAGACAGATGAGGGAGATGTATAAGTGACAGTTTCTCTTGATGCATCTTGTTTTAAGAGGAAGACTACACCACTTTCAAATAAATGCTGTTAAAGAAACTACAACCATTTCTGACAATTCAATTCAATCAGCTTGGATGCGACTCATCTTACTGACCCTGTTCAGCCATAACCATCTCCAGCAGCTCAAGGGTGGCCTCATCCTCACAGAGGTCATAGGGCATGTTGCCATCCGCATTGACAGCCAGCAGGTCAGCCCCACTAGAAGCATGCATATACACACAAACACAAGCATGCATGCAACCATATGCAAAGAAGATTGAACAAGAGTGCCACACTGTGACACACCCTGGTGTACTCAGCCACTCAGGAATATTCATACACTTGCAAAGTATTTTGAGAGTTAGGCTGCAGCCATATTTGCATTTGTTTATGTAAACTATTTTCTCGTTAAGGAGGCTCGCAGTCTGTTTACACTTTGGTCAAGAAGAAAAAATAGCCATTCTGCCTGAAGGATAAATCAACATTTATTCTAACAGTTGAGACAAAACTCCACAAATACCAGCTTGTTTGATTTTTCACTGTTATGACAGCAGGGAAAATATTCTATAGCATAAAGGATGCATAAATGTGGGGCTGAAATTCATGGGCAAACTCACGCCTGTATCAGGAGCTGCACTAATCCAGTGTGTCCACAGGTGGCAGCAGCATGCAGCGGTGTCCACAGCTCACTGTCACAGGCATTCACACAGGCACCAGCGTCCAGCAGGCACTGCACTATCTCGACAAAGTCATCTATGCAGCACTGAGAAGAGAAGGCAGATGTAGAAATGCATATGAATGCAGAGAGAAAGACAGCACAAAACAGCCATCGACAATGATAGAAAACATATACTTTATATATATACTTTTTAGGCAAGCATAAAGAAATAATGAATAGATGTATACATAAATATTTATGGCACCTAATACACTGCTTTGAGTAATAGAACATTTTTGCATACATGGCCTAGCCCTCTGCTGTATAAACACCAAGTTTTCCAAGGGGAAGAGCAGTCAACTGATTAAATAAAGAGTTCTTTGTGCTCACAAATACCCCTCTCATGAATTTATAGTAGCATGTGTATGTGTTCACTTATAAAGAGAAATAAACGACACAGAAAGCAAAACAGGAAGGGAGAGAAAGTGTCCATCTAAATTAGATTTGTGTGCTTTAAGGTCCCAACAAACAAAACACAGGAATCTTAAGATGGTTTCTTCTAAATCCTACTGTAACTGTTAAAGAAAGGAATGTAAGCCTCAGCAAGTCACCCTCGCTCTTCAAGACACCAGCCGTCAAACTAAAACGGTGGGAATGAATCAGTGTGTTCATGTAAACCGACTTAAGATAAGTTACAGCAAAGTCAAAATACAGGCAAACAGTACTTGGTGATCCACGAGCTGTGACCATTGTGGACATAAACACGCACACGAAGCTTAAAAAGGTGACCCTCCTCTTTAAGGTCACAAAGCGTTGGTATAAAACTGTGTAGGTAACCTCATCCCATTTATTACAAGACTATGCTAGTGTACGCTGCTATGGGAGTGGGTACCTGTGTATGTTTAACAGCCAGGCAGTTAAATGGCCTAAAAGCAGGCAGTGGTGTGTGTGTGCAGTATGTGTGATGTTGTACTTTTCCAGGTGCTAGATGAATATAAAGGAATAATTAGGCGGGGCACACGAGTGGTATAGGGACTACATTTTTGATTCCCTGTCACCGTATAACCGCCTTAGTTGTGCATTCAAGTAAACACATTTGGCAGCGTTTGCAGGTGGGAGGCCAGTGAAAAATTGTGTGTTTGTCACTGCACTGGTGACACAACTACGGTGTGTGTGTGTGTGTGTGTGTGTGTGTGTGTGTGTGTGTGTGTGTGTGTGTGTGTGTGTGTACCTGATGTAGGGCTGTCAGTCCATCCTCGTTGACTAGATCGGGGCTGACACCACTGTTAAGCAGCTCCCTCACTAGAAGAAGCACAAGCATATAGACACACAAACTCACACAGGATTATGACTGACCAGCTGGGCAGAGTCCTTTCCACATAAACATTATAACACTTGGCACATATCTGTCTGCTCTTAATAGATATAAGAAATTATAGTATACCCATGCGTGTCTGTAGCTTAACATTTAACTTACAAGATTTGCCACTATAATTAGCCTTGATCCTGCGGCTGACCGTAACCACATTGCAAACAAAATGCCATTCCCATTACAATCAAAGTGTTACTATCCAGTATAAATTATGCATGAATCACTTCCTTTGAACCACATTTTTACGAGCAACATGCCACCGGCTGATAAGTGCTTAATGTCTCAGGAAAGGCCAACAGTAACAACACAAAGAAGCCAAATACAGAGGCCACAGTACCCCCCGACTTTTAGAGCGGGTCTGCTTAAACAGGTTAGAGTTTTGATTGGTCTCGACAGGAAGGTTGTGAATGACTCTTCTATATCCTGTTTTGAGTGATTTAATTCTAACTTAATAAAGAGTACTGTTAAAGCTCTTCAGTCCATAACATTTAAGGCTCTCTAAATGACTTTCTATGTGAGTGTGTATTTCTACCAACCTTCTTCCAGGTCATTGCGTGCA
This sequence comes from Echiichthys vipera, assembly GCF_963691815.1. NCBI lineage: Eukaryota > Metazoa > Chordata > Actinopteri > Perciformes > Trachinidae > Echiichthys > Echiichthys vipera. The sequence continues at coordinate 15,654,194 of NC_139846.1, read as the reverse complement.
GCGGCATCTAGCAGGGTGATCGACTTGGGGAACGTGACTTTGGTGGTGCGCGTCTTCTTCTTATCCGCTTTGGCCCTTGACCCTCGTGCCGAATCCTTCTCCATCTGCGCCCATCCCTTCAGCTGCTGAGCACGCCGCTTCTGGGCGTGCTTCAGGCGCTCAGTGGCACTCAGACGCCCAACCGTGGCCATCTCAGCCAGCAGTTCGCCGTGCTCTGCTGCCATGCCACCACAACACTATGAACTGTCACAGTGGCTTCTTTTTTTCCTGTTTGTTTCTCTTAGTCCAAAAGGATATTAAATTGGTTTCCAAATGTCTCAAACACCTCCAATGTGGCCCTTAAATCGGCCCTTCTACAAGGCCATACGGGCCTTCGTTATGGCCTGTAGGAAAGCACACACAAAATAAAAATTCAAGTAAGCAGCAAAATATCCAAAATCTGATGAAACAAAACAACCTATGTTGTGCAATTAGGTGACGGATATTTCCATGATTTCAGAAGAAAGCAACACGTAGAATTGTTGCTATGTCTCTTTCCCATCTTTCAGATGATGACTCTTATCGTGCCATGGAAAAAAGGAGAGGTAAAGATGTCCAAAACATTATCAGCCAAGCTGTGGATTGTAAACAACTGTCAGTCCTCCCATCCATATCAACTGTTGGTAACTTGCCCAATGATCCACTGAGGAAAAGGGAGACAGAGAGAAAAACACAAGGGTCAAACTTCCGTCCAGGTTGAATGCTCCATCTGAGCTTCTAATCCAAAGTGGTGGTGACTGTGTCCTAGATTTGGATCCAACAGAGGGGCAAGTCTTTGAAAATCCATAGTGAGAAAATGGTGGTAATAAACAACAAGAACAAGAACTGGGGAGTTTAAGCAACAACAATGAAAAGGAGCATCCTCAGGGTTCACACAAGGCCTACTTTAGTTAATGTAGTGACAGGATGCATGTTTCCCATGGTGGTGACTGGAGACTATTCCAAAGTCAACTTGTTGCTGTTGCTGTACTTTTCGGCAGGTCCTCAGAAGAAGACAGCTTGGAACAAAGGTTTCAATGATTCGTCCCTCAACAACATTGTTGTCCATCTAGATCTGTGGACAGGGAGGAGAAAGAAAAAGACAGGCAGAGAAAATGTGAGTGCTGTGTTACAGTATAATGTACGCACATGCCGGTCTCCTAATCCTGTTATCTTTAACCCCTGAGCTCCTTCCACCTACTCCCTCCTCTCCCACTCCTCTCCCGAAGGAAACCTGAGACGGTGGACGCTTTTCATTAATGATTGACACACCATGCAGCCCAACACATGCTTTGCAGCCATTGGCATACACACAGGGCAATACTGAGAGAGGGATGTAGTGAAGAACGGTTACATAGCGGGTATGTGACATGTTTCAGTGCAAGTACTAACCCAGACAACCTCGCTCTCATTAACTTTCGTTAACTACCAGGTGAGTTTCGTGGCTTACACACACTTGGCTCTTTCCAGGTTACTCATTTATTATTTAGGCCTGGGCCTGTGAGCGCTGAGCGGAAGGTCAACTAGAGGCACTCAGTGAGATAGAGAGAGTGACTGAGAAGACAGTAGTCCGAGGCCACAGAGCCACTGCAGCAAGCAGCCAACCACCTGAGAAGTTGGGAGATGGGTAAACCTCTGGTTCGACAGCAAACGGATGCAGTGTGATTCAAAATAACCAGTAACAGGATTTATCTTTGTTTTTTATCCCAATGACGGGATAGTAACAGGTTTATAGCTTTAAAAGTGTTTAAAGGAATTACATTTAAAAAGATCATTACAAAGATCCTTTTTTAACAAATAAAACCATTTTGTTGACTTTTATGCTTAGCTTTTCAATTTGTTTGGATAAACATATGGACTAGATTGCTAAAAAAAAAAAAAAAGTGAACACATTAATTGTTAATTATTCTATTTATAAAGGAAATTAATTATTGTAAGGTTTTTTGATACATCTCAATCTACAAGCATCCAAGTGGAATAGGTTCAACTTTTCATGTACTATTTGATTGGTAGTGGGCCGTGGCAATATTGAGAAAATTAGATATCACAATTTTTTATATATCTGGTTATCGACATTGCAACAATATTGTTTGGTTGACTGCTGGTGCAACAGATCGTTGATAAATGTTTGTATTTATATTGAATTTATTTCAGTCACTCTGAAGGTTTTTCCAGAAAGTGTGTCGTCCATTACTTTATTATTAGATTCATTTACTGGATAACCTAAACTAGAAAGAGTACACATAGATTACATAGATTTTTCACAATCAAGCAACCCCCAAATCTTTTTTGTTGATGGCTTACGGTCGATATATTAAGCTGTAGTACAGGAGTTATTAACCATTTATAAAGTCAGTAGTTATAAAGTATAAATCCTTGAGCTATAACATATGACACACTATTATTACTTGAAAGATAACATGCAGCATAAACACCAATATTTGTAAATATTACAAAGTACGTCTGGAATAGAGGGCTATATCTGTACATGAGAGATACCTCCCAGTCACAGTTTCCATGACACCAATTTCCTAGCCAACGAAAATCTCAATAGTTCTTGCCTTGAGGACAGACAGACTTTTGTCATGTGTTCCCTTACTACGCCTTCTTACTATTCTTGGGATACCTAACCTCTAACCCTTTGTCACAAGCTACAATATAAGGATTTCCTTAGATTGCGGCAATAAGCTTAACTCTCCCCCATGGACTGCAGGGCACGAAACAGGTCATTCATTCAAAACATGAACATGGACTTGGAATGAACAAGATCGAGACATGAACGATGTATGTTAGGTTCATTTATATTGCCAGTGATCCAGGAGGCGACTTTTTTTAACCCGTTTTCCTCCACATGGTGACCAAAGTCCAGGTTCTTGTTAAAAGGTCAACAAGAAACAAAGAAACCCTGAAGGAACAATGAAGGCTAGGACTAGTAGCCTAACCTATTTTTTGTCAGTATTTTCAGCAGTTAACAATAAAAAGGGGGGCATTAGTGGCATTTTAAGGGGCTTTAGTGGGTGAAAGGATTGGAGAAATAGGGAAAATTCCTGCAGGAACTGAATTGCCGTATTAGTGGGATAATGCCAGACACAATCTGAAAAATCAGTAAAAAGAAAGATCACAATCTTAAACGTTATTGTGTGGCTCACAAGAGATTTCTGTGTTATAAATCTAAAATAAACTCACATTAATGTATGAAGAAGTTTGGAGATTAAGTGTGGGCCACATACTGAGGAGATGACTCGTGTGCCATTGCCTATCTATTTTAAGCACCAATCGCTGTTTGTGTGATCATGACAATTAAACCAGTTTAGTGTGTTTCCAGCCTGACCAAGAGCACACTGCCTCATCTGACTGCAGGAACTGTGTTGACCTGATCCTGCTGTTCACAGTACATTTAAGTGTAAGGATCATAATTTTGCACAGACATACAGAAATCCAACTTACTTCAAAATCTCTGAAGTGATCATATAGCTTTTTAAAGGATGTCAATGACTATGCTACTACTTTGTGTAGTGTTGGACTACTCAGTATTCTTCAAAACAGGAAAATAAAGTGAAGCTTTGGTTGGTGAGAAGTTGTTTACATATAAACTCATTTCTGGCCAGTGTTGAAAGCATCAGGATATTTTAAAAGACAGCAACAACCAACACAGACCTTTTCTCCTTAAGTTTGTCCAAGCTTTGGTCCTAGTATCATCTCTTAGCAATGTTCTTATTTTAAATGTGACTCTCTCTTAACTATAACCTTTCAATTCAGTAAATGCTCTAGAGCCTGAAAGGGGAGACAAGTCTGAAAGTAGCCTCGTTGAGTTAGAGTTGAGGGCCATCATTTGGATATAACTCAGCAAAGTAAAAGCCAGGGTGTGGTGAAAGAGAAAAAAAAAGCTTCAAGATCCTCTCAGCATGAGATTGTTGTCTTGGTCACACAGACTAGCAGCTCAGTCAGTGTCACCCTGCTGTCTGGCACTAATCAGCCTACTGGACCTCACTGACGCACAGCAAACTAGTAGCAGGAGTGAAAAAGATAAACAGCCACTGGCATTCCGGGGTACAGTCGGCTTGGTCAATGTTCAACTATAAAAAAATAGTGATAAAAAAAACAAAAAACATTTTCAACATCAGATTTTGAAGTCAGTTACTCAGAATCAAAATCTTGACCCAAATATTCAACAAACAGGGAAAAATCTATCATAGATGAGACTGAAATGTAGATTTCTACACCAACAAGAGCAACAATACATCCAGGTTTATAGTAACAAACTAAATATCCTATCATATATTTATACAACCAAACACAACAGTAAAAAAGGGTTACTTTGGGTAAAGTAATTCAATTCAATAGTGAATGGAAAATACATACAGCGCAAATGTGAATTTCTCTGGGATGTTGTGATCCTTCATCCGATCTGTCTGACTTGGTCACTCATAACAGTCAAGAGGCTGTACCGTGACAGGTCGACTGAGACTCAGAGAGCTATCAGTGGATGCTAAGCTAGCCGTTCATCAGTCTCAGTTAGTTATGTGTCCCCATTATAAATTAAGCCCCTGCACAAATACAGAATGGGGAATTTGTTGGTGGCTAAACTTTGTAAGAGCCTTGTGATTCTGAGTCAGGCAGAGCCCAGACAGATGGGAAAAGACGAGGTGAGATCACTGATGTACTGGCATGACAGCGCACGCACACTGAGGAATACAGCTGAACATTTTGTGTGTTTGGAAAAATCGGACATTTGTCGATTTTTTCCCACCTAATGACCTCACAGGAAGCGGTGTCTACAGTTGCTGAGGAACATAAACTTTCATTTAACAGCTTGAATGAATAGACCAGTTATGAATACCCACAAACTGAAGCTCATACATTCAACAAGTGGGTGGTACCTAAGTGTGAAAGCTTTTGACTGAACTTACAAGAACAGAACAAAAACACACAGCTAAAAACTGCTTAGCCCTAAATCTGGCTACAGTGGAAATGGCACTATGTGATTCATTGCCATCATGGAATGACATTGCTCAGCTGTTGTGTACGACCTCCAGCCCCGCGTGCTGTCTGATGTGACCTGCGGGATGTTCCTGTTGATCGAAACAAACAATGCTGAGTCAACGCAGCTTGATGATTCTGGAACGATCCCGTCTGCTGTCTGAACCAATGGCAAGTGAATCTAAACTGCCTGCCAAATATTCAGAAAGGTTGTTGTTATTATCTATTACTGTGCAACTTAAAAGATCCCATATTATGCTTATTTTCAGGTTCACACTTGTATTTTGTATTCACCCTCTGTCTGAAATGCTCCATTTTACCATTTTAGGCAGTGACATGGCAAGCAAACAATTCACTCACTTGGTGCGTTTACATGCACATCAGTAGGCGAAAAAATGGTCTTTCCCCGGTTAAGGGAATAATTCGATTATTGAAGTTCCCCACGTATACATGAAAGGGGGTTGAATGTGAAAATGATGGGAGTAACTCGAACCCCGGTACAGTAGGCGCCGCTCTGCCAACATACAACTGGTCAGAATACGGCTTTATTTTCCGGTTCACCTTTGTCAAAATCACAAGCAGGGGGAAATTAGCCAACTTTTGGCCAGAATTATGACAGAAATGGGTCTTCTTGGTAGTGATGTTACTTGCCATGACGAAGTCCTCCCTCGGTTTAAAAGGTAACGCTCTATTGTTGTTGTTTTTTTCACGTTGTTCTCTGCGCCGTTGCTTCCTGGTTTATTCTATTTCCAGGTCAGAAAAACAACATCGCTGAGTGGGGAGGGGGAGTTATAACCTCGGGCATGCGCAGACGGAAACCCAATATTACTGCGGTTAAGCTGTTTACATGCATGAATACCCCGGTTACTAAAGGAGTTATCTAGGTCTGTTATCTGGGGTATGAGAACTCAGATTTGGTGTTTGAGAAACCGGAGTATGCCCTTAACCTGAATATAATTGGGGTTTTAACTGCATGTAAATGCAACGAAATGAAGGTCAAGTCAACTGTGGTCCAAGCCCCCGCCTTCCAGACCAAAACGTTAATTAATGAAAATCATTTGCACATTAGTTGCAGCACTTGTGGGAAGGACATAATGTGAGTGATTGCAACAGAAAGTGGGAGGGGAATCTACTTTAGAGGAGGTCGGCACATTAAGTCCTGTCATGTGTAATGGTTTGAGCTGCTCCATATAATCACTCAGCAATCTCAGTAATGCCACAGAGTAGACAGAGTAGGGAGAGAGCATGGGGCCATGGGAAAAACAAAGAGTGTGCATGCATGATGGAGATATACACTATAGACACAAACAAAGAGACTGCTTTTTCTGGAGAACAGGATATGGAATGAGAGGGCAAAGGGATGTGGAGGAAATAATGTGAAGGAGACAGAGGAGAGTATGAGGAGGAGGAAGGATGGGGAGGAGATAAGACAGTATAGCCTACTTTAACTCCTCTGACTGCTCCTAAGCAGGAAGTTGGGTCATGCCATACAGAGAGAAAAATAGGGATGAAGAATCTTTAAATGGTGTCCACAGGATGACATGATGTTTATGACATCCGCCTGCAGAATCTCTCACATTTAAACATGCACATGTGTTTGTTAAGACATGCCTCAGTAAGAAAAGACAGAGACAAACAAGGGGGAGTTTATGCAGAGGAGAAAGAATGTAACAGAGAGCCAAACCTTAGCAAATACATTGTCAATCTTATCATGAAGAAAAAAACTATATTAGGATGACAAAGATCTCTTTATAATGATTAACTTAGGTTACACACTGGGTTCAGATATCCTTCTAAAGTATCTCATAAAATGCTTGTTGTGTTCGCAATAGAAGATGCACACAGTGGATTTAAATTCAGCGCAAAATCACAGAGGTTTGAGTGTTGAAATGTAATCTTTCCTTTTCCTTATGATCTCTTGTACCATGCAGGACTGCCTGTGTGCTGTCATGCTGTGTATCAAGGGGCCTAAACAAGCTAATCTGCAAATATTTGAGCATGCAAACATACCAAGGAAATACTATTGTAGAAGTACTTGTGAGTGAGACCGGCTTGACAAGAATAGATGACTGAGTTTATTTAGTGTAATAAGTGAGTGTGTCAGAGTCAAATATCCTGTAGTCATTGATCATTTCAGGGAAAACAAACAGCAAGACAAACAAAGAAAACAATGTTCATAATTATTTTTTCCTTGAAACAACTATATCTCCATAGAAGATTGGAGTTGCAAGTACTGGAGTTCACATTTTCAGAATCGATTAAGGTGCTAATTTATATCTGGCTCAAGCGATTGATTGACTCAAGTATATTAAGTTTAGAATGAATGACTGATGGACATGTATTAATCGCTTATCAACATAATTGCTGATGAATTTTCTGTCAAATGACCTGTTTAATCAAATGATTATTTTAGTCCAACAACCATGCTAGAAAAAATTCACTTTTTATTCAAACTAACATTGGAATAATTGGAAGAATTTGTCATCTCCCAGTCCCTATTATTCGATTATTTATTCTTTTATAAGTTATTGCAACATTGCTTGGGCTAGCACTCGCAAAACTAAGCTGCAACCGACTCTTTAGCTGCAAAAGCGAGCGGTCACAATCTCACAAGACTCATATATTTCCTATGTTTCGCTAACTTGGTATTCTCAACTTTGATCAAATCAACTATCTGAAAGTTCCTTCATTTTGTTCATGGTTTCTTAAACAAAACACTACCTCCTGTTTTGTAATCTCGCTACCCCTAACAATCAGTTTCACAATTATCCCGCTGGAAAAGCAGCCCAGCTTTAATAAATCTGTGAAAAACATTTTACTGTATCAATAGCCTAATATTATTGTCGTATGATTACTTTTTTGTCTGGTTTCAAATTTTTGTTTGTCCATTTCTTCTATACTTTAGACTGTATTTTTTTTCCATTATTATTTTAATATATATATATATATATATATATATATATATATATATATATATATATATATATATATATATATATATATATATATTCTCTTCCTGTTAAATATTGTTGAATAATTGTAGGGGACCCAACATGCTAAGCCCCCTGTGGCTTTTCTGGGTATCCTTTGCATGTCCTTTATTTTTACTTAATGCCTCTTAAATGTAATCATCTTCTTCTTGCATCTTCTGCTAAATAAATCAAACTGCATGTTACTGTTTATTATTTTGCCCATATACTGTGCACAATAGGACTATGACATTGTACCCATCTGACACCATAAGGGTCATATAGTAGATTTATAGATGCAGTAATACGACTTTGCACGTGTTGCTCTATCAGGAGGCTCTTTTGCATCAGATTAAGTAAAGATATGAATGAATCGCCTGCTATCAGGCAGAATTGACTTACTGTTAGTAGGCTAATAACTGGGGGAACGGGCAGATTCAAAGGGTCTGAGCCCAGGCAGATTAGTGAATACACTTAAACTAAAACCACACTGTAACTGTTTACTTCCACGGTTTCATAAACCCACTGCAAATGACCATAGAAAGCTTTAACAGCGACGACGGAGGAGTTTCCTCTTGTTGTCCCATACTGTGCGGGATTAACCGTGAGACGCAGATTAGCTCAGCAGCGGTAAAGAGGCGCAGGCTCAACAGGTGCTTAGTCTGACAGCAGTTCATTTAAACTACCTGGCTTCACCCATCGGCGCCCGGGTGCATTTAAAGTTCACACCGGCAAATGTGTCCTAACTGTGTCACTCTTTAACTGTGTCAAACGGTGAGAACATGGGGGCGGCGAGGAAGTCGGCTACCTTTGATGTTGTGTCACGCTAAAGTCACCTTAGCCTCAGGTTAGCTTAACACGACCGCCGCTGGTGTTTAAGTGAATTAAAACGTTACGTCAACGGCATTATACTTTGACACGACACACGTTTAAACCGAGCAGGGCGCGTACAATACCGACGCGAAACGATAGAAAGTAACGTGGCGACGCCTTACCTGTTGAGTTGACTGTGAGTTGTAGCTGCTGCTGCTGAGAAACTGAATCAGCTGCTGCTCCTGCTCTCTCCAGCCAAGCCCTCAGGGGAAATGCTTCACCATAACAACCGGACCTGCGCCCTCTCCTCCTGCCTCCTGCACGACTCACTCCCACCAGAGGGCGACAGAGCCTGCGAGCTGTGCTTAAGTTGCTCTGTAGTCCACCCTGGTGTCCACTCAGTCCACTGCATTGTTTTAACCTAACATTATAGAGCTTTTCAACGGAATTCCACTGCTAGGAAACAACCTTGGTCCTTGGTAACTTCCTGTCGGTTGATGTCATTCCCCTACAGTGCAAGAGTAAATAAACTTGGACACATTCAGAATGTTTGTGTTGACTCTGAAATGGTGTATTTGGATATTTTTGTATACTGGCACTGGTGTAGTAGCACTTTGGGCCCACCCGGGCACAAAGGTGGAGTGGGCCCCTGGAAAGCCTGGAATTAAAAAGGTTGTTTTTGTTTGTGACTAGTGTTTCCTAAGGCCTAGCCCACACTATCGCTCTAACATCTCTCCTCAATTGCATGTATAGGTCCTGGTTGTGCATGTGTGTATTTCGGGCCTGTGTGTGTAACATGTATGATAATAAGAGTGAAAATTGAATTTCCCCGTGTGGGATAAAAATAAAGTACTTCTTCGTACTTCTTCTTATTTTTGACACCGAACTTTTATGGCACCCAGTTAAAAAATAATTCCCATCCACACCACCGGTGTGATAAAAAATACCTCCGTCCACATGAAACCACAAAATCTGTCTCCGTCAGCTGGTCACGTCTAGAGTGCTCCACAAGTCTCCATGGATACAACTTACTGTTTACCGTCGCACAGTGTGACAAAATTGCGGTTTTCCACGGTTTTCCTGTCCGCACATGACTGCTGAAACCCGCCTTCTCGAAAACGTTCACCCTTGACTCCGGTTTCAGGAGCCCACAGCTGCAGTTACATGGGGATGAAAGGCCAAACAGAGAAACATACAGTTTCAAAAATACCTGCGTTCCTGTGGACGGCCCCTAATTAGTAAGTGTCATAACATACATTTAAAGGGAAATTTAAATCTGAGGGCCCCCTCACCCCTTACAAAAGGGGGGGCAGAGAGACTGCTTATGTATCGGGCCCAGAATTTGGTTCTCCAGCCCTGCACACTGGGGTGCCTAAACAGCCTTGGAATTGCGTTAATTGGGTCAGATTGCAAAGCTGAGACTCTTGTGGAGTCAGTGAGCCCAACCTTTTTCATGTATGATGATGTTAGTCCCCATAGTCGACATTGCATTGTTGTGAGTTTGAAACTTAACCTCACTGTATGAAATGCTCATTTTATGTCGTGACCTTAATAATAATAATGATAATCCCACTCCCCTGAAACTTTCATACCACACATGAGAGACATGGGCATTCAGAGGATGCATGGCTTTCCTAGGTTAATTGACAATAAATAGTTTTTGAGCAGTTTACACAGCAGAAGTGCTCGCAATCCAATCGGCAAAAAAAGAAGCAATACTTGCATTTAATTTTTAGTAAAGACTCGCTCAGCTGATCTGATACTGAGGTGATGATGAGGTGGAGTTAATGCTTACATAACATATTACAGTTTTGCATAACACTTATTCAATATTGTACGCAGCAGCAGTAGAAGGAAGTAATGAAATGTATAAAGTGAGGGGAATCAATTTTATTTTAATTTTTACAGGTAAGTGCACATGAAGGAAGAGACAAAACAAGTGCACAGTGAAGAGCACCCAAACAAGGCCAGGTTTATTAAGCCACATGAAAAGGGTGGGTCTGCGTGCAAAGGTATGGGTTTGTCACAGAGTTAATGTTTGCCATAATACTGCATATCAGGTTTGACAAATATGGATGTGCTTCAGTATTTTCAGGATAATCTGTTGGGTGTGTTCTACGTCTCATTTGTAAATGTAACACAAGCCTGAACACATCCTGATAATCAAACATCAATTTAACAAAGCCAAGCAAGCATACAGTGGAACAATTTCCAAGAAGATGGATTGTCTGACTGGTTTCTTTAATCCAAGGGACAGAGAAGCAGACAGTGATGACCCTGTGATCTGCTGACCCCTGCAGTGGATTGGCCAACCAACAGTGACACTCTGCAGAGACACAGCCAGGAAACAGCTTACTGGTGCTCAGGATAAGGTACAATGAAGTATCTTGATAGTGTTTCAAATAAAGGAATGTTTGCATGAAACGTTATGTGCTCTCAAACAAAAGAGCAAAGAAAACATACTCACTTTTTTGAAATGGCTGTCTAGACCGATTTGTGCACAGCGTTGATTTTATGTGCTCAGGTTTTTAGGTGTCTGCATTGACTGCAACAGAAAGGAGGTACATGAAATTGCATTTATGATGCTCGTGGCAGTTAGAGTACAGATGTTGCTGCGAGCGATTTTCATTCTTTCTACTGAAGGAATGGTCCCTGTGAAAACTATTGAATGTGTGTTCTGTGTGTGGATTACCCAGATGGATGGGACACCACATCCGAGAAGAGATGGTGCTGTTGAATTAGTTAAATAATGTATTTTTTAAATGCTCTGAGTTCATCTATTATACTGCGGCGGCGGCAGAAATAGATTCAGAGGCCGATGTCTCAAAAGCTGCATGAATAGGTACCAGTCGCTGAATGCATCGACAATTACAAGTCAAGTCAAGTCAGTTTTATTGTCAAAAATTGCAATATGCATGACATACAAAATGCAAAAAATGAAATTACAGTCCTCTCAGACCCAGTGCATTATGACACAGTGTGCAAAATGAGGACACACACTTCTGACCTAAACTTTGTTTCTCGAGTCTCTTATTTTTAGAAACAAATGATCAAGAACCTTCAATAAAGGTTTTTATTATCCAGAGCAAGTATTTGGCTGTATAATACTTTGGCCTCCGTCCAGCAGCTATATCTGGTGCAGTAAAAGTATTGTGAATGATCCCTGTTAAATAAACAATAGCAAAAGAAAGTAATGAAGCTGTGAGAGCACAATGAAAACTTCCTCTCACTTTCTCTGTCTCGATCACAAAGGGATAAACCTCATTCCTCCGCTACATCTCAGTTTCAGGATGCTTCTCAGGGCAGCTTAGGAGGGATTTGTCTGGACACAATCAGCCTATGTGAACAGCCTTGTCCTGGGTGCTATCCTATTCATACGGTTTCCCATTCTTCTCATGCGTGATTCACTAATCCAGGCGCAACCTATTAAGTGGCACTCCAGTAGACAGGAAGAGATGGATTGCCAGTTTGTATTTAAATCAGTGTGTTTTGCACTGAGCGCTCCTCTATACGGGTCCAAATGTTGTGTATAATTGGAGGTTTGTCTGTACATGTTTGATTTTTCCAGCTCACAAAGCAAAAACTCTCGTCGGCATGAAACTCTTATCAAATCCAGCTTTTGAGGGAAAGCTCTCTAAAGGCTCTAATTGATTTCTGGAGACCTTTTTGTAACATGTGTGAATGGAGCTTCTCTCTGAATTTTGCAGTGAAACCACTGGAGGGGGACAAACTCTCTGACCATGCAACAGAGAGTGTGTGTGTGTGTGTGTGTGTGTCAACCACAGAAGAAAATCACTGAGCAAATTGCAGCAGGTGAAGGAGGTTTGTTGCTGACCATGTTAGGGAAGCCATCTAACCTGGAAAACAACTTCAAACATTTTGTGTCTTACCGCAAAAATTACAAAAACTGCAAATACACTCGGTAAGTGTTTCACACTGGGGATTGTTTATGAAAAATTATGCTTCTGTGCAAGACAATTAAAATGAAAAAAGTCTTCTTTGTACATGCAATCAACGTATCAACAATTCTCCCCACATGTGAATTGGGAAGTTAAAGCTAAATTGTGGAGTGGTCAGATTTGGTGTCATCAAAGGCTTAGGGGCACTTTACATTGAAGGTGAATGCATTTTGCAGATATAGGTCACACACTTCAGCCAACATGTAGGGTTACTTGTCACTTAATTATGGATTTGACAGCATAGTTTGAGTTGTGTGATATCAGTTAGAAAAGCCTTACAGTGTGACAACCGGTTTGTTTCCTATTCTTTTGTTTCTCTGTCCTTCTGGTGACAAGTCTTGGTGGCACAATCACATGATTCATTATCTTATCAGATGTGATATATTATTGAAAAAAAAGAAAAAAAATCAGAGTAAATGAAAATAAATCCAGCGCACTGTCAGGGATTGTGCTTTGAATCGCCATCCAGAAAGATACTGTAGGTAGTCGATTCTTGGGTTGAATAAAGTAGTTTTTGTTTGGGGCAACACTTCAAAAAAACATGATTGCTCCTGTTTAAGGTGTGAATGTCCTACCCAACAACGACACTTAGCAGCTTGTAAGCGCCAGAAAACCCACAAATGGTGTTGAATAGCCCCCGTATTTCCTCACATGCTAAGCAGCTTCTTTGGGCAGGAACGCTCTCCAGCTTGCCAATGGGGTTCCTCCTAATCCAACTTGTTTTCACTGTCTTGCTGGGTAGAAAGCGTTTGCACATTAGCACTACGTTAACATGAACAAAAGACATGCATTCCCGAAACTTAGTCTTTCAACGCTGAATGCCATCCTGTAGTCACAGGGAGACCCTACTGTGCGCAAAACACCCCCCGAATGTTGCGCGCTCACAGCAGCACCATAATGTCTCCAAATGATTTATTCTGCGTCTGCGGATCGCTTCCAATTTGTAAATTGTCAAAATATAAAATATTGTTTGAGGAGTTCACATGTGCGTGAATAAGGGCAACCTGCATTTATAATAACTGTCGCATCTTGGCTACTTACTCACATTCGAAATTGACTTCAAATGACTCAAATCATTCCAGACTGAATAATTTGGTGCAGCATTAAAAATGAATGATTCCTAAATCATTCCGATACTGTTTCAACGTTTGTATATTAGCCATTCCTAATGTATATTGCTCAGCAAAAATTGTTGATTGCGTGTAAGCCTCAATCGAGATTACTTCTCCCTTGTACCCCCGCCCCACCCCCCACACGTTTTACTCTAGCCTCTGCGCACAAGTGTCACTCTCGAGAGAAACTTTTCCATGATTTATAAAGCCTGGAGAACATAATCCGTGGTTTTAATTGAGATTGTAACGTGGAGATTTATTTCCCATGTCTCTGAAATTGAGAAAAAAAAACGTAATTGGTTGTTTTAAGTGTATTGCCCGCAACCCCCCACTGAATACGTTGGGCCTCCGTGCGTAAATACTCTAAGCACTGATTCCAAAGCTAAGGCTGAATATCTGCGATGTAAGTGGCATGTTGATATTATCATAAGGGTTATTTACAGGTTTACTGTCTTTCTCTCTCCCCTCCTGGTACACAGACCCTCCCCAGCCCCCCGGGGCGATCACTCATTCTGCTCTCAGATAACGCGTCATTCTCCCCTCGATTACGCAGCGGGATTTACATGAAACTGTTAATTGTTTGCTCTTCAAATAGAGTCAGCCTGGAGCCAGCAGTCTGCCAGAAGTTAAGGACCGACTCTTTGACCTCCCTCCCCCTCTCCGCGCTCCTGTCCGAACGTGCGGGGCCGAGCTCTTCCCCCCCGGCTGATCAGCATGACAAAGCACTGGCCGGAGCAGATCCTCTTGGCACCACCCGCTCCGTCCCACCTCGGAGAACATCACGACCATCAACTTGACTTCCACAGAAATGCACAGCACAGTTTTCCTTCCAGAGGTGTAGCACGGAGCTCTCCAGCCCAACATTGGCCTGCCCACCTGGCTCAGATGGTTCCCCAGCAGTTGTCGCTCTTGGAGAAACCCGCAGCGCGCCCAGATCACCTCCCCAGTGCCACGGCATTCATGGATAAAGCCGTACCAACGGACTCATCGTACGCGGATCCCCAAGATGCCCACTTCAAACAGGAAACTATTACCAGGGAATCGTGGAACGGTGAACGGGAGAAGAGTAGCACCAGTGGTGGGAAGAAAAAGAACTATCAGCGGTATCCAAAGCCACCATACTCGTACCTCGCTATGATTGCTATGGTCATCCAAAGATCCCCAGAGAAGAAACTAACATTATCTGAGGTAAGAATGAATTTAGATTACTCACTTATTTATAAATGATTGAGTGCTTAGTGCTGTATTTAAGTAATTTGGTCAGAGGTGACGCATGGTGTGTTTTACGCACGGCACTGCTTATGTTGTTCACTTAATTTCCGCAGTATTTTATCGAAGTAAATCTCAGATGAAACACAATACTCTGTAGAATATTTATATCAGTAAAACATGTATAATCAGAGAGAAACTGTCACTTTACTATTAAGTGTATCAGTAACACACTGAGGGATCATTTACAGTTCAGAAAGTGACACAAAACAGCTGCCTCTTGGTGACACTTGAGTGACTACCACCCCTACCATTCCGTGGTTCTCTTGATAATGTGGGACTGCAGTGAAACCAGACACTGATCTGTATCAGAAAAGTGATAACACAGGGGCCTACAGTGCATGGTAAACTCATGCTTCAATTGATGTTGTTATACTGTAAACATACCGCCCATACAATCGAAATTCTTATATTATCAACTTCTTGTCTTATTTTGAATTAACAAAATCTGATTGAAGAGTGCAGCATGTGTATTTGGCATTAATTTATGTACATATGTATTCAGTTACTGTAACTTTTAAACTCTAATGTTATCATTAACCAAATCAGTGGGATTTTAGATGGACCCACTGCCTTGTATACACATACTGAAATACAGGGCAGAGCATCTTCTCCAGACAGCCATACTGATGTTTTTTTTTGTTTTATTTCTAGATCCTCAAGGAGATCAGTACTCTTTTCCCATTCTTCAAAGGAAACTACAAGGGCTGGCGGGACTCTGTGCGACACAACCTCTCCTCTTATGACTGCTTTGTGAAGGTAACAATTAACAGTTCCATGGTTAAATCCATATTTAGATTAGGTTTGATGGACAGAGTTCACAGGTTAACATTTGCATTGCAATATGCTGAGTTGAGGTTTGTTTATCTCTTTGAGCTTTGTAGAAATATGCTCTGAGGGCTTTGGGTTTAACATTCAAACCAGTTTTAAGCCATTATGCACTGTTATTGTGATGGTTACCAGTGAAACTGGGTCAGTCCTGCCTGACTAGGTTGTCAGGCCAAGAGCTCATCTCACTGTCCACCCCCTCTCTCCACCTTCAGGTTCTCAAGGACCCAGGAAAGCCTCAGGGTAAAGGCAACTTCTGGGCAGTGGAGTTGAGCCGTGTTCCTCTGGAGCTCCTCAAGAGGCAAAACACTGCTGTGTCGCGCCAGGACGAGACAATCTTTGCCCAGGATCTGGCCCCCTACATCCTGCAGGGACACAAGCCAGAATCTGAGCCGCCACCTGCCCTAGCCGTCCCCCTTCCTGCCATGCGCTCAAGGAACCCATCCCCACCACAGGAGGACTTGTTCCGACCCAAGCTGGACTCATCCTTCGCCATCGACTCTCTGCTACACAGCCTGCGGCCACCTAGTGCCTCTGGGGATGTAGATGTGCCTGCCAGGGACTGCTGGGGAAAGGTGGAGCGCCCTCATTCTTCGCCGCCTCCACGACCTCGCTACGCTTCCTCTGCCCGTAGTGCCTCTGCCAGCTCTGTCAGCCCAGCTTCCACCTCCTCCTCTGATGAGGAATGGAAAGGGATGTCCCTGTCTGGGAAGCGGGTTCCTCTTGATGGTGAAGCTGGGTCAGATGGTTATGAGGACTACAGAGCGCCACTGCACAAGTCAGCCCGACGGGAGACTGTCGCACCTCCATGGGAGCTCCCTACCTCCTATGCAAAATATGCTCCCCCCAATGCTGTTGCCCCACCCAGCATGCGTTTCAACGGAGGTCCTCTAATGCCGCTGCATGGCGGACTTCCCCTTTACGGCTATGGGAGCTCTCCCGTTGCACCCGGTCACTTCTTAGGTCACGCCTATTGGCCCATCCTCCCCAACGGACGAGTTTCCGTCCAAGCCCCTCCCCTCATCATGGACCTTGACAACATGTTGCAATCTGTGCCTCCAAATAAGAGTGTGTTTGACGTGTTGGTACCAACCAATCAGAACTCTCACCATCATCAACCACCCAGTCAGTACACCCTGCAGAATGGGCCTCCCTTAAACAGGTATCCTCAGTACTGACTGACTTTGAGATACTGACTCTTTCGAGCCATGCCGTCACTCAAAGAAGCATGGATGTTAACCCACTGTGACGCAGGGTGAGAGGTTTGATCAAGAACCACAAAGGAAATAACTTTCTGCTGCACATTCTTCCAAATCTGGTTTCAATCACTACCTCCAGCTGTTGATGTTGATGTACCTCAAACAGCTACAACACAGATATCTACCTCAGGCTTTCATTGAAATGGAGTGTGTATTATTACTACTGGATCTTTGCACTGCTAGTCTTATTTGCACTGTTTTTTTTTATTGGCGTGAATTTGCTTTTCTTCCAAATCTTGCTTCTGCAATATTATCTACCTATTGTGGCAGCTGAATGTATCGTTGGATTAAATCTTGAATTTTACAGTCTTACGAGAAATTAGCGATGATGAGCTGGACAGTACGTACACTCAGTACATTTGAGCTAAAAGTATCAAATGCAATATCTTTTTCCTTTTTTTTTTTTTTTTTACAGTTTATCCTGCCAGCAGAGTATAGGACTGTTAGGTAAATTACTAGCATCATTTCAGTAAAACACTTTTTTTCTCCTTTGTCAGGGTGTGTCTGTGTGCACAATGTGTACACACACCTGTGTTTGTGAGTTTTATTTTGTTTGTTCAGATGGTGAAACATACAGAACCAGCCGTTAACCGTAATGCTTTTCCTGTCTTAAATTTAAGTGGGTCTGGACTGTTTGTGTTGGTCCTATGCAGCTACAATAGCATATTAACCAGATGAATGGTGATACTGCAACTGGGCCCTGTAATTGTCTTTTTCATTTTAGTGTTTGCCTGTTTTTTTACATTACAAAAAAAATCATTAGCAAAGAGCCTATGTTTTAGATTATATCTGTGAAAATGCTGCATGTTCTCAGGACACTGGAGACTATCAACAACTTTACTGCCACCAGTATCTACCTCAGGTTTTTAATGGGCTGGGACATGTTTCCTGTGGACTTTGCACTGACAGTTATTTGCACTATTTGAATGTCATTATGATCATCGTCCAAAGGGAATTGCTTATAAATGTCTGCCTACCTCCACGGGTGAATGTCTTGTTATTTTATTTTTTGCCATTTTACTGTGGTTTTGTTAAAGGTTTGAGGTTTAAGTATCAAAAGAAGGTTATGGAGTTGAACAGGGTATGTAATAAAATGCTGTTTATTTTAACTGTGCTGCTCAGTGTTGTATATGACAATGAGTTAACTAAAAATGCCCAACCTAATACAGCTTTACTTTCTTTTTAGGATGTGCATTTGTACGTGGTGGACCCTTCTTTACCACTTTATCATTTATGTTACTCTGAGATGACGGTTTGGTCCTGGTTGGTTTATTTGCTCGACTGTCTTAGTTATTCTGCACAATTCAACTAACAGCTTTTTTAATTTGACCATAAATCTAAAAAAAGTACAAGATTTTTGGTAAACAGTCACTCTTTTTTTTTTTTTTTTGCTATGTTGGTGGCCGTTCAGAATTTGACCATTTTCACATGAGAAACTATGCTACATAAATGGTACATACACATAGTAGATTAAAACTGCAGGTCTTTGCAGTCAAGGTGGCATCTTTCCCCTTGGTAAATACAAAGCTCATTAATTCAAGAGAAATATACAATGTAAAATCTAAGTAGCCTACTATCTCAATCACTATATTTGCCCTAAAGTCATTAGGTGTATGAAATGTGAAAAAACACTAGTAAATCAGCAATATTACAATGGACAAACAATCCATTGCTAGACCAAGTCCTAGGACTATTATATATTAAGTTCAATTTTAAAGTATCAAATGTCTAAGAACATAATGCAGGAAAATGTCTCATGTGAGTGTCTTGTGAGAATATATATTTACTGATGAAGTAATGTGCGAGTAGCCTTTTAACATCGGGGGTGGTTAAAGTGGAACTCATTTTAACAATTTAATATTTTGTTGGGTAGTCTATAACATTGTCAGGTTTAATGAAAGAATTCCTTTTTATTTATAAGATCTTAATTTGTAAAGGAACAAGAAACTCAAGCTGTCAAATGGAGTGTATTCCATTCATTTAGATCAAGCTATTAGCTTTTAACTCTGAATTGTAGTGAAATAGAGATTTTAAAGTTCATTTTAAATATAAAAAAAACATAAAATCTACTTTAAACTGTCTAGCTAGCAGCTAGTTCAGTCTATCACAGGAATTGGAAACGTGTCAGTAGTGGGGCTTTAAACACCATTCATTTGCACTTTCACATATTTCTTTCTTGCATGAGTTTTGTATTACACTACTAACAGCGGCACCAGGCTTTCCCTCTGTTTAGCTGTCCTACAACAGCCACTGGTTGCTCTTTGACTGTACAAGGAGGCTACTCAACAAATACTGTGTGAACGTCTTTCCGTTTTCAGACTGGCTGATGAGAGTGTTGCTAACTTTGTGTTTCACATAATGTTTGATTTAACTGTGGATATTTAATTTCACAGACAAGGACTTTCTCTTGATTCACGCTTGTAGATGAAAAGATGGGGACACTGCCCCTGGCAAACGTACGGGGGTCTTAAATCCTCTCAGTACGATAGTTTTACCACATGAATTGTGATCTATAAACAAGAAAAACTATATTTGATCCACAGTCAGGGGCATCTGTATTGGAGCTTCCAGGTCTCTCTCTCTCACACACACACACACACACGCACGCACGCACGCACGCACGCACGCACGCACGCACGCACGCACGCAAACACACGCACACACACACAGCTGATTTACATCACCAGTCCAGCAGCCGTCAGCCTCCTGCTGCTTCCACTGCTGAGACCGCTATCTCTTTATCAGCCGCCTACGCATGCCTGCACTCCCTCACCATCCTTCCTCTTCTTCTCCCTGATCATTCCTGACCAAATGTTTGGGAGGAGGGGACGCCACTTAAACAGGGACATGCCCCCCCCTCCCCCAAAAACAATCTGGGATGCATCTCAACAATTCCTCTCATGAATTTACACATAGTCGTAGGCAGCCACACTGGGCCTTGTTTGTGTGTGTTAGCTGTTGCAAGTCCCTGTCCGAAAACACTCTGAGGCAGCAGAGCATCATTTAAATCATCTTCTGCATTCAGCAACATGATGAAGTATCGTTGAATGAGCCAAATCAATGTTGATGAGCAGCATAACCAAACAACCCTTTAACAAAGAGCTAAAAAGTAATGGCACACAACGGCTACATTGTGAAATTCTCAATAGGATTTGATAAATCTCTGCAGCCATTTCACATAATTCCTACATACTCTCTAAAGCATTACTCCTTTTATACACTCAAAAAGGTTACGCAGAACTACAGGTTTTCTTTGAAAGGAACCGTAAAGAAAAAGAGGACAGACTAATGAGTAGAAATGGGATTTATTTGTCTGTCCTGTTACAAAAACAAAAAACAGAACCCATGTGGTGACTGTGGTGTTAGATAAGCAGTTGTTCCAGTTTAAAAACAGATAAGCAGCTTCTTTGCATGGTTGGCTTTCATTTAAAATCATTTCAGTGGACAAAAATACACAATATACTTCCCTTACATTCTCTCCATATAATTTAATGTACACTGGGATGTGTTTTATATGAAAACTGGACTGTAAAATTTGCTGTGGATTACTCAGATTTTCCTCAACAAGGGGAAGGTTACATTTCAGTGAGCGACACGTGTCCATCACACAAATCTGATTGATGCCTGCGCTTTTATTATTCAGTCACTTGGCCTGCTAATGTAAGCAAAGCCTCATTGTCTTTTGAATATTCTGCAAAACAGTAGTATTCAAGTATTTCTTTTAGTGGTGTTGACTAATAATAGTTGTTGGTACGAGTAGAAAGTATTTTAACATGTGTCTTCTTTATTTCTAATAGTATAATGTTGTTACCACCATGTCTCCCTTCGATCATTTGAGAATCTTTCCATCTCTCACTCTGACTGAGTTCCTGTTATTTCCCCACCTCTTTCCTTCTCCTCCTCCTCCTCCTCCTCTGGCTTATCTGTTAACTCTCCCTCTCTTTCTTATTTCTTTTCACACTCCCTCTTGTGCCATGCGGTATTCAAAGACACTGCCCCTCTCGGAGAAAGTCTCATTCAAACGCCTGCGCTTGGTGTGGGGTATTCTGTTTGCATCCCCCTCTCTTCCGTAGCCCCCTCCTCCAGGGGTGTAGAGGCAGAACATGTCCTGTAGAGGGAGACACACACACAAAAACACGCACAAAGAGTGGATTCAGCTGACTTTCAGTTGATGCAAACATTTACCTAATCACAGTTTTAAAATGTAAAGGGATAACCAATATGTCCTGATTACTTTCAGTAATTGATAAGAAAAAAATGAGAAATCTAATATCGGGCTAGTTTACAAAAAAGGTTTCTTAGGTGCCTTATTTCAAGAAGACTTGGGAGAACGTTTAAAAACTGCTTAAGTAATTAAGCCCATTAACAAAAACAATAACAGAATCATTGTGATGTACATTTCTAAATAAATTCTGTTATCACAATACAATATGTGTTCATACAACATAACAATTTGGCTGATACTTGATAGAATTTCCTTCCCACATGCACATTATGCAGTCTTACCCCGGGCTGAAGGCTGATGCTGGTCTTGGCTCCCAGGTTGAGGACTCGTCCGTCTGCTCTGTGAAGCAGGTTCAGCCCTGCTGCACCGTCCTCACCCCCTAACCAGTACAGACAGGTTAGAGAGGACAGAAACAGTAGGAGACCGAACGAGGACACTCAGCAAAATGCTCTCAATTCAAAACCAAATTTCCTGAAAATTTGCATGCGGGTTCAAAGGGTGAGAGTTTACCCTGGAGGCCGTAAGGACGGGTGGATCGCCTTTCGGTCAGTACAGACAGAACCACGTTGTTCCTGAACAGAAGTTTCCGCGTCACACCGTCTCCCCCGCAGTATTTCCCTGCACCTCCTGAGCCGGGCCGCAGGGAGAACTGCTCTAAAATGACTGGATATCTGAACACCAGACGGACAGCAGCGACATACGGATCAAAACATTATCATCATGGACACAACACATTTCATTTTCTTTAACTCTAGCTTGAACTCGTGTCTGACCTCTTCTCCAGGATCTCAGGGTCAGTGATGCGGGTGTTGGTCATGTGACTGTGAACTCCGCTTCGCCCATTCCAGCCTGGCCCCGCCCCTGCTCCCCCGGCAACTGTCTCATAGTATCCTACACTCTCACTGCCGAAAGAAATGTTGTTCATGCAGCCCTGATGGAAAGAGGAATGACATTGAAGAAGCAAATGACACAAAGAATATACATGACACCATATACATGCACGCAGAGTAGGGCTGCACAATATGAGGGAAAATAACTAAGATTAGTTTGGACCGATATTACAATCTGAACATCAGTCACAATATTGGAGGGAATGATCGTTTTGCATCATTATTCTCATCTTTCCTTTAAGTCTGCAGAACACGACTTGTAGGCTGAGACATCTCTACATTACTACAATACTTAATTCAGAATGGTATATTTCCGATTCCGATAAAATTGCAATTAACTGTGCAGCCCTAACACAGAGATTTTGAAAGGTTTGTCCAGTTGATCTGTTTAAAAGAAGCACTGCAGCAGAACCGTACAGAAGTCTTGACAGCTTGTTTAATAAGGCACAGTTTCTGAATAAGGGGCTGTGTGCATTTCTCTTTGGACTGGGTGGTCCGAAACTTTAACAGTATTTATACAGCACCTCGACCTGCTTTAGAATTTGAAAGAAGACACAAATAAAATCTCACATTTTTACAATATTTAACATAAAAATCCAGTTTTTCTCACCTGTGAAGCGGCGCACACCTCAAACGCCCTAAAGATGACATCAACCACCCTCTGGGATGTGAGTACATTACCTCCAACCACAGCTGCATTCTGGGAAGGCTGGAGGATTGAGCCTGCGGGTATGATGACTTTGATGGGTGCGAGACAGCCCTGGATACGGGGGGGAAAAAAAGGAAATAATACACACCATATAGAATTGAATTACTTTAATAGGAAGAATTACTAAACTAACATGTAACGTGTAATCAACACTTGCTTAAAACCCGCCCAGAAGTCTGTGAATAAAGCAGCTCACCTGATTCAGGGGAATGTCCTGTCCCACCATGCAGCGCAGGCAGTAGATGAGGGCAGAGAGGGTGATGGCGCGTGGAGCATTGCAGTTCCCCCAAACCTCTGTTCCCGTCCCTGTGAAGTCAAACACCGCACTGCCCTGTGGTGATGGAGGTTTTCATATAAACCGATCAGTTCAATGGCGCGAGACAAAGTGTTCAGATTATCATGAAGAGATTCTCCCTGCTCACCTCTTCCTCATTAATCTGAACCTGCAGTCTGATTGCGGTCCCGTCATCCATGAAATCTTCAGACTCCACCTCCAAGGAGCCAGTCTGTTGCCGTCGACGACGTGCAAAGTCTCTCAGCATGTCCCTCACTGCCAGCTCTGCATTACTCTGAAACAATACCGGCAGTACTTACCATTACTGCTTTGCACAATAACAGTTGTTTCTTTTATCACTTGTGGCCACAGCTACCTGAATGTATCCCATGTAGGCCTGGACCACAGCTATCCCGTAGCTGTCAATCAACTCCCCCACCAGCTGGCTGCCTCTCCGATTGGCTGCCACCTGAGCCCGCAGGTCTGACAGGTTGTCATGGAGATTACGAGTCCCAGAGGAGTCTGGGTACTGGGCTGGAGCCATCAGAGCTTCAGTAACAGCTGATATGGAGACAGAGGGTAAAGAGGGGGGTTATGGGAAGTAAGAGTGTTAAATAAGACTGACACAACTGTTTGCTAGCTCTCCTTACAGAACCATGCGTTTGTAGTTTTGCACGCTTTAACATGTACTCAAGATTTCTGCTGATTATTTCCCCAAACACTAACTTTTCATATTGATTTCAGACCTCCCTGACACTTTTTTTATTGCAACTATAAGAAAAGAAAAAAAAGAAAGGCGAATAGAGTTATTTAAAAAAGAGCAAGATTTTTTGTAAATAAATAAACCAAACAAAGTAATAAACCAACAAAATATATGACTAATTTAACATGTCTGGAAAGGAGTAGTAAGAAGTATATACTTATTTAACATGACCCCTTTTCCACAATATCATTAATCATTATCATTCATCATGTATTGACTTCCATTTTTAATCCATTCCATAATGTAATGTTTAGCCCTATTGCCCATTTGATGCATGAACATGTTAATACATACATTTCCCCATTCAGACTACTACGTCCAAGCGTATGCGCTCCCATGGACCATCATCATCATCATATAATATAACGAATAAAAAAAGGATAAATAAGGCAAATGATAAATAGTACTCTGTATTACGCCCAGGGTTTTTCAGCGTCCTCCTTCCTCTCTGTAAGTCATGAAAATCCCTTCCTTATATGTTTCAAAACCACACTCACACTGTTCCACAGCCTCAACCCCAGGATTAAACTACAAAAACTTTTCATTATTGTATGTGTTATTACTGGTTTTAAATTGAATTTACCCCTCAGATTATACTGCAACACTGTTCTTTATTGAGTATTCCCTGGTAATAAATTATTTCTTGCTTTGAAACTTATTGCTTGCTGTGTTTAATTCCACCAGATCGATACATTTGAATGTTTTTGACTTTAAGAAAAAATGATTTGCGTGATCTCCAGCATTCATTTAAATGTGCACAAAAAGTAATCTCAGAGAAGTTAACTTTGTGCAAGATGGGTAATGCAACACCCACCTGCACTCACATGATGTAGTACCTATCTCAAATAAGCTGGAAAATGGAAGTTAGTAACGTTAAGTATTAGTTATTTGTATTTCCCTACGGTACGCAAAGTCACTGATTCTTTATCGAGACTTGTGGACAAGATACAGCACTGTGTAATCTCTGTTCCTTCCTTTCATCTCGTTCATTCTTGGTTCACCTCCTCCTGTCTTACCCTCCTCCTGGAACACACCACCAGTGACGAGTTTGAAGGAAGTGAAGACAGCCCCCTCCTGCTGCAGGGAGGTGGAGTGTGGGGGCATGGAGCCCGGAGTGATGCCTCCGATATCAGCGTGGTGCCCCCTGCTGGCTACGAAGAACACTGGGCTGCTCAACCCTTTCATAAACACCTGGAGGGCAAAAAAGAGTGGGACATAGAGGTATGTAGTGAAACAAAAAGGATTGATAATGAGGCGAGTAAGGACGCAGACACAAAAAAAAGCTGGACAGACAGACCGGTGTGATGACTGTGAGGTCAGGGAGGTGGCTGCCCCCGGCACACGGGTGGTTACTCAGAATCACGTCGCCTTCTTTCAGCTTGTTCCCCATTGCTTTGATCTGCACAGAGAAGAAAAAGAAACATCCTTTGAGTCACAATGGGGCATTCATTCTTTAGTGTTTCTGGAGTTTAAACTCAGAAACACACAGGGGGTACACTTCCCACACCTGGTACTGGACGGTCTCTTGCATCGCCCCCAGGTGGACAGGGATGTGGGGTGCATTGGACACTAAACCGCCGTCTGGTCCGAACACAGCACAGGAGAAGTCGAGACGTTCCTTGATGTTGGTGGAGATGGAGGTTCTCTGGAGAACTCTACCCATCTGTTCTGTAGAGGAAGAGCAGAAGTGGAACAAAACTGAGCCAGCCCCTTGTTGTATGGCTTCATTCTCTTAATTTCATCCCTTAAAAAAAACTTTCAGTCTCTCCTCATTCTCTCCTCTCCATCTGCTCCCCTCTGTTGGTGTACCTGCTATGCTCATGAAGCGGTGGGAGAAGATGGAGAGCTGCACAGTGTTGAGCTCAGTGCCAAGGGCGCAGTGAGGGTCAGAGCCTACAGTCATGCAAACATCGCCCCCTTCTGTCAGACGGGCCTCACAGCACGGCTCCACCAGGATGGTGCTGAGTTCAGGAAAAAAGGGACATTTATACAAGCACAGATGTTTAGACGGCGTAAATACAGGCATCAAAGCATTTTGAAGCATTTTAAAGACTCAAATTCATTTCAGCTCAACCCAGAAAAGTGAAAAAAAGTAGAGTGGAAGTATCAGAGTGTGTGTCCACACATCCAGGAATGAAGCAACAAAAACTCTATTTAAAGCCTTTGAAACTATTCTTGAAATTCAAATGCCTTATTTTACCATATTTAAATATCCTGACTTTAAAGAGAGTACGTTTGACACGCCTTATTTTTTTGTTCAAAAATACTGAAGGCCCTGATTCTTTTCCATTTTTATATCCTGTTGTACAGCTGTTTTCACCTCTACCTTATATATAAATATATATTCATATACTGTATTTTATGATGCTTACAGTAGATGTATTATATTCCTGCTTATGTCTGTATTTACAGGTATATATATATATAACTCATGCACAGGCATTCACTAAATTCCTGTTTAAACTTAGTATATTCTGTTGCTCACTGTTAAATTTACATTATTTTATTATGTTATATTTTATCGGAAGGTTTCTACACCCTTTCCAAAGTCAAATTCAAGCACTTTCAAGCATTGCAAGGTGCATTTTCATGTTTTTCCAGCCCCTTACAGCTGTGGTAAATTACATGTTTGTATACAGCACATACAGTATATACAGAATACTGATTATTGCACTTCTTTGTCACATTAAATTCTTTGTTATTGTGCTATGAACAACAAAAACGATGTTCCTTGTCGTTGTTCTACAGAACTGTGACAAATCAAAAGGAGGGCAAAGTTGCAAGAAGACTTGGCATCCTGCATAACTTAAATTTCTAGTTTCGAGCACTTTATTCAAAACCTAAACTCTTTTCAAACATTGAAAGCACCACATTCAAATTATAGGGTTTTCAACGTCATGATCTTCCTTTTCGTTCTCATACATATTTTATTTGCATCGTTGGAAGGAGTCTGAGACCTAAGATGTTCATTGCCAACGACTGCTTCGCTTCGTGCACGTGATAAATAAAGACCTTGATTCAAAATGATTACATTTACAGGCTAAAATTATTGATATAATATGACTCAAAGTTGAACTAAGAGAATGTGACGCCTGAAATTGATGTGAAGTGATCAGTTAGAGGTGATTTCTCACTATTGGAGTTGTTGAGGCTATAAAAATACTCCAAACAGTAGAGTTCAGCAAAAAAAAAAAAAAAAAATCTAATTATGATGGGTTTTCTTTAAGCTGGTACCAAAAAATATTCCCTGACACGGATACTCAGGATCGGCTCGGCACATCTCTAGAAAAAAGGCTTCATTATAACAGTAAGGAGGATATGCCTGCCTGTTTTTGTCAATGATTATGGCTGGTCCCTGGATGCTGTGACCACATGGCAGCTCCTCCCATAGATACACGCTGGTGTCCAGGTAACCTCCCTCAAAGTAACACTTGGTCATCTACAAAGCAGAGGAGAGATACAATTGCCACAAAGTAGCTGCTTTCAGGCCAAAAAGCTACTTTGAAAGCTAATACACTCAAATGTTTTCATTGGTTTGTTATCTATCAAATGTACAATGTTTGTGAAAAATAGGGAAAGATGGATCCATTATTTTTATTCACAATAGTTATGAGAGTGTGTCTGTGTTACATGTGTGTGAGACTTTCAGCTGTAAGTGTGTATTAGAGTGTCTGTGTACCGTGACTGCTTTGGCCTGTCCGCAACCCATCTTTGTTTTATTCACTGATTTGATACCGGATTTCCCACAACCCCTCACTCTGATGTCATCAACCATGATGGGTCTGTCTGGGATCGTGAATCCAAACTCCTTCAGATAACTAAAAAAGGGAAGACATGTGGAGTGGTTAAGGTTAGAGGAGCAATAGAAGCCAGTAGTAGTGTAAACAAATAGCTCAAAAACCTAACTCCTATTGGAAAAATGACACATTAACTCGATGGTGTGTGCGTGAACATGAATAAACTGACAAATCATTGAGCGGACGAGCGAACAAAGAGCTAACCGCTTGGTGAAGGCACTGCGGAAGTCTCCAGCTAAGCAGGACTGGGCGTTGCTGGGGTAACCGGCGGCGGTAACCATGAGAGCGCAGTCGGTGCCCTTGTATCGCAGGTGAAGGAAAACCTCAGTGGTTATCTGGCTGCTGAAGAAGGACAAGAAACACACGGCGCAATCATTGTATTGTTACTTGAAGTTAACCCCAAACCGTGTAGCGTTTGCGGGTGCTGACCAGGTGAATCCGCGCGCACAGAGAGTATCCTGACAGCGTTTCGAGAGCTGCTCCACCCTCCGATCGAGCTCGCCGAAAGCGCCCTGTTCGTACGTCAGCGAGCACGGCTCCTGCACCTCCTCCACCACGTCAGCTAGAGCCAGACCGTAGGCCGACAGCACGCCGCTGTATCTGCAACACACAAGCCAAACATATTGAACATGAGTGCGACTCTCTCTCTCAGTCACTCTCAAACAAACAAACAGAACTTATCTCCCATACTTGTGTATGAAGACAGTCTTCATCCCCAGGGCTCGGGCGATAGCACAGGCATGTTGGCCACCTGCACCCCCAAAACATGCCAACACATGCTGAGATGTATCATGGCCCTTAGCCTTTGGGGGTATGGGGGGGGTGGGAGTGAGAGAAAGAAAAAACAACAACATGATTTTAAATGTTTGACGCATTCAGCGTTAACTATTTACCAAGCTGGAGCTAAGACCTTAAAATACCTGTGTCAGAGCTCGGATTGGCCGGCACATGGCTTCATTTGCAACGCGAATGAATCCCATAGCAACCTCCTCCACGCTCATCTGTGACGAGTTGTTGTCTGAGTGGTTGGCCCCGTTTGTGCTAACCTGCGAATTAAAAAGTAAAATATTTTAGCCTCATCGTTAACACTCACCTTGCAGAATTAGTAAGAGATGACACTCAGTAAATATCAGTGCCTGTGATTGGTTAGAAGACAGGAAGAGGTTGATCTCCTGGCTCAGATGATGGAAATGCTTCATGGTTTCTTCCAATGACAGCGGTTCATTCTCCCCCGGACCGAAGATCTTTGGGAAGAAGGAAGGGAGGAGTCGACCCAGGGCTAAGTTAGCATCAGTGACAGTCAGAGGGCCGCCTAGGAAAATCACACAGGTAATCAATATAAGGCTTTCATTTCTTTCTTTCATTCATTCATGCTGCTGTACATGCACTAGGTGTTTTAGTCTTGTATTTTGTGTCAAACTTTTTTATTCCAACAGGGTAAAATTAGGTGTCAAACCCATTTAACATAAATAAACATCAATCGCCTAGTGCAACAATGTAGACGGATCACACCGATAAATAGTGCAAACAGTGAGATCGCTTCAGATGAAGGCAGGTGAAAAACAAACAACAAAAAATCAAAGTAAATAAAGTGCTCAGGTGCCAAGATAACAAATGCAAATTCAGGCTATTAATATCTGTGCAAACACATCAAAAAAGACACTCCCATAACTTTGCTGGACAAGACAAGTCTTATTGGCCAGGTTTAAGTTCCCAAATCCTGCCACATTACGGACGGATATCAATCACTGACTGAAACGTTTGTAAAACAGAGTCCTCATTGTATTTCACACATTATAGGAGTTCATTTTTCTAAGTAGCACAGACGTGTTTAGAGATTGCATCTACATTTGGTTGGAAGCTCAATTTACTGTCAAACATGGCACCTAAATACTTGTGTCTTTCCACCAGATCGATTTAATTCCCCTTAACATCTGTTAGTATTGGGTTGGGTGCAGACAATGATCATGTCCTTGGTTTTAGGTCGGTCAAAAAGTCTATTCGAATTAAAAAGACGTTTCTCTGCAAGCAAGTGTGGCTGACTGGTATTTAAATTCCAGAACAAGTTTACAAAG
The DNA here is from genome assembly GCF_963691815.1 of Echiichthys vipera. Classification (NCBI taxonomy): domain Eukaryota; kingdom Metazoa; phylum Chordata; class Actinopteri; order Perciformes; family Trachinidae; genus Echiichthys; species Echiichthys vipera. Next base: position 15,624,254 of record NC_139846.1, on the reverse strand, counting down.
AGAAGCCTGGCATTAGTCAACGGACCCTTAAGGTGATGATACAGGTTTTACCCCTCTTCTACTGTAAGACAACCTGTTTTTATAATCCTCTCAAAACCAACGACTTAAGGGCCACAGGCCTGAAGTCATTTAGCGATAGGGACAATGGTAGAATGTTTCCACATCGCTGGTATCTTTGTTTTTCAAGTGAAATTAACATAAATGTTAACGAGATATGATCAACATTAACATATGTTGTGCAGTTATGTGAGACCTGTGAAAGCACTGGAGATAATGATAATGTATGAAAATGGAGCTAAAACACCACAGTTCCAACAGAGAACTATGAGGCAGGCGTTAGTTATATCATCTAAAACTTGGAGCAGAATGCAGCCAAACCAGATTATAAATCCAGAGAAGGGGGAAAAGGAAGAGAACATGAGAACACAGAAATCCCAGCTGTGTGTGTGTGTGTGTGTGTGTGTGTGTGTGTGTGTGTGTGTGTGTGTGTGTGTGTGTGTGTGTGTGTGTGTGTGTGTGCGTGAGGTTAGGAAAGCAACCTAGAAATGTATAGTTTACCATTTCCGAAGCTGTGGAAAGAATAAATCACTTATAACAATGCTTTGAGAGAAACTGGTACGGTTAAAACAGAAACAAAAAAAGGGAAACAGAGAGATTTTGTCACCTTTTCTGTAACAGGCTGGTCCTGGATGTGCACCCGCCGACTCTGGTCCGACCACAAACATCCCCGATCTGAGAGGGAAGACAAGGAAGAGGTCACGTAACTAGCCTAAAAAAGCTTGAAATAAAATCTTGATATATTCTGAAATCAAAGCAAAAACCAGACATGGGTGCAGACAAACAGAAAGAGCATCATACTGTAAATGTGAGATGGCCATGGCCAGACTACAAATACCACATCAAGCCTCAAACTTTCAAAGCTTTAACACTTCCGGCAAAAGTGATCGACTCAATAAACACCCATGCAGATATTTAGCTGTTACCCATTTGTGCATCACAGTTTATGTTATATAGTATGAATCACTGTAAGAGGTCATTATTAACAACTACAAGATAATCTGTGAAGAGCAAACCTGTAGCAACGCTTTAATCTTTCATTTCAATGCACTTCTTCCATCACTCTGCATCCAGTCTTGACCAGAAAAAAACAACAACTTTGGATTCCCCCTGTTTGTATTTGCACATGTACAAAATAGTTTTTTTTCCACAGATGGACTGCATCATGTCAATGTGAACTTCAGTCCAGATCAGTTTTTACAACTTGTTCTGAAGAGCCGGTTGGCCAATCGTGATGTCTTGTTTAAAAAAGTACTTCACCGCTATAGCATTGCCCTCCTACAACATTGTCAAACTCAAGTTGGACAATTTAAAAAAGAGATAATGTATTTTTTTACAATATACATCTAGTAGTATACCAAGACCTGTAAACAATCTCTGATTTCCAAGTCACATACAAATATGTATATGAAAAAGTCAAGACTGACGACCGCCTAACAGACCTGAAGAAGAGTCGTGATCCTCCGCCTGCAGCCACAGTGTTGATGTCCAGCTGAGGTGCCTGCAGGGTGACTCCTGCTGTTGTAGCCTCAAACACGTGTTCATACTGGCCAGCATACCGACTTACGTCAGTGGATGTTCCTAAAGAGAAATACAGGACAGAGGCAGTCATGAAGACAAGCTGTAAAAGTGAACATTTCTCCTGTAGCAAACACAAAAAAAGATTTTCCCCCCATTTACTTGAATTAAGTAATTCATCTACGCGCTTAATACTGTACCATTTGCAGCACTTGTACATTAAAGTCAGTCTCAGGTTAGATGCCCAGTACATTGTGCGACAAGCGCCTCTCATACTTATTCCTCAGCATTCCCTTTACTCACCACCCATGTCAAAGCCAATCACAGGTTTTTTCTCTGTTTCACTGTATGAAGTGATGGCGTATCCCACAACACCCCCCGCTGGGCCAGACAGAACAGCACGTGAACCACAGAACTGCTCCATGGGAGTCAGACCGCCATCCGACTGCATGAACAGGACATCCACATCCTGAGGACAGAGGGAAAAAAGAACGGAAGGAGATCATTTCAATGTTCAGATGAAATAGCGTGTCTTCACCAAGTCACTGAAATCCTGCTTGTGATCTGTAGGGTGGAGGCCATGGGTGACCTGATTTATACCTCTGCGGTACACTTTATGAAAGAAAATGTGGTATTAAGTATCAAGACAAAAACAAAGAAGAACACATATACTGAGAAACACACCTTCAGGCCACCCTTGAACCCAGAGGTAAAGCCTTTCAAGTATTGATGAATTTTTGGTGTGAGGTAGGCGTCGGCACAGACGGTGTAACCCCGAGGCACTGCCCGCACCATGGGCATGACCTCACTGGACAGAGATACCTGGGTGAAGCCCAGGCGACGTGCGAGGGCGCCCACTGCTTTCTCATGATCAGACCATCTTAAAGAAAGAGAGAGAGACAGGGAGAGGAGTGCAAGTCAAACACAGAGCTCTTTTACAGCTGATCTACAGTCTATTCAGTTTGCCTTATTTATTAAAGGTCCTATATTGTAAGAAGTGATATTTCCATGTCTTTATAAAGCACATAGAGGTGCTGTATTCAGAAACTGCGTCTTTAAATGAGCCGTCAGGACTTCTGTACGGTTGTGATGTCACAACTATACAGTATATAGGTAAAAAGTGCCGCTACAGGGCCGTTACAGTCACTCCCCGGCTGCAATGACAGCGTAGAGGGGAGTGGCTTTTTTCAGGAGGGGAGCTTAAAGAGACAGGTGCTAAAACTGAGCATTTCAGACAGAGGGTGAATACATATATATACAACAGAGAGTATGAAAAAAAAATGTGGTTTTTGAACATTAAAGCATGTAAACATGTTCTAGGAGAAACCCAACACACAAGAATGAACCTGAAAATGTAGTGTAGGACCATCAGACTCAAGAACTCCTTTATCCCTCATGCCATCATTCTCTACAACTCCTAGCTCGGGGGGGTAAATAGGGTAAAGAGGAAAGAAGGGAAGGAGGTAGTCACTCACTCACTCACTGTGCAATTAATATCCTATCTTATTTGATTTCATTTTCCATAAATTTGATTCTATCTGTATTTTTTATCTCTACTTTCCATATTTAGCTATCAAATTTATTTATGTTCATCTTACACTGTATCTTTTATATCTCCTTGTGTTGTGTAAGCTACTGGAAATCTAATTTCCTTGCAAGAGTCATCCCAAAAGGGATCAACAAAGAGAAGTCTAAGTCGATCACTTTGAGCTACAGGGACAAACATTGTGTGAATGGCTTCTGAAATATGCATAAGTGCAGACGTGAACTTGAGTGAGAAGAAATGGGAAAGGGGGGAAAAAAATGAACTTTCACCCAGTAAACCACACAAGATACACATACAATAGAAACAGGCTATCGGACACCAGACAGTGTACATACCAAATCTGCATGTACAGTGTACATACACCACTACTCCCACAGAGACAGGGAGACTCAGAGCAAGAGTATACAGTGTCAAAGGAGAAATAGAAAGCAAGTAGCTGGAAGGTTACAGGAAAAATCTTGGCTTGAAGTAAAGGCCTGGGAAGGAGAGAAAGTTAAATCAAAGAAAAAGGACACATCAGATTAGGATCTTGAGAAAACATGCCTCCATGGTTAAAGGTACAAGATGCACTACTGACGTGTATGAGTGCAGCAGAAGGACAGCCAGACTGGTGATCCCGCGGGACAGAACTCCCCTGAGGTCTTTTTCCACTCGCTGCAGATCCAGCTCCCTCCAGACCTCCAGGGAATCTCCTGTACTGCCTGAGAGACACCAGCACACACGCACAGTTTTTTCAAATTATGGAAAGCATTCAGGCAATGTTCTCATGCGTGTGCAAGTAGGAGGTCACATTCCTACATTTACAACCAAAACAATACAGGATACTGTCCTATTCTCGTCCATAACAAATGGAAAAGTGTAGTGGAGGTAGTACAACAACAGCGCGGGAACGTAGTTGTTTCGCACCTGTGACAATGAGTTTGGGATCTTTTCTGGGCAGCTGGCACTCATCTTGCCTGAGAACAACTCGCTCATCCACCTCTATTACCTCTTCGTACAGCACTTCAGGCACCGCTACCTCCTATACACACACATGCGCGTGCACACAAACACAAACACGTGTAAGGCGTGCGGATAAAAAGCAGGTGTATTAGCAAGAGGAACATTTTACCAACAGTAATGTACAGATAAGATTGAATGCAATCAGAAGGTTGGGTTTTAGACAACTTGTTCTCTCAGCTTCAGAGATAAGTGACCATTTAAACCATTAATGGTACATCTGATCTGGGGGGCAAACTCCAAGACCTGCCCCCTCTTTCTGTACCATAGAATAATGTCTTGTGTAACCTTGTGCTTGACACAAGAGCTGTACCCAGGCTACTCGCACAATCGTTTTTACCTTTTAATTTGAAAAGTAGATACATATTCATGTGTTGGGAAAAAAACAAGCTTCACAAACCAAATCAAACAGCTTTGGCCTGGCCTGCGTGCCAATGTGCAACAAGTCCTTGAAGCCCCGTGTGACCATGAGCGCCGTCCTTTCTCCCTCTCTCTCCAGGAGCGCGTTGGTTGCCACTGTTGTGCCCATTCTGATCCAGCCAATAAGAGAGGTGTCTACGGGCTGCTCGCGAGGAAAGGCCCGTCCCGTTTCCTGCAAATAAATTCACATTTATATGTATGTCATACAGACAATGCAGAGAAGAAACTGTGATGATATTTGTTAAATAATATATTATTTAACGTTATGTAGACTGGAGTTAGACTCATAACTCATCTCTAAAAACTGGGACCAGCATTACATTTAAAGGAGAATTTTGGTATTTTTTCAACCTGTGTATGTTCCCCATGTATTTCTGTGTTAGTAACTAATGGCAACAACTTTTTCTCAAATCAGATTCTTACTATAACAGTGTCTGATGGTCTTATGGAAAGATGGTGAGGTCTTTGAAGTCTCTGAAGATCTTGAGCTCAACGCCCACACTTTGTTTGGTGAAGAATAATTCCACAAAACTCTTTGTTTGAATAGAATATAAACAATAAAGTGCCTGCTAATATTTCATAAAGGTTTGTATACAGCCCCTCTTGTCACGTTACCTCTTCCAGGACTCTGCGGATCCCCTCAGTAGGAGCATCTTTGTAGTTCTGGGGGTCCCGGGACAGCAGTTTCAGGACTCTCTCTCGTCCATCAGGCAGCCGGGCGAACACATCTGTGAAGGTGCCGCCCCGGTCGATGGCAAAGTCGAATTTCCCCTTAGTCTGAGCCATAGTGAAGCGAGAGAAGAGCTGCTCTCGGGTCTGTGACTAAGTGGAGAGTGTCAGGTGTAAGAGAGAGGGAGAGATTAGCAATTATAACCTTTCTGTAGTTCTATACTGATAACAGCTGAGATACCTGCTCATTCACAAAATGAAGCCACCACCAAGATTATGTAAACCAGTCCTCCAAGGTCTTTCTCCCTCTCCTAGGCTGCACATCTCCATGTTTCATTTCAAACTGAACTACCCTCACTCATCAATGCATTTCATACACTCTTGGTGCATTCTGACCTGCACACATCATGCTTCAAACAGGCACGTTTGTTTAAATAATGCATTAAAACAAATCTCCACTCGCAAATCCATACTTTGAGCTGGTTTGTGACAATATCGATTTTTTAAAAACATGTCATCCTTGTGAGTTTAAACATGCTAATAAGTCTTTACATTGCTTTAAATATAGATGTCATTTAAAAAGACCTGCAAAACATGCAACTCCCAGAGGAACTCTTCAGCAATGTCAATGCCATAAAGTATGATAAGGCCTCCATAAAGTCCCAACACAGGGAAGAAAGCTGCACTGCCTCAATGCAATCGAGCTCTAAACTTAATATTTGAAGTGTCACTTTGCAGCAGCTTTGCATGCAGTTGCTCCAGCCGACTCCAGCCTTCACAGCCTGCCCGAGGGGAGCAGCAGCAGCAGCAGCATGCATATCCAAATCCGAGGCAACGTCGCCGAAGAGTTTTGAACAATGTAACGGTAACCGTCTACTCACCTGTCCGCCGCCGCTGCTGCTGCACTGGCAGAGTGTTAATCTCTGATAATCCGGTGACTGTCAGACTGTCTTCCTCTCACCTCTGCGTCGGTCTCGGAACCGACACGAAGTCGGAGCTGTTTCCGGGGGGTTAAACTCCGCCCCCGCGTCGAAGAACCGTGGCACAACGAGAAACGCACAGGCGTCTGCTCCCTATGAAGGCAAGTGAATGGAGGACTGAAGGTGCCAAAATAAGACAAAATAAAATAAAAAATGACTCGATTAAAAAAAATAATATGCCATACTAACAGAGGTACGTTGCCATATTAAAGGTTGAATATGTAGAATCTTTATTAAAGCTATATATTTTTTAAACAAAATAATACCAGTACCAATAATTCCATAAAAATACATTGAGTCTGAATTAATATTTGAATTTTTTTTTGACAGGTTTGAAAATGCCAATGACAATTTCTGTCACGTTCTGTTTACATTGTATTAGCCAATAGCGTCCGGCATTGCTGGTTGCCGTGGTTGTCTGTTGTTAGGTGCAGCTTCTGTAGGCTGGCACTGGGTTAAATGGACTTTGCCAAACCTGCAGCTGCTTATTTGTCCCAGCAGCTGAGTGACCGGAGACGGGCAAAAATGAGTCTATATAGGCCGAGCATTCACTCCATGGACTGAGATAAAGCAGTTCAACGGCATTAAAACACACGCTGAAATGGCTACGTTTCTCCTTGATCGGTACGCTAACTTCACTTAGCTGTAACGGCTAACAGAAATGGCTAACAGTAACTGTCAGTCTGAGTTTGACTGACAGTTACTGTAATACTGGGTTCAAACAGGCTCAAACGGACTCCGAGACACTAGATGGCGGTGTTCTGCTCATTCTCCATATTCAACCGTTAAATGATCTAAATCACAAATATTGCAATGAGGAGGGGCTGCTTTTTATTTATTTTTACTATTTTAACCCAATTTTAATTTAAGTTAGTATACTCAAAATGACATTACTACACAGCACTTTTCTGGGTCCATCCCATTCCTCATTTTTCCAAGCGTAAAGTTGTTGTTTTTTGCCCTTTTCAAGAGCAGTCACAAGACAACACGCTTCATGAGATGGGCCCTCTCACACAAATTCTTGTAAGTACAAAACATGAAAAAGAGAACATATAATAAAGAAAAGGAAAAGCAGAGAAAGACAAAGAAAACGTTTCATAGAAAAAAAATGCAGCCCTGTACAAGCTGTTACAGTTTGAATCGCTTTTTGTTTAAGATTGTTGAATTGAATGAATGTATTATTGTTTGAACTTATTGATAACGGCAATAAAGGCGTGCTTTCTTAGCTGATATGGGATTTATCCATTATAACAATAAGATAAACAACACATTCCTCCAAAGCATCACAGAACTCTCATCAATATTCTCATTATTGAAACATTTTTTTCAGTAAAGAACATTTTGGGCAATGCCAAAATTAAAACAAAAATTGTTTCTGGACAACTACAATTCACATAAATGCCTCTCTTAAATATATTCTAATCATAGATTTAAGCTGGGTAGAATTTGTGACTGTGTTTAAAAGACATTTCCTTAACTTTATTGGTGATTAAGTATCAATTAGAAGCCTGACCTTCTTCCATGCCATATCTTCCACAAATTGATTCCAATATGAAATCACAGGTGGAGATGTAGCAATATCTCTTAGAGCAGGGCTCTTATTGATCTGTTGTTACCAGAATGACTGCAACATCAGGCGTTGACTATGAGAGTGTAAGTTGGTGATAACAAGTGCCATTGTTGGACATTAAACCTTAACAGCATACAGACTCTAGAGGCTGCTACTGCACCAAAGACACGCATCATCCCCAGGTGTTACAGGGAGGTTATATTTATACTCTGGAACCGTTCCCAGCTAACATCGGGCGTGAGACAGGACGCCAGGGCACATAGAGACAATTCAGTTCAAAGCAATTCTCATACATTAAATTCAAGTAAATTGAATGAGAAAAAAATGAATTCTAAATCAAGTTTAAAGTGCTTACCGCCAGGTTCAGCAGCTCTCCTGAAACGGCTGCTGCTAGACTGGCTTCAGGTCAGGGTCTGAGCCACTTGGGGAGCCACTTGGGGAGCCATGGGGCGGCGGAAAAGGGGAAGAGCTGTAGAAATGCCTAGATCTTGTCTGGGTCCTAGTGAAGGAGCCACGGTCACCGGCTTGATCAGTAAGATTTTATGGTTAAAAATTAAAAATTCTTCTGGATAAAACGATCATTTATCCATTTATTCTTGTTCTTGTTCTTGTATACAATAAAGAGCCTAGGCGTAAGTGAGTTTAAATGGTATTTATTGATAATTAAGGCACAATCATCAGCAACACAGAGCTGATATTTTTACACAAGTAACAGTGAAGACTTATTCATGGCTTGTCAGTGCGGGGCAGTAGTGTAGTCGAGGGCATAGTCTGGTGGGTAACAGAGAGTGCAGTTTCCCTTATCCTGGTTAAGGTGATACATGATACATCATTGATTTCGATTAATGTATTAGAATAACAAATTCATGCATAGATGAATTAGGAAATATTCCAATTATAACCATGGATACAAAGCTTTCACACATTTAAAAAAAAAAAGCAGTTAAGTATGCTGGCTAATATCAACATATTTGAGTTCCTTAAGAGAAATATGAGCTTATTGACAAAATGTGTTTACAGGTGCCTTCTCAGAAAGTATTCAAGTATTCAAATAAACATCTGACTTTTAATCAATACACTCTGCTATTGATCGATGATGACATCATATAACACCCAGCTGATCTGCAGTACCTCTGTGACCTCTGCACCGATTTACAGAATGCAAACAAACTGGTTCCACTCAAAGCAGTTTGTTAAAACAACATATGGGATCAGACACATTTCAAACCTCTTTGGTGACACACACGCAGTCAGACACAAAAATATAACTATATATTACTCCATACACTTGTTTGATCTACAGTATCTCTATGCAGAACATTTGCATATCAAGGACACAACAAAGATCACGTTTCCCAAAAAACGTCCTCAACACCGTGCTACGGCTTAGAGGAATAAGGCAACTTCAGTTTAATGTAACACACCCTGGTACGCAACTACAAAAACAGAAAGGTAATACTCTTTCCCTGCATACTTGTAAACACCCTTATCGTCATCACAGTCACATCTGATCGTTTATACTGAACACAGACTTGTTCAAATCACATGGCCTGCTTCTCCATGTTTGTGAGAGGCAGAGCTTAATGTCAACCTATCATTTACATTATTCTGATGGCATTGAAAAGCCAAGTGATGCTTTTTTTCTGAGAGGAAATTGTGAATGTCTCCAGTTAAAAAGAGGAGGATGTCGTTTACTTTTTTAAATACACCATAATCCTCTTTTCTCTTTTTTAGAGAATAGTCTATTTCAAGCGCAGTCTTCGTTAATCTCACCACTCTTGAGATTCTCAGTGGCAGTTTTGGCATTTCGGGTGGCATTTCTGATTGTTGACGTTGCAGCGACATCCTCCGCTCGTGTCTCCGGGACCCTTGGAAATGAACAGAATAAGAGTTATCAAACATTTGACTTACCTTTCAAAAAAACACCCTTATTTTCTTTTTAACCTCTGTGTTTTGGCTGCATGGGTGGCTTTATGACATGTTGAAGAGACAATAGACAGATATTTGTTCTTTTGAGACACTGTCTAACCAATGTTTACGAATCATACTTCCATCCAACAGGTGTAGACCACCAACAGAATGTGAAAGGAAAGATTTCTTACCCTAGGTCCCCAGCGGGGTCCTCTGGTTACCCAGCAGATCTCAGTGTGACAGACAGTGCAGCGCAGCCAATCACATCCATCCCTCTTCTGCACAATGATGCCGCACTGGGGACAGTGCATTGCCTCCCCTGACTGCACAAGGGTCTGTTTATGAGACAGTAGATGTTTTTGTGAGACAGTTTCTGTTTGATCTTTAAGCAACGTGGGACTTAAAGCCATCTATCTCTGGGTTACACAGCTTGGAGGAGGTCTTGCTGTACCTTTTGCTGCATGTACACGTACACATATACACAAGTTTGTTACAGCTTGCCTTGAGTAGATCTGTTGTCCTCCTGGCAGCAGAGTCGTTTATAGCGCGGGCTGCAAGATCATCCTGGTATTGCTTACAGTTCATTCCCTCATGGATAGACTAAGGAGAGAAGACGTATGGAAACAGAAAAAAGATGTAACAATTTCCAGGTGCATTTAAAAGATAGAAACATTTCTGTCTTTAAACAGCAATTAGCTTGAGGGAATCAGACCAATTAGCTTACTCTCAAATGTATAATATATCAAACAATATATAGATGTAATGCACAATCTCATGTGTTCTCAAGTACACCAAGACAATTTCCTAGAAACTATCCAGAGTGTATGATCAAATACTGTATTATGTGTGTGTGTGTATGTATACGGTATAAATTCACACCTTGCAAATGAGGCAGTTGTGTTTCCTGCACACGGGGCAGTGGAAGACATTGACTGTGTCCTCGTACACACACCAGCCCGGACAGTCTGGTGTGGCACAGTGGTAGCTGCCCTCACATCGAGACTCCGCCACTGACAAACCTCTTTGCAGCCAGCGCTCATACTCCTCTGCTGGCACCAACTGTAAAGGAGAAAGCGACATAAATTGTGGAGAACTAGCTAACCCTAATGATACCACTAACATAATCTGAGTTGCAAAGAAACCAATGCAGGTGAGCACAACAGCAATGAGGTATTGTGAATTGTGGAGTGGAGGACGTTTTCCATTGTACTTTTAACACAAGCCACATGTAGCACCAAACAAACATTTTGTGTGGAAAATGATGTGTATACATAGTTATCATTTTTAAGGCACTTAGTGTCTGTTCAGCAGCTTGACTAGCTGGTACTTCAAAGTTCTACTCTTTAAGTACACATCTTGCTCTTCAAAACATTTAAACCAGTGCCTGTCTTCAGCAGTTGTGGTCAGACCACAGGTTATTGTTTAACATTTGGCAGCTGGGGAGGTTGGCTGACTGTTGGCTGACTGTTGCCTCACAGCTAAATGCTGTCCATAGGGAGAGAGTTCGAAGTCTGGGCTCTCAAGCTTCTTGGCTGATACTGGCAAACTGTGCAAAATAAACGGTGCAAAATAAAACCTCAAAGATCGATTTACATATGCTGATGTTTTAGGATGCTAATATGCCACTTATAAAGGTACTGTATGTACGAGTGTGTAAATACTGTATTTGTTGGTGTAACTCACAGCTCTGATCTCCCTCTCCTGCAGGGAGCAGGTACAGGAGTATGTGTCATCTCTGTAGGGACAGGCCACCTCCGGCTCCTCGCTCAGCATTATGACTGAACGTAAGCACTCTCTGGAAAGACATACACACGGACATGCAGGCACAGACAGGTCTGACTCAAAGATCCATAAACATCCAGGTTATTCAGTCAGGCCAAAGAAAAAAAAATGTATTCCTCATCCCATCAGCAGAAGCCCCTCTCTGAGATACACACCTGCTTCCCCTTCTCTATTTCGATGACACCACCTTTCCACCTGTTACGACACATCTTCACTCTTCATTTAATTATTTTTAAATCCCCCCCAAACTCCTGAATCTTACCTGCAGAAGCAGTGGAGGCACTCCCTCAGAAGGACCCCCTCTCCAGGCTGCAGGTCCACGTAGCAGATCCTACAGTCCACAGGCTCTGGGTTAGGCAGCAGGTCCTGTCCATCCATCATCACTAGTCGGGCAAAATTCTCCCTGCGCTCCTCTTCCTTTGCCTGGCATAGAGGGTGGTGTTGTTGGGAGGGTTAAACCTATACACTATAAATTATTTCCCTTCCATTTTTATTATAAGGGCAATGAGATTGGCAATGCATGAAATTTAAGTATCTTACATAACATACATCTAACACAGTCCCAGTACAGCCATGCAGACACACAGATTGAGTACAAATATTTTATTTGAATCCTGTTTCACAGAGTATATACAATTAACAGTGCAAAATTAACAATCAGGTTAATACATTCAATTTAGTGGCATTCTCTGCTCTTTAGGAATTCATTCAAAAGCCACTTGATGTTTAAAGTCAACAGCAATCATGATTATCCAGCTGGATGGTCAAGATAAGGAAAAGTCTTTCATAACCTCCTCACTAGAGTTCGACCAATCTATATTGCCAGAGGCTTGTACCGCAAAGCGAGATTAGTGGGTTAGTCAGATATCTTTGGGCTTCACCCAGGTGTTCTGCTATCATGAAGTCGGTTCACTTTTAACTGTCATAGATCACCATGGTAACCTACGTATGCTGCATATTTTACCTGCAGTTAACTTCAGATTAGATAAACACCTGTAAAGCCTGACCACTGACCAATCAGTGCATTAAAAATACAGAGCACTCACTCCTACAGGATCCTGGCAGGGACAAAGTAGTGAAGCCAGGTAACCCCAAGAGAGTGATTTAAGCTTGCTTCCTTATACAGGCCCCGGGGTCAATAATGATTTTCATTTATTATATGTTTGTGACAAAAAAACCCAACAATTTTTCAAGTTGTTTTTTGTAAAAATTTACCTTTTTACCAGAACAGAGTTGGACCATTTTCATAAAATGCGTAATAAGCGTTGTTTGAAATCAAGTTTCTATACTGTAGGATCTCATGAACATGCAAAGCACTGGAGCCAGGAATGCACCTATACCACCACCAATTTGAGGTTAATGAGCCTATATAAGCTTTAAATAGCCTTTGGTGCCATCAGTGCATCTCAAATCATCTCTTTGACCTACATTAAACTTGCATGAGGATTTCTTATGTGATCTAAAACTGAGTGTCTGATAAGTGCAACGGAAATGATGCTACAAGTTCAAACTGTCTGTTAATGAAACATAAATTACTATGAAGTGTATACAGTGTGTGCCTGTGTGTGTGTGTTCAGTAGTCCTGGTCCAGGTTATACAGAAGTGAGTTGTTTTGAGCCCCAGCACTCCTCAGCACCTCTCTTCTCCCTTTCTCCTTCAAAAAAACAGAGACAGAAGAGAAGAGAGTCAACCTGAGAGGGCCTGAAAATTTGAATTCACGTGTCAACTTTGAATGAATTTCATAATTTCCCCTCCTTAGAATTGTATCCAGTTTGGAGCCTTGTGTTGCCTTGCATCGTTTTTACACAATATTATTTGACCAAGGCATGTTATTGAACCAATCAGTAATTGTCACATAATGTCATGCCAAAAAAGGGTATAGCCCAAGTATATATGGCTGAAGTAAATAGTTGGTTCATATTTACAGGTGCATGATTGTATATGTAAGACTGTGGGTGCATGGTTTGGTTTGTGGTACACATTTGAGTGACTTTTCATACCTGATGGTACTGTCTCATAGCCTCCTTCTCCTGCTGGATCCGTCTTAGCTCCAGTGCATCAGGTCGGTATCCCCCCGGGATGACGTAGTTCTCTGGGCGGTTTGTACTGCAGATCTCACACCCCGGCCGTGTTGGTTTATTAATGTACGTGCAAGAAGGGCATGACCACCCCTAAGGCACAGAGTAGTGTGGTAAAGATGTTTGTGAGAAAACAGCACTACAAGCAAGTTCTGTGAATATTCTGTGAATATTCTTACGCCATATTTGACCAAGACATTGCCAATAAAACACTACTCTAATTAAAGACCATAACTGCGGTCAGTTACCGGGCTGGAAGCTGTGTTCGGGCTCAGTGCTTCGCTGAGTTGCGGCATCTCCAGGTTGATGAGATCTCTGATCTCACTGATGTGTCCTCTTTCTGACCCACCTGAAAGATTTATGGAGAAAAAAAGTATCTAATCAGGAACCGGTGACAATATGTGCACCCATTAAGTTAATGAATGGTTTGTATCTCTATGTATGTAACCTTTGATCTACTTTCTGTATGCAGAATGTTACATTCATAGAGTTTTCGACAAGAGTTTATTGAACAGTTAGGCACGTTTAAATTGGTCTATTCTACTTTTTCTATTATTGTGCACTGTAATATTTTTGTGGCACTGCTTTTGTTTTGTGTTGCACAGCTGCTCAAAATAGGTCACGAGTGAGTTAAGACTTTTCATGGGAATTAATGGTGATAGGAAACAAATTACATGGGTGTTACCATCTGTTGGGCAACCAAGGCCATTACAAGCAACCAAGTTCAACACACCCAGGATATCTTTTTGGTTATTTGGCTTCAAAAACGACTGCAGTCCCACAACGGTGGTTATCGACTCGGTAAGTCAACCCAGGTTTTCCCAATCTAGAGACGCGTTTATGTAAAAAGGGACAGTCTTTGCAGCACAAGAGCAATTGCAAACATGGTAATAAGTAAACTATGATATTACGCAAATCATAACACAAAATTAAACCCATAATCCTGTCTAAAAGCAACACAGTTGCAGCTGACAAATGCAGCAAGGACAGCTGGCAAAAGGTTGCAGACTGTGTTAATACATACATTAATAGGCTTATACCACTGTATAAAGGAAAGTAGCAGCATGCACATTTCCAAATGGAAGTGGAGTGTGTTGGGTGCCCAGCAGTGATAGTATAAATACATCAAAACTCTGGTACTCACAGATAAATGGTCTGAACTACTTTGGGCACAGCCAAATGCATTTAGTTTGTTATTGGCCACAATAAATAGAAGTGCCAGAGTTTTGTTTCTTTCATAATATCACTGACCCATCTAGGACACAAGTAGATCTGACTACAATAATATGTGTATTCCATTAAATGTATGTGTTGCTAACATGTACAATGGGGGTTTTATGACAATTTGAACCTGGTTATTTCAGCTGCAACCCCCTTTTAAGATGTTAATTAATATCATAAGAAAGAAAACCCAGGATTAACCCTGAAGTTACCTCACTAACCATAAGTCCTACTTTGTAGTACAGGTCTCAGTTACATCGATCCTGTATCATGTGACTGTCTAAAGCACCAAATACACAGGTATAATCTCGTGTGTGCTCAGAGAAATTGAAAAATTCCAGCAAATCTAATCTGATGCGCTCACTCACCAGTGTTGCTGCTGGTATGGAGTTTAGGTGGCAGGGTGGTGTAAGGCCTCCGGTCCAGAGATGAGGGGCCATTTGCGGAGGCAGAAGAGGGGAAAGGAGTGTGGAGAGACAGAGATGGATGATTGAGAAGGAGGGCACTCTCCTGGTCCTGCTGGAGGACTTGGAGGGTCAAGCGAGCATGACGAGCTGACAGGAGGTACAAGAAGGCTGTGTCACCATCCTGACGAACCCCATATGAGGCCAGAGAGCGTTGGTCGGTGCACAGACACTGGCCAATCACCCAGCGCTGCACCCGCGGGTGAAAGCCATACTCAAGAAACATCTGAGGTTGTAGAAAACCAAACAAAGAAAGAAAAGAAAGAAAGGATAGAGTGACTGATTCTTTAAGCCCTTTACAGCAAATGTGTTTGTGATTTTAGGTTATACATATATAAAATCGATTTGACAGGTTTTTTCAGAAGAAGAGAAGGATTCCTCAGACTAACCTGCTGTTTCAGTGCAGCGGTAGTCATATGTGGGAGCACTTTCACAGTGACACAACAGGATGAAGAAGAATCTTCAACTGCAACAGCCAAGCTGTTGGATAAAAATGGAGCCACAACAATTACCCCCATTGTTTGTATAAACTGTGTCACAATCTACTCTATAGTCACATTTTAAAGTATAAAAATTAACAATTATTGACCCTTTATCATGGTTTTGAAATTACAGTTAATAATGATGATGTCCCTACTTGATTTCAGTGTCTTCATAGTCTCTGGCAGAGGGCTGAATCCTGAGCGTGGCATGCTGTCGGGCAAGGGTGGTAGCAAAAACGGACGCAGACTGCATGTCACCTGCTTCTATGGCTTGGGTCAGCTCTATGCAGGCTTCCTCTACGGATGGACACACACACACACGCACGCACACACGCACAGACAGACAGACACACACACACACACACACGCACGCACACACAGACGCGCGCACAAGGAAACACAGACAAGCCCACACTGGTGAACATATGGGCAAGTGTGCAGAGGATGTCGGCATACCTCCAGACAGCCACTAAAGGGCTATAAAATGATTCAATGAATGAATGAATGAATAAAATGAGCGAAGGAATCAGTAAATTAGTTACATCACATCTAAACAAAAATATCAGATAATAATTTACAAGAAAAGGAAGGTGTTCGGTGTACACACCTGTTTGTTTCAAAGTCAAGGTGTTCTGGAGCTGGATACCATCGAGGGGTAGCTGTGGACCATTATCTTCAGGTACAACTGCCAATGAGAAATGTTTAAAAAGCAGTTAGATAAACAAATTGATAGGAAACGCAAAAAAGAAAGCAAAATCAACTTTTCCACATTCTACAAACGTCCTCTGTCTTTACTCTGTCTGTGTGTAGACTGAAGCCTTTAACTCCTCTTTGACTGAGGAATGGAAACATTTGTCTTAGTAGAAGTCAGCAACACATTAAATAACAAGGTGAATATTTCCCTCTGATCTTAAATGCTTATAAATATCAGCCTGAGTTTGTTACTGACATGACTGTCATCCTTTTTTTGTATATATTACACTTTTTTTTATTATTTCACAACCACATATAATAGAACAGTTAAACTTAATTTAATTTTTCTTTTCTTCAGATGCATGCTAGTTAGTAAACAAAGTCATATTATGTAAGTAAGTACAGACAAATGTATTGAAATTCCCTCTAAAGCCAATTTGAAGCTTGGTTACAGTGATTGAGGTTGACTGTGGTGATGTCAACATGCATGATACCGCACTGAAAAGCTCTTTTGTTCAAATAAATAAAAAAATAACCAGCCTAATCTGTCAAGCTAAATTCGCATGAAGTAAGTTCACTAAAGGGTAAACGATTTTTTAATAAAATCACACACAGCAGGGGTTTCACTGTACTGTACTTTTACACTGTACTGTAGCTTTGAAAAGACTCATGTAACCCTGTTATAAGGTACAGCATGAAATATCGACATTTTGCTGTGGTTGTTATCTAAAAGAACTGGGAGTATTTGGCCAGACGGGCAACTGACCTCTGTGTGCTTCCCTCAGTGAAGACATCACCACCGTAGCCCACTCCTGGGCCTCCTGCTCACAGCGAAAGTTAAAGCTGATGCGGTCATGTGGAGGTGCCGCCAAACTCAGCTCATGGCACTTTGGTGACTTCACCTCATAGTTTACTGCCCTCAAATCAAACTCAGCGATGGTCTGGGAAAAGATGAAGAGAGAGCAAGAGTGTGAAGGAGATGAGGCAGTAAAATATTGGGGAAGGTAAATGAATCATAGGTTAAGTCGTGCCAAAATGGAAACTATGTACATCACTACAGTGTGCACTTGGTTTGGCGACATTACACTGTAATAAAAACAAACTTAAATAAAGATACACTGTTACAATATGTAACTAAGAACATGTCAAACAATATAAAGTATACCTGTATTTACCCTCTGTCTAAAACATTCCATTTCAGCGCCTGCCTCTTTAAGGCCCCTGCAGAAATGCAGCTCTCTGCACCGTCATCGCAGCCGGGAATGACTGTAACAGCACTGTAGCATCACTTTCTACCTATAGTATACTGCCCTCCAAAGCCAAAGTGGAGTAACTGCTTAATAATAATATTAGCCTAAAAATGGCTTTAAAGTTCGTTTTTCAGAAATAAATGAATAGTTGGTAAATACATGATGGATTATGGATTACTAGGTTTACTTTGCCATTGAATCATTTGTATCCAAATCAATCCTAACCTCGTTTAAAAGTCACCGTTTCTGAATATGAGCGTTTTGATACGTTCACAGTATTTATATAGCTTTATATTAAACATGGAAGTTTCAGTTTTTACAATATGGGACCTTTGAATTGAAGACAGCCCAACGCCACTGCTGCCTTGCTGCTGTGACAGTGAACTCACCACACTCCGGCCGGTCCCGCTGCTGTCCTGGAGCGACAGCCGGAATTCCCCGGACTTCCCCTGGTCCATGCTGAGCTGCAGGCGGAGTGACTCATCACCTGCTCCAGGAAGACACAGCGGCCGAATACCAGAATGGCACACCGACACCCGAACCGACATGAGGACGGTTTGGCAGCCAAGTTGTGACAGCGAGGCCCCATAGTGAGCGGGGAGGGCGGCGGACTGCTCCGGTGTTTGAGTCCAACCGCCTGAGCTCAGCGACATCCTGCCAACAGACTCATGTAGGAAACAAACACACTGGGCTCCGGTGGGTTGTTTACCTCCTGTCGTTACCTCCCTTTGGTTTGAGTATCCTTTTCACGATATGTCTTACATTGTATCTAGTCGGTGGATGATTAATAGCCACACTGACAACAGGAAGCAAGTGCGCAGTCTGTCAACTGTTTGGAGCCACTTCAGAAAAGTAGAGGTTTCACTTCTCTCTTCTTCTTCTTCTTCCGTTTTCGCTATGGCGTCGGCTCAGGCAGGTTTAGTGTTTCTTTTTGGCTCCGAAGCAATAGCAGTATTCTTCAGGGTATCTCTTTCCTCTCTAACGTTAAGGTTAGTGACGCTAGTTTGACTCTTGGCAACAACACTGTGTGTTGTTGATGCGTTTGCATCATTTCCTATTGCGCATGCGTCGTTTGCGGGCTGACGCGTCTTCTTCTACGCGTTTTTACGGCAGGCGGCACTAGTGTCGCATTACTGCCATCTCCTGGAGGTACTTAACTCCCAGTCCGATTTGTCAGATCACTTCTTCTACCATGCTCTTTAGAAAAAATTGAACTTTTTCACTCTTATTATTATTCATGTTACACACACAGGCCCGAAATACACACATGCACAGACAGGACATATACATGCAATTAAGGAGAGATGTTAGAGCGAGGGGGCAGTTGGGGGTTCGGTGCCTTGCTCAACAGCACCTCGGCAGTGCCCAGGAGATGAACTGGCACCTCTCCAGCCACCAGTCCACGCTCCATACATGGTCCACACAGGGACTTGAACCAGCGACCCTACAGTTCCCAGCCAAGTCACCTATGGACTGAGCTGAGCTGAGAACTAAGACTTAAGTCTCAATAAATAAATACAGGAATAAATACAGGAATAAATAAATGCATTTTTTTCATTTCATTACCCTTTATTTAACCAGGAATATTCCCATTGAGATTTAAAAATCTCTTTTTCAAGGAAGTCCTGGCCAAGACAGCAGCATAAACATACAAGTTTCACATTTAAATCCAAAACAACACACAACTAAACATGACACATAACTTAACATGATAAATCCACAAAATGAAACAGCATTACAAATAAAAAAAAGCAGAACAGTGCTCAGAGACAGTACATGTGCAAATTGTATTTAAAAAGTCCTCAATCCTGCTTTTGAAATGGTCCATGCTGATGAGGGATGTCCGTTTGAAATGATCCTGTAGTTTTTTTTCTCCAAAATAGGGGTGCTTGAATAAATAAATACAGAAATGAATGAATTTGAATGAACATATGTATTTATTTCGGCATATATCAAGCTTGTATAACCCGAAGGGTGTAGGTTGAAGCCAAAGCTTATATACCCCTACCCCTTTTACCTGTTCAATCCATTCTAAAGTAATCAAAAAGGCATACAACTCACTTTAATTCCATACTTAAACCCTGTGGCTAGGAAGTGCAACTACAGAACTCCTTTTCATATAGCCTACAGCCAAATACAGTATCTTACTGCTGTGTCTCCTGTCCAGCCAAAACTTGATTTTGGTGTTTCCTTCCTTTCCCAGCAGGCCTGTGGCATGTTGGCTGGTCTCCATGACCTCTCAGATTTATCCAATAGATGACCAGGAGCTGTTTTTGTGGGAACACAATGGAATTTTTCCTGTCTTTACTTGTAGGGCACACAACTAAGGCCATCCAAGGCCTGGATTTCATCTAATCCTCCAAGAAGAATTTTTGATGCAGTTCCATAAACTTCACTCACATAATCTAACCACAATCCAATTAGAGCTACATATATTTCAAGGATGCAATATCAGCTTTGCAGTCCACCCCTTTTAAACGTATCCACAATATTATGCATTATATTTTGAAGTTGTTCTCTCAATTTCACTCTCTTTTTCACAAAGGGCGAACACCTGCAAATAACGATCTTCCCATATCTAATGATTTTCACGATGATACATTTTACATATGACGGATGAGCTCATCTTTTTGTTAATATCTTAATTTTAGGTGTCATATTTTACCACAAAGGGGCAGCAGAGCTTCCCATATAACACATTATAACCTCTCCCCTCTTCTTCATAATAATTAAGATGTAATCTGTTTTTTGTCATCTTAAAAATGATATCAAACACTTTTGATAATATATTTTTAAATATTAAACAATCAGTATAAAGCAATTCACATTTTCCCATCTTGACTTGCAACATTAAATTGCTTCTTAATCCGTCAATAATTATAAGCCAGTGGTAAACTATTCCCATCATACCTGATACGATTATTTACCACTAGAAATCACCAGTAATCTGTATCAAATATGTTCATCATCAACATTAAATGAATAGGACCAGCAGTGTGCAGTGTAAAAACCTACTTTATCATTTTAGATTGCAAGTTTTTTTTCATACACTGTGTCATTTGTTTGGCTCTTCACAGTCGACTGTGACTCACAAACCTATGGCACAGGGTAATTCTATCATCATAGGCCTTTTTCACAAGCAGATGATTTGACAGTAGGGAAAGTCCAGGAGTTACTGATAACTTAACTGATGGCTTCATTCAATTCAGGCATCTCATGATATGTGAGGTAGCATACACAATAAAACCAAAGCAGCCAAATGCAATTCATTCATCATTGATTTTATTACATTATAGCTGTGCTTTTACTACATGTCAAACTGTTGTCTTCTGTGAAAAGAGCGGCTGTAGTTCCCAATCATCACCAATGGGTTTTTTGAAAGCATGTAAACATGTTCTCGTAGAAAAAAAAAAATACAAGTGTGAACCTGAAAATGAACATAGTATGGGACCTATAAAGGGCTAAGCTACATCTGTAACACAATTCCGGGGTTGGATGTGAATATACACAGTGTTAAAGTTTTATGAATGAAAATATTTATCAAGTCTTTTTTTTTTCTTCCAAATTTCTTAATCAAATTTTTGCCGAAAGGCAGAGAAAAGTACAACAGTTGCATACTGCATTGGAGCGTCAGCTTTAAAGTGAAAAAGAAAAAGAAAAAACCCCAACATGAATCCCACTATCCCTCCCAACAACCCATCTTATTAACTAACATATAACATCAGTAAATAATTAAGGAACAATGAGACAAAATAGAGTCAGTTATAGGAATAAGAACCACCAGTGGGTCCCAAGTTTTGTGGAATGCTGTCAAAGATAAGAAAACTTTAACTTCTCTAACCTCTAACATTGTCAAATTTCAGTATCCAACTGTTATGAGTCGGTGGAGAAACAAGTTTCCATTTAAGGAGAATCTTACGCCTGGTGAGCAGGGTGGTAAAGGCCACGGCACGTTGCGGTAGTGATGGGCAGATTTTTAGATGGAGGGAGCCCAAAAAGAGCCGTCAGGGGATTTGGTTCCAAATTTGTGTTGACAGCCTGTTTGAGGGTTTGAAATATATTGGACCAGAACATGTGTGCGTGGTCGGCTGGGGAAGGCTTAGAGCGGTTACAAGCATCACTGTGACTAGGATATATTTCAGCCAAGCAGCATTATTTCTTTGTTAAATCTATTATTGCAATCCTGCACAAACAGGAACTGACTTCCGACTCGAAACCTTTTTAAGAGAGAGGGTCATCCAGACATGGTCAATGAATGTCTTGGCCCACACATTCCTTGGGTCACGAATTACGAGGCAATTAACAAAATATACTGTAGCGCGTAAGGTGGAATGATTTAGACCACAAAGCTTGGCTGGTCCAAGCTGTTTATCATTCTGCAAGCAGGGTTTTCTCAATCAATAGCGCATTCTTCCGGACCCTCGTGCCCCACAATATCAAGGAAATATCCTCTTTGAACTTTACAGTTCTTTTGAATGAATTCTATGAATCAATCACCTCTACTCAGTTGCTCTGTATAGATGCAAATGTCACAATCCTGCAAATTTTTTTATTCAGAGTGCAATGAAGCGGGAAAGGGCCAGACACCTCATGCTGTGACTTGACCAGTGACCCTTTGTGCCTCCATTCCTCCTATTGTAATAAAGGCGAGATGAAGCCATTCAATCAGGTGCTGATGACGTGGCGTGATGTAACATGTCAAAGGCGGCATTATGAAAGGAGAGAACAAATCTTAAACAGGGAAAATGTGGACAATGTTGATCTTAGCTGTGTATTTTTGAATCAAATATGGTAAATTAGTGAATTTAGAGCAGTGATGATTCAGGGACCGGATGCATAGAAACAGGTTTAGAATGAAAAACAGCAATAAATGTTTTCATGGGGAGCAAAAACAAACCGCATTTTAGCCACAAAAAGGGACGACCTAACCTTTCACAACGGCCTGCAACTGGGCATAAAGGGAAAAACAAATCATTCACTTTGTTTTCAAATGAAGGCGCCCTATCATACATTTAAATTAGCTTCATAAGTTGGGGATTCTTCCATGTTGTGGTGTGATTACACATCCGCAGGTAGTTTTCCACCATCTGAGCTCAGTCCTTGATAAGATTATGGCCAAAGTGATGCCGGAGGGTGAACATGTACATGCTCACATGGTCACACACACACACACATACACCCTTTTACGTCACATGCTACGCAGGGCTATGATGTAATTTTAGATGGTTATATCGTACACGGGAAAAGTTTATTTCAACTGGATCGTAATGATTCACCCAATTGAAATACATGTTGAAAGGAAGCTGACATCAGAGAGTGAGAGCAGAAGTGTCATATTTTGTGATGTACACCATCCTGTAATTGTTACCTTTAAAGTCTTCAACATGTACAGTTCATGTTCCCATTTACAGTGTACACAATGTTACTACTACGTTAAAAAGTCATTGACCTCACAAAACAATTTTTTTTTTGTCCATAACACAAGAGTTCCAACGCTAATCATGACAACATTTCACAAGAGGATACAATGATGATGTAATGACATTTTATATCCAAATGGTCAATGGTCAACTTCACTGTGACATAGTGTTCTGCAAAAACACTTTTTTGTCCATTATTCAACACCATAACTCAGAAAAAAAAAGATTTACTACATATATTATGTAAATCTGGACAGACATGGATGTAAACTGCAACTGGAGTGGTTGGCAGAGGCGTACAACCGCGGTAATTGTACTTTTGATGATAGATTAATCGGTTGATTATTTTCTCATCAATCAAATGTCAGAAAACAGAAAAATCCTGCGAAGTCTTCAAAACTCATACATATTTAACTCAAACGCAGCACATTTTTACATGAAGAAGTTTGAAGCTTGAAATGTTTGGCATTTTTGAACGAAAAAAAGATTTAACTCTAATCTTGAGGTTAAATTTTGAGCAGCTGTCACATATATTGTGACCTTTACAGACGCGGGTTTAGGCCCCGAGGCGACTGAGCGTGAACATATTTGGCCTCTCACTTATGACTCATTGCTGTCACTTACATTATATTTAATGCTCTCACTCCTTCTTAAATCAGTCTGATAAAAATATATATATATATTTCCAGCTGCAACACTAAAGCTCTTATCTGGTATTTCAGTACCAGGCATTGTCTTTGGTCCCTGCACCTACTGCACACCACATTTATCTTTGATCATCATCAAGAAAGTTCCAAAAGCTTTGTTTTTCCGGAAACAAGACAGTTTGCTTAAGAGTACACCAAGGTTTTCGCAACAGCTGATGTCTCCTGTAATTAAGCTGATCGATGAAAGGGGTCATCAAAAAACGCCCACCACAGTCTGACAGACCTACTTGCTTGAGGTGGTGGGTCTCCCCCATGTTCACTAATTTAAAGTTGTCCGTGTGTCACTGACTTCGTGATGGACTGCTCTGCTGCGTGACGGACATCAGGAAAACTCCAAAACCAAACCTTTTCTCAAAGAGATGAGGGGGTTTAAAGAGTGGGAGGGGAGGGGGGAGGGGAGGTGGGGATTGATGCATCCTGTAGTCTGGGATCACTGTGTGTGACTGACGTTCTTGATTCATCATCCAACAACCACATGAGCAGCATGGATATATAAGCGGGAGCACACCTGCTCAACAATAACGACTTCAGACCGCCACCAACTGACCTCAGCCTGTTGCTAAAGTTCAGGGTAAGAAACTGCTGCTTGGACTTTACATTCTTTTATTTATTTTTTATTTCACATTTTATATCTATGGACAGATTTACTGTATTAAATGTAAGAGAATGGGGATGCCATAAGTTATTGTTATTATTATTATTATTATAGGAATTATTTTATGAGAGATACTCCAGGTAAATTTGTGTTTGTGTGTATTTTACCACTCACAAATGTGCTACATCACTTAATGAGTAGGAACTTATAGTATATTGATAGACTAGAGCATAGTCACCATCTAATTGCCAGTAAATTTAGTATATCATAATATTATTATGAGCTTATGGTGAATAGTAATGAGGTTTAAATGACTTTAAATGATTTCATGTTGTCAATTAATCTCTTATAAATAAGTTCCTATGTTTCTCGGGAAGTACAGTTTTTATATTGTATTCAAAAGTGAATTTTTAATGATCTTACCTGACTTTACGTCATTGAACTACAGTTTGTATGACTTTCAGTTTTCTTTCCAGTCTGTCTTCAGTGCCTTTAGCAGCTCCACAGCATGCTGCCTGGGAGAGCGACTGATGTCCGGCTCTGCGTCCTGACGAGCCGCTGGCTGCCCGCAGCTCTAGTGCTCCTCCTCCTCCTCTCCTCCAGCTTCAGCAGCGCGCACAGCACCACGGTGGAGCACGACTTCCACATCGTCCACAACGTCGACAACAGAAGTAAGACATGATTTTTTCCCTTCTTTTTTTTAATAACCTGCAGAAATTGATAAAAAACAGGCAGAACAATAGTGAAACATGTTTAGTAGGTTAATGGTGTTTCTGGCTCTTAGTGATGAGTTCAGTGACCCTCTCCTACTTTTGAGTTGCCATGGAGGTTTATTATAATATAGCCTACTTAAACATGCTTCTTCTTTACCTGTTTACTACTAGATTCCACGTCTAGAAATGAAGTGTGCTGTCAACATGCTGCAGTTTAAAAAACCTCTCTGAATCACAGTTACTGCAATTAAATATGATCTGTTGAGCCCAACTGTTTTTATTCAGTTCAATATGAGGAATATCCTCATCCACTATTTTTTTGGTCACTAGTTCAGCATGAAAATTAAATAAGTGTATTTTGTCATAATTGACTGGACAAAAGCAGCACAGTTATTGCTGTATTCATATTGGTCCCATTTAAATGTGTATATTAACATATTTTAAAAGATTAACTTTAGATTACAGAATGAATGTTTTATTACTATACTATTTGCTTTGTTCTTAAGCTACTGTTATACACAATAAATTATCTATTTTATTTTATACTTTGTTTATCAAAATCACTTTAAAGTCAGCTATCGATATAGTTCCTGAACGCATCAAATCAGATTAGAAAATGATTTATGATAAATAAAGAGTCTATATAAGCACTAAAAAGACTTCTTATTCGTAGGAATAGTTATTCTTATGAAAATTAGAAAGCCATTTTTTTTTTTTGGACTACAAAAGGAATTAATTGAAGTTAAAGCGTAATAAATCATCATCATACTGTTTTCTGGCAGTGACGTTTTTTGCATAATCATCACTGTGTTTTGGTCCCAAACATTTTCCCAGAAGTAAATCATGTTCTCAAACAGACCTGTTAACATTGTACACATAATTAGCTCTGTCTGTCACTGTGTGGTGTCCAGGTCCAGAGATAGACCCATTCTGGTACGTGGGGCGTGGAGTGAGACCCATTGGGCGCTTCGGGAAGAGGCACAGCAGCGTGGAGGCTCTGGGCAGCGGGGGGATGCAGCCTGTCCTCAGGACATT
This sequence comes from Echiichthys vipera, assembly GCF_963691815.1. Lineage (NCBI taxonomy): Eukaryota > Metazoa > Chordata > Actinopteri > Perciformes > Trachinidae > Echiichthys > Echiichthys vipera. Next base: position 15,598,144 of record NC_139846.1, on the reverse strand, counting down.
AGGGCTGCTGCTCAACAGCCTCAGAAACAAGGAGAACCTCGGGAACGTGCTGGATGATCAAGACAGGGAGTGGTTACCGTGACATCCAGTCCTTCCCCCTTCATCTACAAACTCAGAGTGTCTTCATTTTTTATCTTGATTGAGATTCTACACTTTTTTTTTTGTTCTAGCACTTAACTGTATTTCCCTCTGGCGTCTGTTGTGAGGCCTTGGTTGATAGGATCCTTGATATCTGTATATAAAAATGCATTCTATATTGATTAATAAACCAGGATGTTGTGATTACATCTGTTGCTCTAGCCTTCCTGTGTTTGCAGGTGCACAACAAACATTTTCTTTCAAAAGAGAGAGCTTTAAGTTCGATAATTTTATTCATTTTATAATACATTTTGTCTCAGAGTACTGTGGCACATAGAGAATCTGTATTTTTTGCTTGTTAATATTTTCCCCAACATGTCATATGGATCGCAACAAACGATTGCACATAAAAGTGAACGGCCCACCTGTGGAGCTGTGCACAGCGAACCTCATCGTAGTCATTCACACTGGATTGAAACAGGGAGAAAAGTGACATCTGTTTTAGCTCTGTGAATCTCATTATTTCAGCGTATCTGGGACACAGTTACAGTAGTAAATTAGACTTCCTGTGACTATTATACACAGTCTCTTGCACACAACACTGAAAGATTGGTCAACTATGATTGGGCAATACACATATTATTCTATATCACATCCATCTTTTCACACATATACATATATTAATAAATTCTGTGATGAGATCATTTTTTTTACATTAGAAAAATACAAGACACTGATGATTGGACCCTTGTGGCTGTGCTTCTCATGGGACATTTTTACATCAATTTTGATAAAACCAGAAACATGCTTTTTATACATCGACACCTCTGGAGAACAAGATTGACAAAAGTACAGGATCAGTGTGCAAAACCCAAGATGTGAAAGGCTGGGATGAAAAGGACGCTAATAGAGCATTCATACAGCAGATCATCACACCTAAGGAAAATCCAACCCTTCTCTTAAGCTGTAACCGTGGCGAACACTTTGACAGCCGTGTCAATGGCTAACTGAGATGCTGACTAATGTAAGTGGTCACAGAGTAAAGAAAAATAATCCAAAAATGAAAGGCAATATTCTCAAATCTAGTGTTTAAGGAGCACAAATACAGTACGAATCGTACTAGCCGCTCCAAAAACGCCTCTTGTCACCGGTGTTTTTGTGACATTTACCGCTGTCATTACTGGCAGAATATCAAATGGTAAATGCAGGCATACACTGAAAGCACTTTGAGTCATCACACATGAGAGAGTCTGATAGGTCTGACTGAGGAGGGCTCCTTTGAGGAGAGAATAAAGCCTTTAATTTGCAATAGTACTTATTTCAGTGGTATTGCATAAAAACATTCAGTAAGGTACAAAAATAAATTGCTTGTAAGAAAATCATGGTTTCATGGCATTTGTTAAAAAGCCTGTCAGACTTCATTATGTACGAATCTTTACAAGATTTTCTGAATGCAACACAAAAGTTCAGACGTGACCCAGCGGAGGGGAAACATGAAAATACCTTTTTGTCCAAATAAAAGGCCACGATGTTTGAAAGTAAATGAAGAGAATGACAGAGAGGAATGAAATGACTTTGGGTTGAAGAATGCTGCACGACGGATGGCTCTCTGACCAAACCTGCGGAGACTTCTGTCGCGTTGAGCGTATCAGACATTAGTTTGACTCATTTCTTTTTAAAAGCCCATAGCTTCCCAGATAAGGCTGTAGTGTTAGTTTCCTTTTCTAAACAAACTGGAGAGCACTCCTCGGTACATTTTCTGTTAGCATAGTTAAAGAACAGTTATGGGAAATACACTTTTTCACTTTGGATACCACTCTGTGCATATGAAGCTACCGCCGGCCAGCTTAGCTTAAAGACTGAAATAGAGTGTTGTAGACCAACCCAGAAGTTCACATCACCCTGCTTCCCTCAACAAAGAGCCAACAGGATTTTTTCGTTGGATTTCTTTTGGGATCAGAGCAGAAAATAAGCTCTGTGGTTAACAAAAGTTTCTGTTTTGTTCGGCAAGATAATCTTCACAAATTAACTACTCCAACTGTATGATTTGCAATCACCAGAAGTAAAATGGAAAAACAACAAAAAGGTCAGGTTATAAACTACACTTCACTACACTACACTACACAACGGTTGCGAGACTACGCCCCCACCACTAGCTTCCAACTGAATTTGTGTGTTCAGTGTGATGATGTTTGTAGCTTTATTTAGCCACAAGTTAGAAACCGCCTATTTTAAGACACGGAAAAGCTTCAACATTCACAAGTGGGGGATTTACTGATATATTTAACACTATGTGAACATCTCTTTAGCCTGTGTAAACCACAGACCTTATGTCAGGCATCTGACCAAAAATCCATTCAAAAAACCCATCGACTTTGAGACCAGGGAATCTTCGGTGCAAAAAATGCTAATTTCCGGGTTTTAGGCCTGGCTCGGTCAGAAGGTAACAACATATAGTTTTCGTACAGTTTAAACAAACAAATCATAAATGTTAATCCGTTAGCTTTAGAAGTGCTTCTCTGTAAATATGTTTAACTTGGTTAAATAGAGTCAAGCTAGTCGTCTTCCCTGTTTCCATTCTTTATGGTAAACTAAGCTAACAGGCTTCATTTTTTCTATACAGACAGAGTGGTTTCAATATTTTCCTGTAGCTCTTGTCAAAAAAGCTCATATTGCCCAAAACTATTCCTTTAACGATTTCTTTTGAGGCTGTTTACAAAGATTGACGGATTTCTCAAGTGTGCTGTGTGTTCCATTATTGCCATCTGGCAATTTTAGGGGCAAGGAAGGACAAAAAAATGTTTTGACCCTGATACTTTGCGTATCTAAACACTTATTTTCTAGTAACAGCATGAATTCTTAAAATGGTTAAAATGTCAAAAGATGTTACAATCATTCCCCAAATGAGGATTACTATCTGATAGCTGTGTGTATGTGAGTGTGTGCGTGTGTGTGAGAAAATGGACAACCATCCATAAAAGCTCTGAGGGGGGTTTACAGTATGACAAGAGTCCTCATGACATTTCATTTGGTGAGAAAGACGATGCAGTAAAAAACACGGCTCAGCCTCTTTTTGGGACACTGAATCACAGAAAGTCTCACATTATTTTTCCACGTCTTCATTGTACAGGAAATCACAATACTCTTGCAAACAGATAGAAAAAGGAAATGAGTTATTTTTGTCTGTACAGATATTCTTTTTCAGGTGGGTTTGCAGATTTTTAAGGCAGAGACACCGGCTGTCGAGTCATCCTTGCTTGATGTCGTGTGTGTGTGGCGAGGAGGAGAAGTGGAAAACATGAAAGAGCCAATTATCTCTTCTGTGAGACATTTGACTGACGGGGTACTGTGCCTGGCTGAAGGCTGCGTGCTTGGTGGGTCACACAGAGCAGGTGTTGGACCCTGCTTGGCCTGGAGCTGGAGGCGGACACTTGGTCAAGGCACTGGATGAGACGGATCCCCGTCCCTGGAGCTCTGAAGAGGCCATGAGGGACTCGTTATCATGCGGTTGACTGTCACTATGGCCGAAACAATTTCAACTGCTGCTCTGGCTCCAACTTTTCTAAAATGACACAATAAAAACAACAACATTAAAGCAACCTTTCTTACCTTTCTTGCATGTCTTAGTTAGAGCACTTAGCTCTTCCCCCTGCCTCACCTCTGACGCTCCCTCCTCTCCTGACACGTGCAGTGAGAGAAATTCTGCCTTCCAGTGCCATGGGAAGTCCAAAGTTTGGACCTCCAACAAGGCAGTTGCACTTTGCCTAGTTGGAGGTCCAAAACTTCGGACTTCCCATGGCACTGGAACGCAGCATAAGCAGCGATAGTGAAACTGCGTGACGGATGACAGGCAGGAAGCTCGGCAAATCATTTTATTCAGAATATTGATGAGTTTTAACACCTGGTGGATTTCTTTTACATGTTATTGTGCAATAAGATAATTAGGAGCATTATAAGATAAGAAAAGTGAGTGAAGGAAAAGTGTAAAAATGCCAGAAATGCTTTAAGCAAAGTACCATTTTAAATAGATCCAGCAATAAGCTTGGGTTGTCCTTAAAAAGAGAAACTATTAACCGCGTATGATTCAGATGAACACAGCTGACTTGTGTCTTCTCAGCCATAAATATAGAACATACTGTCATGTATGATGGACTGACAAAAAGGACACACTAAGATGGAATCAATGACATGATTACATGTCTTAGTCACTGATTCTGCCCCATTGTCACGCTTGTTGTCTGTCTCTGGAGCTGTGCTGAAAAAGCCACCCTGAATCAGAGCTATTGTGTGGATGCTGCTGAAGAAAGAAAAGAGACAGAAATGAAAATAAAGACAGCACCAACAGAAAAAGGCCATTCACTGGCATGAAAAGGAAGCGGCTTCTTCTTCTCTGGTTGATAAAACAGCCTCATCCTCCTGTACTGTGCGTCTGTTTCCATTTGGCTGCTTTACATCTAATGGAGCTTTTCAGTTACTTAGTCCCTTTCCAGTAGATGCATTCACTTTTTTATTTCACTTTCTCCATTCAGCTGCCAATCTCTTCTTTTTTAGGACAAAGCGAAAATGTGTGATGTGAACTAATGGTCCCTTTATGTCGTCTCACTCCCCCATCGGTCTTTCTTTCACACACAGAGCATGTGCATATAAGGCTGTTAAGCAGTGTTTGCGGTGTGGAGAGTTTACACTAATGATATACTATATAAGTCAGCACATGTTAGCAGACTCACTTTACTTTTGCTTATTTCATTTATGACAGATATTTTGCACCTTAACTCCCTGTTTCAGTACATTCTGTTATTTGGTCATGACTGAGAATCATTTCCACAACTGTTTTTTGTAGTTTTTGAAGAGGTATCTTGAGAAAAAACATTTTCCAAATGTTGCAGCAAATGTGGAGAAATTAATTTGTTGAACTAGTAGTTATGAATGTAATTCTTCACCAGCAACTTTCATTAATCTACACACAGAGAGCTCACTAATGCAACTTTAGCAAGAGTTTCAAACAAGCACTATACAACTGTATGTTTATATAATAAAATATATAATTATATTAATTATAATTAAAAACTATTGCATATACATTTATTTTATCAGTCACTCTTTAGTCCAGTCTTTAATCTAGTTCAGTTACACCAAAAAAACCCTCCTCAAAACTCACAGTTTACTTACTGTGCAGTTTTGAGCAAACATATAAACTAGTTTGGTACCTTTCAGTGGAGGGGCTGGAAGCTTCCTCCTTTGATGACGTGATGTGTCCAGGGTTTGAGGCTGTAAACAGAGTATTATACTGTACACTTCATTCACATTTAAAATGAACAAATCATTTTGACTCAGAGCTGCTACATGTTTAGAACCTTCTCACTTTTATTATCAGGTTTAGTGGAGTAGTAGTAAGTTGGAGTAGTGCGCACATCCACAAAAGCTTAGTGGGACAGGTATGTCTTTATGATAAACCAGACAAAGATAGCAAATATGGCTGTGTGGGAGAGTTGGGCAGTGAGTTACCTTAGCCTTTGGCTTGAACTTGGAGAAATGATTGCACGCAGTCACATTCAACCCAGCTGTTTTCAGAGCTGATATCCTGGCCTCAATGTTTGATATCTTAAAAGAGGACACAGACTTCACTTAAAAGCACAATACAACAGTATGGGATTTAGTATGGGCTGTTTGGCACGAACACAACTGAAGAACAAGACAGCTGCAGAGAAAAGTCCTCCAGTACCTGTAATTCAGACTGCTGAACCTGAGCGGCCGCGGTGGCTACCTGGTCCTCCAGGAAGGCCAGCTCTGTGTCCGTGGTTCCACTCTTAATACCACGGGCGCACTGCTCCAGGTCCCCCAGCGCCCCCTCAAGCCCGTACACCGCACCAGCAGCCAGGTACACCTGTACAGAGAAGTAGGCACATGCAGTGTCCGCTAGACGTTCAGTTCCCAATATCAATGAATCTCCACAAACTTTTTTATTGGGTGTGAGGGGTGAAACAAAGGTGTCCTGTAGCTTACATTCTCCTCCATCTTGGTCAGCCTCTGGTCCAGCCTGCGGGTGTCGGAGCTGCTGGAGAGGGGAGAAGCACTCATGGACTCGGAGGGGGTGTAGCTCTCACCTCCCGCCTCACCAATCAGCTCCTCTGTAGCGTTCAAAACCTTCAGCACCTCGGTGGTGATGCTGCAGAGAGAGGCTGCCGAGTACTTCTGCTTCATTTGAAGAACACACACACACATGCACATGCGCGCACACACACACACACACGCACACACACACACAGACAGAGAGAAGTCTAGTTAATTAAATTGTTAATAGCCACACAAATGAGGAGCGCTGATGAACTGGAAACCCTTCTTGATGGACTTGATTTAATGAAAATGACATAACACGATAATGAAAAAATATCTTTCATTCAGCAAGCAAGGGGATGTAACTAAATGCAAATATGCAATCTCAGTGGTTGGACATTATAAAATCATTAGGGAAACATATTAAAATCTTCATCTGAACATGAAGCAAATAAAGTTAACGTAGCTTAACCTAAAAGGTCCGTCTGTCTCTTGTCTCTGTCTCTACTCCACACACTCAAGCTGCACGGTTCTGCAGGTGACCATTGTGCAGAGGTGACACATAAAGCATATTAGTCACTCTAATCAGGTGTTTTGTAAACATGTGCTTTCTATTAGAGGGTGAAGAACGAAGAATTGGACGTGAAAAATGCAGTAATGAGGACCGAGGAGGAGGAAGAAAGGAAGCCAAGAATGTTTCAAGACAAAGCCAATCGATCTTTTATTTTTAAAGGTTTTGATCAGTTGTTGCAGTGAACCGAATATTGATTATTACTGTGCAGCTTATTGAAGGATAACAATTATGGAGTATATTGCCCTTATGATAAATATGTTTATTCAAGTGTGCTAATAGTGTTCTTCTTTTAAACTAAAAACCAAGAGAGCATGCTTTCAGTTTACTTTTATGTATTTATCAGATATACAGTATACTTGATAAAAGTACACTTTAGTATTACTTGGCTTGTACTGCCTAGTGTACAGAAAAGTCTGAGTATACTTGGCTGATACTTATTCTTTTGATTGTATTGCCTTAAAGTATATCCTACTTGGGTTATACATTTCAAATTAAAGTTTATATACCTGCTTGTATGTCCATAACAAGCAATACCTAATTGTTTTTTTATGAACCTGCTGATTGAAAATGATCTGTTTTAACCTTTTAGTTTAAATATTGGTATATGAGCTTAGAAAAAAACGTACCCCAAAAAGTGTTGTTAAATGCCATAGCCTCAGCTCATTAATTTTCAGAATGGATGTAAAAACAGTTGGTGGAGGTCTCCCACTATCTGTTCACTTGTTGTGTTTACTGTCAATCAGTGCAAACTGGAGCAGCTTGTTCATCCAAATCCAAGCTTGTTTCCAAACTCAGACTATCTCTGGCGAATAATAATTCAGTGGCGCAGATGCCCAGCACAGAAAGCTGCTGTTTTTTTCTGAATAATTGAAAACACTAAGTAAGAAATAGAACGGACAGTGAAGAGAGACAGATGTAATTCAAAAACGAATGAATCACTGGCTGAAGCTTTGATCAGTGGGATCGGAGGCGTATTGATCCCTCTCTCTCAGCCAGACAGAGAGTGTGAGAGTCTGAAAGGAAGAGTTTTAGGGGGTGACAGGAGAGGCAGGCTGGGGGGAGAGACAGGACAAGAGACAGGACACAGTATTGGCTGTTAGATGAGAGGTAGCAAATCAAACCTCTTTGAAGACTGAAGAAGAAGAGATGGATGGTCTGAGATATCGATTTGGGTTGGTCGATGGAAAAATTGATGTTTGGGGAGTCTGATGTTTCATGCTCTCCAAAGAAATAGAGCCATCACCAACAGGCTGACACATACAGGGCACACTGCTGTTGATGTTGAACAGTAAACGTAGGGTGTATAAAATATAGTTTGGTTCCATATCAAGATAGAAATATAATGTAAGGAAAATAGTAGCTGGGAGTTGGAGTTCTGAGGTTTAGGATTATAACTATAATAGTTAAAGCAATTCTTACATGTCTCACAGTGCTTCCGTCCAAAGTCCCGCCTTCTTCCCCTTGCCCAACCTCTGTTGCTCACTCCTCCCCGGACGCGTGCGGTGAGAGAGAAATGCTGCGTTCCAGCAACACGGGAAGTCCGAAGTTTCGAACCTCCAACTAGGCAAAGTGCAATGGAATGCCCGTCAAAGTGAAACCTCCCAACAGTGAATTTGTGAGAGATTGACCGATCCCAAATTTGCCAGTAGGAGGTTCACTGTGACCGGCATTCCAGTACACTTTTCCTAGTTGGAGGACCGAGACTTTGGACTTCCCATGACACTTGAACGCAGCATGAGCAGCGCAAGTGAAACGGAGCAATGGATGACAGGCAGGAAGCTTGCCAAACCTTTTTTTTCAGATCGAATGAAATGATTGGTCGGACTTTTATCAGAAATATATGAGAATTAATTATTTTTGAGTTTCAACACCTGGTGGATTTTATTTACATTTTAGTGTGCCATTCACTTATTAGGAGCAATTTAGGATTGTAAAAGAAAAGTGTAAAAATGCCCAAAAGGTAAGAATTGGTTTAATAGCAGGGGAGGGTTAAGAAAGGTTTTACTGGAAAAGCCAGACTGGGGCACATATGTAAAAATGTGTAAAAATGATCTATTTCTTGTCGTTTTGCCTCTTTTCAGTTGTCACTTTGTGGATGTTGGATTTACTTGAGTGCACTTAAATTCAGCTCTTCAAGTGTATTCATGAAACATCAGGAGCAGCTTTAGAAACAGAAAATAATAAGAAAGCCACAAATATTAGTCACTGCCACGTTTTCCCTTATTCTCAGATAACGGAGCCGTCCTGGTTGGTTACAAAGGGGGCTGTGAAAAACCAGCAGAAATAGATCTCGCTGGTACATGTGTGACACACTTTGTAAAAGACAAGCATTAGTCACAGGAGCCTTTATAATGAGTCTGGCTAAAGACCACCATCGACCCACACGCCTCACATGTAAAAGTAGTACAGGAGGTGAGAGCGTAAGTGCCCGTCCAAGTGCGTGTGGGTGTGTTTTTAAATATCGACCTGCCTTTATGTGGGGTTTTGACTTGTCCATAGGTTCATGAATGAGTGGATTAAATATATGAAAACATCAATACAGGAACAACGCTTTTAACCTCAGGGATCCTATATTTTAAATATTATACACCTAGTTTATGAAATATGGGCAATTTCTGGACCATCGCTGTGTACATAATAACGTACAGTACATACTGTATGGCACTAAGTATATGCTTTTGTATACATCACATGCTTTTATAGTTAGTATGCGGTTGACTGTCACTATGGGCAAGGAAAAGGTGTCTCACCGTAAATTACAATTTATTCATGCAGTACATTGCTGGACAATAGTGTACATTACCAGCACAATCAAGCAAACACATTTAGTATGCCTACTAACACCTTTGTGTAAAGATTTCTAGTATGGACACACTATATTCCCCAAAGCTGCTCAGAGTTAGTAATATAGGATGCAATTTGTCTATTAATATAATTATGACCATTATTCTGTATATACTTTGATTTTTGTTGACGTTTTTAAAAATATATAAATACCTCAAAGGATGTAATTTGCATTCGTTTGATATATGGATGCCTCTTTTTACTGTTCTACATTTTTTGTTGTTTTGTTTGGAACTTGATTGTCATTATGTCATTGTCAGATTAAGCAGTGGTTAAAAGATGAAGAAACTGATGCTATAGCAACAGAGCAGAGGCAGTTTTTACAATAAAAATAAATAAATAAGTTGTCTTCTGATGCAAAAACACAACCTGGGCCTCTGGCTGTGTGGTGTTCTGACCTTTAGAGGCTTTTATTAAAGAAAATATATATATTTGCAGCTCTTCTGTGATGGATGGAAGCCACGGCAAAGCAGGAAGGGTAAAAACAAGACCTTGTTTTTATATTTTGAGGTCCAAACACATAAAATGTCACCATTTGATGTTTAGATAGCCGCAACATTTTCTGCTACACGCTACTTTAGCTACACTATAAAGGCCTGAAGCTCCATAACCTACCGAAGTAAGGAAAAATACACCACCGGCAAAAGTCAAATTCAACTTAATCACAGTTGCGTGTGTGTGTACAGTATATATGCATGTTGAGCTCAATGTCTAATTGGAGTTGAATGTCCTCGGCATGCAACTCATCTTATCTCACCTGCTGTAAGAGAGAAGAGAGCAACTGAAGCCTCTGCTGTTGCTCCGAGTCACTCTGTCCCTCCTGACACACACACACACACACACACACACACACACACACACACACACACACACACACACACACACACACACACACACACACACACACACACACACACACACACACACACACACACACACACACACACACACACACACACACACACACACACACACACACACACACACACACACACACACACACACACACACACACACACACACACACACACACACACACACACACACACACACACACAGAAAGCAGGAAAAGAAAGAGAAAGGAAAGAGGGAAAACACCGGATGAGGGACAGAGAAGGGCCGCAGTGATTGTCACATAAATAACAAGAGGAAGGTGGGAGGATGAAGAGTTATCGAGGGTGAAGTGAGGAAGGAAGAGAAATAAATTCATCAAATGGCAGACACACAGACCAACAGCCGCAGATGAGCGGTGGACACAAATCACATCTACTGTACTTTCGCTAATCTCCTCACCTGGTTGTCTGACAGCACCCCCTCCTGAGAAGACGGTGTAATGGCAGGTGAACTTGCGCTGGATCCGCTTCTCCTTGCCCCTCCTTTCTGTCCTGCTTCCCTCTCTGCATCTCTTTTATGCTGTCTCTTACTTTGTCTGTTGCTCTCTCTCTTATCGCCTCTCTTCTGCTCCTGGTCGTTTACGTTCTCTTCCAAACACTCCACTCCTATATCTAACCTCCTCTCCCAAACACTTCCTTCCTCTCTCACTGAAGGGCTCTTTTTTAGTCTCTCACTTCTTCTCACCTCTTGACCATTCACTTGTTCCACTGTTTCACTTGCTTTCTCTCTTTCCTTTACGCTGCTCCTGTCTCTTGATCTGTCGCTTCCCTTCTGCATTTCTCTTGCGGTGTCTTTTGGCCTTGTCTTCTCTCTCTGCCTGTTGCCCTCTTTATCCATCTGTTTGTCTGCGGGCCGCTTTGTGCGCTCATCCTCGGATGAGCTGCTGTCTTTGCTGTTTCCACGGCTGACCAGCTGGCTGAGTCGGGATCGAAGCTCCTCTTCTAGAGGGTCTCCAGGCCCCGTGCTGCTGGGTGGGAGCTGGGACCCCGGAGCCAGAGAGTGGGGCTGTAGGGGGCTCGGGGCTGCTGAATTCGGGGCCACTGTGTCCAAGTCCTCTGGCTCGGGTGTCATGGCATCTAATTGAAAGGCGTCCGGCGCAGCTGTGGCCATTGGCATTGTGTCCTGTATTGACTGTTCCTCACTTAAACCCCTCTTCAGAAGGGCATTTAGTAGGAAACCACTGTTCTCCTTTAGTAGGAAGACAAAGGGACATACATACATACTCAGAAAGCATAATACACCCATATCAAGTGCTCATTATTTAACAAATAACCCCTTTCACACAGAAGACTGATGTAAAGAATGCCTTTATTCATACCGCAAGGGGAAATTCAATTTTTTCACTCTGTTATTCTATCATTCACATTACACACACACATGCAGGACCTCTATACATGCAATTAATGGGGAGATGTCAGAGCGAGGGGGCTGCCAATGAATCAGCGCCCCAAGCACCTCTCCAGCCACCCGTCCACACTCCATTCATGGTCCACACAGAGACTCGAACCGGCAACCCTACAGTTCCCAGCCGAGCTGAGCTACTGCCACCCCAATTATTATTAATTATTACTCCTTAAATGGGGCGGCTGCTCGCACCACTGTGCCACCCGCCGCCCCTGAACCAGGACTTATTTTGTGCTTGAAAAGAGTTAACCCACCTTGACTGACTTGGTTTTGCAAACACTGTTGAGAAGTAGTTTACCTGTGCTAATGGGTAGATTGACTGTGCGTGGCTTTGGCCTCCAGGCTTGCTCTGCTCCGTTGACGACTCTCTCTTGCTTTTCCTGCGTCGCCGTGATCTTCTGATCGGGTCACTCTGCCTCTCCTCAGCCTCACTGCTGTCTCCCATTACCTGGGAACAAGTACATTTGCATCATTCAGTACTTTACTTATTTCCATTTAAAGATCCAGTGTCTAGGATTTAGTGGCATCTAGCAGATTGCAACCAGTTGAAACTTCTCTTGTGTGCCAAGCGTATTGGAGAACTACGATGGCTGACACAATGGAGGACTCTATGGACGAGGTTCTGATCCCTGTGTAGATTGGCTCATTCCAAGGTGACACAACCACGATTGTTATTTTCAGGTGATTGTGCCATTTTAAAAAAGACATACTTTATCTTATTTTATATTCCATTTCTTTAAACAGATCAAACCTAAATCCTACACATTGGATTTTTAATGCTACTTAAATAAAATACTTTATTCTCCACTATATTTTACATTCTTCCGACAGCTATGATGGATTTAATTTATTATTTAAAAAAAACAATATAAACTTATTATCATTATGCTGTTTACTCCCAGGTCACAGTTTGTGACAAAAGGGGATCCGGCTTTTGCTATAAGACCAGAAACTATGGAACTATCTGCCCACTGAAATGAGACACACTGTAACTAGCTTCTTTTAAATCCTTCCTTAAAACTTATTTTCTTTGTGAAAGCTTTTGGAAATGTTTGGCATGTCCTTATTCATACGGTTTTTATTACCATTTATTTGTTCCTATCCATTTTATTGTTTTTACAATGTGCTGTACTGTGCTTTCTTAGTCTTATTTTTCAACCTGGTCTGGCTATATTTTATTTTGTTAAGCAATTAAGAAAAGCCCTTTATAAACAGTATATTAGTATGATTATTCACAACCTTTTTGACCTGTGATCCCTTTCAAAAAAGCAGTGTCTTGTTATGTTTCAGATGTTTTTAGGAGTTGATAGCATTGCACCAAAGATGGATGATTGAACTGAAAAAATGTTTGAGGCACAAAGAAATCAAATTATCATTACCATTTCACAAGGAAAACAATGATTACAGAAAATAATAATAATAAAAAAGGGATTTCTTGCTTCCTACTACATCAATCATCTCACGAGCCCTCAGATTTACTATGTGGCCCTTTGGAGGAGCCTGACCCCTAGGTTGAGAACCACAGGGCTAAGCTAAACAGCTCCACCCCAACCAGCTATAAATGCTATAAATGTACACATTGATGCATCATTATATTGTTAAAGAAAATCGCACAATTTCTTAATTCATTAAGCCATTACACAAGTTACTTTCTATACAATCAATACAGGTGTGTCTAAACTTACTTTTCAGATGTTTTTTTCCCCCCCAATTTTTACATTTCCTGTGTAAATTCATCCCATCTAGTAATATAAAGTACATTTTTACATAAGACATGCAACTAGAGAATAATCCAAGGTTGTAATGTAAAGATAAATCACCTTCGGGTTAAAGTTGACATCCAGTGCCTCTGGGGGGAGTGGATATGGAGAGAAGCTCTGGTGATGGTGTTGGTGGTAGAAGGGCTGGTGATGAGGGTGCAGGTGTGTGTCCGGCGGTCCTTTCTTCCTCAGCAGGTTGTGAGGCGCTTTGCGAGGACATGCGGACAACACCGACGAGGCCTCTGAGTCTGAGTTCAGAGTCTCCGTGTTGGTGTACTGGCCGGAGGACGGTGAGGTAACGGGAAGGTGTTGGGTGTACGTCCACTCCGGGTCGTGCTGCGAGTCTGTGTAGTAAGTCTCATCAGACATTTTGCGGCGGAACTGCCTCAACGCTGCGCCCCAGCCTCCTTCATCGTTCTCCTCGGAGTCGGATCCCATCTCGTCGTAAGCTGACACGACGCCAGACTCCTTTTCCAACGCACTGAACACCAGGCTCTTCCTCTTGGTTAGCAGGCTGGGCCGAGACAGCTGGGAGCTGTGCAGAGCGATCCAGTTACCGTCTGGGCTCTGGAGCACTGAGGATGCACCTGGAAGAACATGAACAGACAGCAGCAACTCCTATTTGCACTTTTTGGAACGGCTGTGTGACTGTGACCCCAATTTCTTCCAGAGCGATGCTTTTAAGAGCCACTGAGCACAGAGGCAACAGCAGAGGCAGTGACTTTATCCAAGTGTTGACAAAATATGTACTGACATTTATTATCACCGTTTTAATCCATAGGGGGTGAGTGTTTAAGGCCAAGCAATACTTAAACTTTATAAGGCTAGTATGACTTTTTGGGAAATGCAGTGAAACAGTAAATATGACCCAGCCATCATGTATGTTTCTATTATTTCAAAAAGCAATAAAGGAGTCAAATTGTAGCCAAAATCTTTGTGCAAGTAAATGTCATTTATTAAATCCAATCCGATAGCAAAGGAAAACTGACATTAAACAGCCTGTGAGTGTGATATTTACTGGAGTTGTCCAGGCGGTCGACACTCTTCCAGCTGGGTAGAGACGTGGCCTTGCCTTCCCTCTTCAGAGAAGCGTACTCCTGCAAGCCACCACCACCAGCTCCGGCACCCTGTTCCTCTGGACCCTTATCCGGAGAGTCGTCACTGGTGAGGGAGAACGCTGACCGTGACCGCTGCAAGCACAATACATTAAATAACTCTCAGGTTTGAGACACACAAGTGTGTTTTGTGAGCAACAAAATGCCGTCATGAATATATCGTGTAGACTCACAAGTGCATGCACCTCTGCCGGCATAAAGGTCAGACAGCTAAAGAAATGTTAAGTTCATCCTCATCTTGAGCTGGTGCTTCAGACTGACTTTCAATCAAATAAGCTCCAAACAAGTTATAACGTATAATATCCACAAATACTACTTATATAGTATGTACAATACAGGTACAATACTGGCTAGTCTACTTCCTGTTTGGGCAGAAAACTGTATATCTGTGGCTGTGATTCAACAATCTCATCAGCAGGTGGAGCTAGAAAACAACTAAATAACACAGGCAGAGCTCAGAGGATCTACTCTGGAAATCAAAGTATTAATACTTGATTTATTCTGAAATATTGTTATTTTTACTGTTCAGAATTTGATAGAATATCCGCTGTGGCTATACCACTGCTGTACTAGCATGTTTTTAAAGAGAGAGAGAGAGAGAGAGAGAGAGAGAGAGAGAGAGAGAGAGAGAGAGAGAGAGAGAGAGAGAGAGAGAGAGAGAGAGAGGAGAATCTTGTGCAACTACCTTTCCATATGATCATAAAATATCTCTATAATGTTTTCATGAACATTTTCATAAATGTTTTAAAAAATGCTGTCAAAAAATATTTTGCTTGCCCCTCCCCTCTTGACAAGGGACTACTTTAGGTTTAGTTTTTTTGGGTGGGATGCACCATGAAGATTACCCTAAGGATCAATGTTAAAGCAGAACAGATTTCAGAATGCATTTGCATGCGTAGTGCCTGAGCGAGTGTGTTTGCAAAGAGCAGATACACAGAGCCCGTCCCATGGCGGGCCGAGCTGCTGAAGAGGATCCCCTCGTATTTCACAGGACTTTGATCATTGCTGAGTGAAACAGTGGGAAACAGAACGGCGAGGCCATGGGAGCGCAGCTTTGATGCTACGCTCCCACGCGGGACGGTGACAAATCTCTACGAATCCCTGCTGACTTCTAGCGTACACCACTGCCAGGTGTGTGTGCATTGCTGATATGTGTGTATGTGTGCCTATGTGTGTACTCTCTTTGGGTGTGTGTGCATTGCTGATATGTGTGTATGTGTGCCTATGTGTGTACTCTCTTTGGGTGTGTGTGCATTGCTGATATGTGTGTATGTGTGCCTATGTGTGTACTCTCTTTGGGTGTGTGTGCATTGCTGATATGTGTGTATGTGTGCCTATGTGTGTACTCTCTTTGGGTGTGTGTGTACTTTTTTTAAAGGTGCTCTACTCGAAATACTGAGTAGCGTTGGGATTGCCTCCATACGTCTCCCACCGTAACACGTGAAAGATGGACGTGTGGCAGGACCGACTATTACAACAAACAACAGAGAATCTCTCATTACAACAAACACAGAGGGAGAGTGACTTCATTTTCTGTTCAGGAGGCCTTTACTCCACTATAGCTTTATATAGCAAATAGTTGTTTGCCAAACCAAACCAGCCTTCTTTAAACACAAGGTTCATGATGGAAGAGCTAAATGCTTCTGACCAAGACTCAGCAGTTTAAACCCGCAGACAGGACACGCTTGTTATGACTTCACCGGATATGTTTGTTGTCTTTGACGGTTTGAGCGGATGCTGATACTGACCCAGAGGGAGTAGGACGTCTTGAAGGGGTCCTGCGGTCCTTGCGAAGAAGCTTGAGGCTGAGTCGGAGAGGAGTGTTCACTGGGCTGGATCAAGGGCTGAGGCTGAGGCCAGACAAAGTCATACTCTGTCTGCATCTCTGAACGCTTCCTCCTCTGGATGATCTGAGAAGCAATGAGAGGAAGGAGCGAAAGAAGAAAGGGAAATAAGATACATATGTAAGCGTATGGCAGGGTTTATCTTAATAATAAATGATCATAATAATAATTGCAAATTGGAAAATGAAAATGCCACCCGAATACACTTGGGCATGAATAATTTGCTATAATGAAATGTAAAACGAATAATCCAGTTTCCATTTGAATGTTCGTGTAATATTATGTATCTGCATTTAAATATATTATTATTTCACCTTCAAAGACTCTATGGCCAACAAATGTTAATTTAAAGTTGAAAGCAATCAAACAAATGCAAACTTTGTGTCCACTTGTGTATGCAAATTACAAGACACGATTAAAATGATTAAAGCGGTTTTCATTTGAATTATTTTCAACTAAAATATCATATCCGAAGATTATGTGCCTTCCATAAGGGGCAGAACCCCTTATTCTTTCTGTTCTTTTTCTCACATGGTTGTGTAATCCTAATTTCAAAAGAATAAAACAACTTGAATCCTCTGTGTTGCTGTGCCATCTCTCTACCAATATGTAAAACCAATGGAAATGCTTTCGGGCAACATAATAATGGTCTTTCCATGGACGGTTACACTTTCACACACAAAATAAACATGCAAAAAATGTAAACTTACAACGACCTACTTTTTGTACAATTGTTGTGGCAAGTTCCTCTATGAGCTCCTCTTTGTGGTCCTGCAAATACCGAGCCTCATTCTGCTTCTCCTGCACACACACACGCGCACACGCACACACACACACACACACACACACACACACACACACACACACACACACACACACACACACACACACACACACACACACACACACACACACACACACACACACACACACACACACACACACACACACACACACACACACACACACACACACACACACACACACACACACACACACACACACACACACACACGGACAGGGACAGGGACACGCACACGCACACGCACACGCACACGCACACGCACACGCACACGCACACGCACACGCACACGCACACACACACGCACACACACACACACACACACACACACACACACACACACACACACACACACACACACACACACACACACGGACAGGGACACGCACACGCACACGCACACGCACACGCACTGTTCAATGTGACTGAATTACCAGGAGTGCAGACATCTTAGCCAAAAACCATGACTGCCCCCCGGTGATACTGAGAGAACTAAAAGGCCGTGACGGAGAAAGCGGGGATAGGAAAGAGAGGCAAATGGGAAAGAGAAGAGGGAGACAGAGAGAGAAAAGGAAGGAAGAAGGGGAAGAGAGGAATGTCTCACCAAACTGTCACTGAACTCCTCTGCCTTGGCAATGGCCTCCTCTATGGCCTCCTCAGCAACCCGCAGGGCGACTGTGAGCGTCTCTGCCATACTGTGTCCTGTGCCGCACATAAACATTTCTGTGATATTACACCTTGTTAACAACCTCCAAACAGCCCTTCATCCCTCAACACACATTCAGCTCCCTTTACGTTCTACTCTGATCAAAGGGTTCCCAACATGGGGGTCACAACCCCTCCACTGGGTCCCAAGATGATGAGAGAGGGAAAAAACATTGTTGTGCTTCACAAATTCAAATGAATGTTTTAGTTTTAGCTCTTCTGGGCTCTAAGAAGTATTCTAAAACAGGTAGCTCAAATCTGTTGCATACATTTTCTAATGTTTTTGGTCCATTGTGATCAAACAGTGTTACACAAATGCTAAAGAGTTGGAGTGCTCTTTTAAAGGGTCAAATGCAAAAATGATTGGGAACCTTTGCTCTTGACTAGTTTTATTCCTAGCTTTAACCCTTTAAAAGTCACACACGCACACACACACACACACACACACACACACACACACACACACACACACACACACACACACACACACACACACACACACACACACACACACACACACACACACACACACACACACACACACACACACACACACACACACGCACACGCACACGCACACGCACACGCACACGCACACAAGCGCACACACAAGCGCACACACAAGCTTCTCAAGAGCTGCCATTATCTAAATTGATCATTGCATAAACAATTCATGACTACTGGCAAACAGATGAAATCATTAGATCGGAGCTATTTGGCTGTTTGCATATTTATTTGTGTATGAAGGAGTGTATGTGTGTATGTTTGTGTGTGTGCAGAAAATGGTGCAAGCCCGTGTGTCTAAATGTGTTGTCTGTGGCGTGTAGGAGGCTTTCATTTTATTTGTGCGTGCATGTGCATTTGTTGCAGACAGCATGTCAGTGGTTTTATGTGCGTCCTGTGGATTTATGCATGTGTGTGTGCTTGCGTGTGAATTTTTAATGTGTTTGCAGTTTAATGATCAAACAAGAACTGCCACCCTGTGTTTCAGTTCGCTTTAGCATTGTGTTGGTGTGAACAATTATTGAGCTTTTAAACATAAAAGCTCAACCTTTTAAGAAAATGGGACGAATGGTGAAAAAAAATCAATATATCTTCTACAGCAGGCAACAAATGCCTAAAGTGGAAAAGATAATGTCAGATATAATTGTGGCTGAAATCCCCCATCTGCACCGCATCGCTCACCTTCACTCTGTTTGTAGAAGGCGGAGTCGCTGCCACAGATGCTGTCATCATTGTCATTGCCGGTGCTTCCCTCGTGAATGCTGCTTTCTAAAGGAGGGGAACGACAAACGAAGTCTTCAGATAAAAGCCTTTAAATTGACGCCTGTCAGAGAATTGCAAATACTCGGCTCATATCATGCCATATAATAATGTAGCTGCATATTCTTTTACACTCTTGCTGCATTAAAAGTAGGTTACACTGCGCACAAAACCCCTTTTTGTACTCTTGTCAACTGTATTCCCAATTCCATTGTGTCATCTTCTCAATTGTATAGTTTGGTTTCTTCTACTTTGTGTCTCTATTTTGTATGAAAAAACACAAAAAAAGAAACAAAAATGTCATTTGAAAGAAAACGAACATTCCCTTTGCCTTTCGAATGAATCACATGCTGACACTTATCAAAGGGAATATTCTCAGTGGACATACGCATCAACATTTAGTGTGTTGTTTTCTTTACAGCTCATACAGGCTAAGTCTCCTGTGAGTTATATTTATGTCTTTTCAAACTAACGACAAAATTTAGAGTTAAGCAAAGGGACATGCATGTCACCAGAAATGGAACATTTTTCGACTGTAATTCTCAGACTGGTCTTCTTAAAGAGCCATGAAAGCCAAGAGAACGTGTAGTGGTTACAACATCCCCGCCTTTTAAAACCACATATTCCCTCAGTGACCCATTAACTCCTGTTAGAAAGCTCTCCTGTGGTTTGCATCTACTGTGTGCCTTCTCATCAGTCCAGCTGTAAAAATGAAGAGGGTATAAATGGACACACAGGTTATTAGTTAGACAAAGTGTCAGACAGAGGAGGCAGGAGGGGGACTGCCAGGCCACCGAGGTAGAATATAATGCTACGGAGTCCTCTAACTGACCACACTCCAGGTACATTTCCATCTCATCCCCTGACCGCAGTCCATGCCCACTCTCAAACACAGCCCCCAGACCAAACTCAAGAACACCCTGGCTCCAGTTCCACCTCTAGTCACCACTTTAGCTCATTTCCATCCACTAACCAGAGCCAAAACCAAACCTATCCCAGGCCTTGTTCCAAAGCTTCAGTTCCTGCTGCTGACAAAACACAAGCTCAACCACACTCCATGACTCCCATCTTTGGCCGGTCTCCAGCATGAATCCAGTCAAACAGTGTCCTGTTGCTTCTCCTGTTGGACAGGCTGCAGTCAGTTGAATGCTCGCAGCGGTTTGGTGAGAGTCTGCCTTCAAGGAGCCAAAACCACTCACCCATCTCTGCCATAGCTAACCACAACGTCGCCAGGAATACAGCCGGACACACAGCGATCACTCTTCTATGCCACAGTGTTGCCATTGGATGCATTCTTTGTATCTCCCACAAGCGTACATCTTACTAAAATATATACATTTTGCATACAATGACAATACACTTAATAGAAATATTTCAGAAGGGGTTTAAGCCCAACATATGAAAGGATGAAGCCAGGCAAACAAAAAAATTACATCAAAATCAAATCATGTTCTCCATCTTTTCCCTTGACAGCAGCAGTAGCAGAGCCCACTGTCAGATACAGTATGTTATATTCCCGCTGGACTGCAAGATGAGCTGCTGTTTGTCAAAGCACTGCGACGTTTTAGTGCAGAGCCTGTAGGCCAGCAATCACAAACTCTGACATTACCTCACAGTGACATGCTGTTACTCATTTAAAAAAAAATATTTTCTACAACATCTGCCCACAGCATCACCTGAAAGATTGAAAGATGTATGTGTGTGTGTGTGTGTGTGTGTGTAGCACTTTGAGGAATGCGCATATGATTTGCATGCCGCCCCCCATGTATCTCCATTCATAGGCCCAGTCCTCCCGCTAGAAACGTGGTGTAACAAGTCTCCAAACCATTACGCGCTCCACCCACCCTTCACTCCTGTAGTTGTCTGGCTCTGACAGAAGCCGGCGTTCGACAGAGCTGTAGTGTTCTCGCTTGGTTAGAGCTGAATTATAGTTTCTGGCAGTGTGGAAGGGCACAATAGGTGGGGAAATTACCTGCAGCAGGCCAGGACAATGTGGACACAAAAGGACTGCTGTCAGAGAAAGTGAGCCGCCTCGCAAGAACGGGTGGGCAACACACACACGCGCACACACACACACACACACACACACACACACACACACACACACACACACACACACACACACACACACACACACACACACACACACACACACACACACACACACACACACACACACACACACACACACACACACACACACACACACACACACACACACACACACACACACACACACACACACACACACACACACACACACACACAGGCTAAGAAAGCTCCTGAGGACTGGGTATGGTGATAATTCATCCCACAGGGAGACCAGCTCGTTGTTTACATACCAACACCAACCTCTGTCACAACAGCCTGTCACTTGTCAACTTGGACATCTTTGAGATATCCACAAAAGTTTTGTTGTCAACTGTCAGTCATATGGCTGCAGCCTGAAGCAAGCAGTCCTGTACACAGCACATGTTTGTACCTGTATTACTGTCTATTGGGACTAAATAATTTCATTCGCTCCTTCATTAGTTTGTCAGCGGTCAGAGGGAACTTGGTATATTTACACATGTAGTGTTGTGGCTCGCAGTTTTGAGGCATTTGCGCAGAAGCCCTGAGAGGCAAGTGAGAAATATTTTTATTTTCTTCATTTGCACTCTTGTGGCCGAAATGAGTATTACAACAATAAACAGAAATTAGCTGGATAAAAAGTACTTCGTTAAACCATGACCGTTCTTGCCTCTCACACCTGCTGTCCGACTATGATTCATATATAACAAGGCCACAGTGATGCAATGACTAGTGTTGTGTCTTTAATTGGTCCTAAACGATGGCATGGCTGCTTTGTCATTGCAGATATGATGGAAGGTTAGTGTGTGTGTGTGTTTGTCACTCCACATTCCTCCTCACATTAAACTTCTGTATTTTCTCTCCATGAACATCATCTAACCTTTGTCCAACACACCACCTGCCACTCAGGGAAGTAGAAGAGGAAATCATTCGATATCGCCATGGTAACAACACAGACGATAGTGGTGACCTGGCATCTACATGGCTGTCTGAGTGAGTGAGTGAGTGAGTGAGTGTGTGTGTGACGGATTGATTTTGGATTGTGTGTGTGTGTGTTGACTGTGTGTGTGTGTGTGTGTGTGTGTGTGTGTGTGTGTGTTGCATGTTTGTGTGAATATAAGTTGGGGGAACAACGTGAACTTTCTGTTAAGTGTTAAGAAATAATGGAAAAGATACAAGTGATATTACAACTACTTCCTATATAATAGGAATAGTAAATTGAGATTTTGGACACTAATGAATCATAGTAATTTGGCAATGTCACTGATGGATGTGTGTTTCTAAAAAATAAATACATCATGGAAACTCAGATAAAATGAATATAGTCAATTAGGCCTATATAGTAAATAGGGAGTGATTTAAGACACAGACCGTGCATTTAGGAATATATCTTGCCCTTTTGACTACCAGTGAGGAAGAAAAAGGAATTGTTAACTACTGTATCGCAAGTTGAAAAACAAAAGGCACTCAACATCTTGCAATAGCGACATAAAATCTCATTGTCCTCTAAGAACACATCTCAGCACTCAAAAACTCTGCTCATTAGTGGCAGGGTTAGTTGAATAATACGGTTTGATGGGACCAATTGAAGCAAACAAAATCAGAAAATCCACTGTAGTTTTGGCCCTAAAATACAGACATTTTTGCCAATTCCACATCTAAAGTAGGGATTAAGTTAAAAGAAACAGAGCCATAAAGAGAGAATATGTGCGGAGACGGAGGGAACTAACAAAAGACTGTATAAATAAATGAGCCAGTTAAGTTCCACTTATAGAGCTAACGTTCCTGAAGTGCCAGCAGCAGCAGCAGCGGCAGCAGGAGGAAGAGGAGTAAGGAGAGTCCAGACGGTTTCCTTTCAATTACAATGCAGCATCTGGCAGCACACACAGCCTCGTAAACAATGTCCTCAGAACAACGGCTGTTTACATCACGACAGGCTGGGAGGTAGTGGAAAGTAAACAAGCTTGCCTATAAGCTTATAGAGTTTTACTCACCTTTTGTAGAGATGATGCCACTGTAATTTAGCTTTTAGGACAAAACCGCATTTTACCGAAAATATGTTGTCGTTTTTTTTTTATATCCATAACCCTTTCACCATTCAGGTGTCAACATTTCCAAAGGTGTTCATGTGCAGAAATGAATTGGTCTCAGGGCCAACATAGTCTTTAGAGTTCAAATGATGGAGGCGGAACGAAGGAGCAAAATATCTCAATTAATTGTTAGTTATAGCTTTTTGTATTTAATTTGGACATTTTCATAATGAAGCTCCTGTCACCTGCAGGTAACTTAAAAAGCACTTTAGAAAGCCTTGTCGTTTGTACTTGAATGAGTACAAATCTTGCTTTTTTGGTGGAGGAGAACAGCCGTGTTGACATTGTCCTGGCACTGACGCACGAGATTAGCCACATCTAAACTTCTGCGCTGTGCTTCACTTTGCTTCACTGTTGTAAGTTGAGACAGTTTTTGGCTAAGTAACCCCTCATTGGACATAAGTGGATCAGCAACATAACACACGCACTAGTTTTCATGCAAGCTATCTGGGGAGGGCAAACTTTAACACTGAAAGATAATCAGACTTGCAAGGTCGCAGCTTCTGTCGACGTTTTATATTTGTTTATTCTGCATCTTTTCCAGTGAAACAGCCTGTATTATTCAGTAGCTTAAATGGAAGCCCACATTTCAGACTGTGACTCTAAACGTAGCACAATGGTGTGGGTCAGAAAATCACATTTCAATCACTATTCAATTACAATTAACTGCTTCATAAGCCAACAAGTGGTAGCCAAATTCACCTGTACTAATGAACTCTGAAGCGTGAAGTTCTCAACTTTTGAAATGGACATAGAAACAGATGCAGTCAATGTGTTGTAATTGGTCTGACTAATATTCTGAACAACCTTTTATTTACGCTACTCTGTATGCGCATGAATCAAAACCTGCAGACAAAATGTACTTTTTTGTTTTTTTTTACTAATAAAATTCTAATTGTGCATTCAAGACAAAGACTAACAATGTTGTCTTTTTTGAAACATGCGCATCATTGCATACTCTGATGCTGGGATTGAGTCTCTGTCCCACATACACAAGGACATCTCTTCCTTTGTTATCACACTGAAAAGACAGCTGCAGCCATAGAAAGCTTCAAAACACTGCAGTGCTTGTCTTCTCTCAATTTTCACACCAGGGAGAATATTGTGTTTGAAGGTGATAATATGTTTGAACATTTCTTGAGTCACCGTCATCTTGCTGGATAGGCGGGAAGCCTCCCACAAACATTTGGCAAGAGACAGTGACAGCAAACACAAAAGGCAGGAGAGAAAAGTGGGACAACAGTAATCCCCTGTTTGAAATGAATGAGATTTAAGTGTCAAAAAAAGAGAAAAAAGTCATCGGCCTTGCTTTTGATACTTCGTAACAGACTCATCACATGACAGATTTTATGACGCTTTACCATTAAACCAGACTAGAGACGTAGTCTGAAGAGTGATGTACAAAATGACACTGTGATGGAAATGTTAAAGGGATAGCTGACCCCTTAGACAAAACAAAAAAAGTCCTCAAATAAACTTATCAGGCTGTGAATACACACTCTTTAAGGGAATAGTTTAATATTTTGGGAAAAAAAACTTTTTTACTTTGTTGTAGAGAGTTGGATGAGAGGACAGACATCACACCCATGTCTTTATGAAGCTGGAGACAGCAGCTGATTATCTAAGCATAGCACAAAGACTGTAAAAAGGGGAGCGTTCCTATGTTCCCCGGGTCCTACGAAATCAAACCCTTATTTTTTCAGTACCGAATTGCCCGGCAAATATGCTTATTTAGATCCTAACACTACCCCGTAACCCCGACCCTAAACGTAACCTTTAACCCTAACTCAATGCTGAATTAAATCAGCGAAGGCATAGACCTATGCGAACATAGGGATGACCCCGTAAAAAGGGGGAAACAGCTAGCTTTTGTCCGCAGGTAACGGAAGAGAAAGATGAAAGATACAACGTTTCACTTAGTGAACTTGAGAGGTGCTGGTAAGTGGCTTTTGTTACTTTAGGACAGAGCCAGGCCAGCTGTTTTTACTATTTCCAGTCTTTCTGCTAAGCTAAGCTAACCAGCAGCTGGCAGTAGCTTCATATTTAGCATAAAGACGTGAGAGTGACATTGATCTTCTAATCTAACAGCAAATGTGTTTTGAGGTAACCACCTAACATGTTGATTTTTCCTTTGTTTGACTTTTTTACTCTACTGTCCTAAGTCTGCTAGTGCAGCAGCAGTTCAAAATGAGCCGGTTCAAGGGGACTGATGGCTTGGCCTTGCAGCTTTCTCGAAAACTGCTCATTTGAACACCGTCCTTTCCGTCCTGACCAATACAACTGCCATGCCATACTTGTGTAACCTTGCAATGCAAAAGCTTATGCGGCCTAAAAACTACTGGCTTGATTTTCATGAAACTTGGTGGAAGGGCGTATGATAAACCAAGGAAGCACCCATTAATCATGGAACGGATCTGAATCATTGGGTGGATACATGAATTGTTTTTCCCTTTTGTTAACATTGCGAGCATTTGCGCTGAATTCATGGGGTGTAAGAATAATTGGAAAAATGAGTTCTCAACCGGGAAAATTCCCACTGCATTAAGATCGTGAGACAGAGCATGCCTGAATGGAGGTCTGTGTTTCCTGAATGCCCTTATAGTTTTAATTGAAGTTGCCCTCTAACCTTTTACCACAACACTACACAGCGGTTTGCAATGTTCCATCTAATTTCAGATCTAATTTCAGTTTGAGCACCGAAGAAGAGTGTTTTAGTTCTAGTGTTCAAGATAAATGTACAGTATGTATTAGTAAACACAGCCGCTTGGTTTCATGCCATACTGGCGTCAAGACATTAATTGCTAACTAAACAGATACTCCAATCAGTGCTTGGCATCTGCGGATCCACTTAATGAGGAATCTGTTGTCAAAAAAAGGGAAATTCAGCTATTTCCTTTCTGATGTCTTTCTTTTTCCTCTTTACAATACATGCTCTCGAACACTTCATCCATAAGACTCTTTCTTTCTATCATGCACAGCAACACTCTCACTTTCTCCTGCTCACATACTGTATATACCCAGAGGACGGTATGGTTTTTGTGACAGGTCACACAGGAGCGTTACTCCATTCCACCAGAGGTGATGGACAGGAATGTACAAATCACTCACTCCCTGTTGTCTTCCTGTTGGATTGAAGGTCACACATTCTCTCTGGAGGGACATGATAGATGCAAAACATTTCTCTCACCAACTGTCATGTCAGCTGCCATTTCAGACTCAAGCAGAATTGATTTCACAACCATTGGCCCCTTGGTGATAATAAAAAAAAAAAAGAACTTTACTAGCACACGTATAGCGGAAGCCTATATTTCACATATGGTTGAGAAACGGTTTATGAGAATGTTTTACATTCCTGCGGCTGCTTTTCTATATGCATGAAGAGAGGGGACCAGTTTTAAGACTCAGGCAGTTTCTGAGCCACACAATAAATATCCTTTTCTCGGAGCAAAGTAGACCAAGCGAGATGTCGCAACATCAGTGTGTTAATGAGCAACATCTTTATCTAATTTAATTTTTTTCCAATCTAGTGCTCATTTACTTGCTGAAGTAAAACCTCATTATATCCTGTTCAACTGAAAGCTCAGACATCCTGATATACATCATGATAATCTTTTACAAGCTTGCTCAAACACTTGACATGTCCAATTCTAAGCTGCAAAAGAGGTTTTAAAAAGGCATCTTCGTTCAAGTAAATTCAAATCCAATCAGATTTTTGACAGGTCTAGACTTGGATTTAAAAAAAAATACATTTTCACAACCCCTTTTAATTCAATCTGATATAAAACGTAATATGAAAATACAAATATGTAAAAAGGAAATAAATGTACAAGCTCCTGTACGAGCAATATGTGCTTAAACATCCAGATACACACAAGCAACATACACAAACATCACAGTATATCCATAATGATATGGCATGTCAGCTAGCCAGTTAGTGGGAGCGGAGATGCAATATTTGAGAATTGGAAGCAGTTTAATCTGTTGGGCTCATATGAGCTGGGACCAGCAGCTGAGTCACATAATCCTTCCTCCTCCACCCCAGATGATGTAAGAGAGGAGAGGAGAGCAGAGGAGAGGAGAGGAGAGCAGAGGAGAGGAGAGGAGAGCAGAGTGGGACGGGGGGATAGTTGATTTGGGGGAGTAAACAGAGGAAATTAGAAAACTGCAGGTTTTGGGTCACAACAAAAATCTTGATTGTTCGTGGAAAGCTTCCTACTTACTGTAGAGTCCAACTCTATCATGTTAGCAAAATCAAGTAAATGATCTGTAAAATGCATAAAATGTATCCAGTACTGTATTTCATGCCTTTAATTTGGGCTGTCTTACACTGATTGATACGTACAGTTTAGCTCCAAAAATGAGGCATTACAGCCACGATGATTATCTCTATTATTATTTATTGTTTATACCATATTATACCATAACCTTTCATTGTTTTCTGTATGACCTTTATTTCACAGTTTGGAGTCGGAGTTTGGAGATGTGGAAAAATGGGAGGGGGTGACATGCAACAAAGGTCCCAAAGCTTAAATCAAACCTGGGACATTGCAGTAATGTGGCTTTGTTACCACTCGGCTACCAAGTGATCACTGTCTTTACTTTTAATGTCTACAATCGTGTTAATGTTTTTATTGTCCTAATGTGTTATGCTTTCATTTTATGCAAACTTGTAGGAAAATAATTTTCTCTTGTGGCTAAATACTTGTAAGTTTCTTCCTGACCAACATATTTTTAGACAGGACAGTGAGCCAAATCTAGCTACTTTAGCCCGTAAAGATAGTCTTCAGATGGTTTTCACAATGGCTAGACGTGCTGTCTGCAAAAAGGAAAATGTAATAATGTTGCGGTAATGACAGACATCTTGCCAGCTAGGTCTACTGTAGCTGTGTTCCTCTACTGTGTGGGTTGCATATGAGCCGACATATTTTGTTATGATTATGATGGTATTTTTTTTTTACCCATATCACTCAGGCGTACAAACTCAAGTCTGACCTGATTTATCCCCTCTGTGCTCCCTTCATCCATTTAATCCCATGTACCATGGTTTGAAATAATGCCTTGGAGTCAGCTACAGAGGCAGACCGATCATGTCACGGCCGGGTCAAAACAATGTTATCTGGAGGGGGGGGGGGGGGGGGGGGGCGGGGGGCTGGATAAAAGCTGCCCAGCTGCTGTCTTGCACAGGAACAATTCACTGAGGACACAAAGTGGCCCGAGACACCGCAGGGATTAACTGGCAGGACGAGTCCGCGGGGTTGCTTGCCATCACCGCTGACACACACCAACACTGCCTTACTCACACATAGAAAATACAAGTTCATAACACAAGTGGGGTTCCTGTGGACGGGATCCTGACACTGGGTTTATACTTCCTCTATCATCACTTTGAGTTAGCTTGACTGCATGGAGCCAACGTCTCCCTTCTCATACTCTCCTCTTCTATCAAGCCCTCTTTACTTCAAAAGATCGATTTGCACATTTAAATGAGGTCTAAATAAAATATATAAAAGAAGTGATTTCCTCACATCAAATTAACAAGGCGATCAAATTAATTAAAGTGTAAAGAAAATCCCCCGCCCTGAACATAGTCCTAGAGAGATGTGTTTGTGTGTGCGTGTGTGTGTGTGTGCGTATGTGTGTGTGTGCGTGTCTGTGTGTGTGTGTGTGTGTGTGTGGGTGGGTGGGTGTGCGCGCATATCACTTAACATCAAGTGAGTGATCATTTAACAAAGCAAACTAATGAGCAATCAAGTGAGATTGTGTCTGCGATTTCTCTTAATGTGCGACCAGAACCTTTGCATCCCAGACTCGCAGAGTTATAGAAAGTTAGATTACGTCTCTGGCCAGACCGGCATTAATCACAGCGTGACACAACTGAGACAGAAGGCTGCTCTGCAATCAAAACTATGCCAAGGAGAATGATTAAAAGATGAGAAAATGAACAGCAAAACAATGGCAACGCAATACACAGTGTTAACAGAGTTCATGCACGACTGATTAGTTATGTGAGAGGATGAAGTTACCTGGGAGATCAGAGAGTGCTCCTCTCTCTATTATGTGCTTTCTGTACAGAGTCTTCAAAACCTTGGCGCTGCCGAACCTCTTGAAACGACTCTTCACATTGTTATAATACCATTCAAGCGATTGCGTCCTTAAAACCCTGCAGACCAGAAAGAAAGGCGAAGAAGGGAGGAGAGAAGAAAGAAAACACAATATTAAGTCAAAAAGAACAGATGGCAAAGACACTGGCAGCAATCAGATTTTATTATAAATACACCAAGATTATAACTTTGAGTTCAAGCCAAGACTTCCATTAAAATCTGCTGCAGTATCTTTAATTATAACCAGACCTTTCAGAGTTGTTCACTGATTTGAAGAAAAACAGAAGGAGTTCTTAGGGGTATAATTAAATAAAAAATGAGTCAGGCAGGACTGTGGTTTTACTTTTAATACAGGTTTTTGTGTTTTCTGTCAAAATATCATGTCTAAAGCGCTGCTTTTTTATTTGAAGCAAATAATTGGCTTTTTAAGAAGACGTGTTTGACAGCAGTTAATGCAGGTTTGTCAGATTTGACGTCACATCTTTTTCCAGGCTTTTCCTCATTTCATGGTGCACAGACGGTGGGTGCTTGAATGCCAACCAGTCAGTTTTCAGCACAGAGCAGACGATTATATAAGTAGTAATTCTAAATAGAGAGGGTTATGAAAAGCCCTCAGAAAAGTGCTCCCTTTGCGCCAGTGCTGCGTCAGATAGTAGGAAACTCGGCCAACATTATGTTTAATCATGCGGTCCCTCCTGCTCTGCTTTTGCCTTTTTACACCACTGTCACACACATTAATGAGGCTAAACAAACACAACCCATAAAGACAGATTTCAAGGAGACAACTACACAAACACACACTGTGAGTGTATTGTATGGCCGGACGCTACTATTTTCTTGCAAGAAATGTAAAATAATCAGCAGTAGTGTAAGTGTTTCATATGTGTGTTTCCTTTGTCTATATATTTTGTGCATGAAATAAAAATATCTACATATTGAAGGCCTATTTATTAGTGTATTCATTAACAGAATGAGAGGACTCTGAGTTACTGACTTTTTAACACTTTTAATTCTCATGGTTTTGCATTCAACTACTTGCATTTAATAAGTTTTAACACGCATGGATATATTGTCAGACGAATAAGACAATTTTGATTGTCTTCACTTGGGTACAGTATTTGCCAAATAACAGTCAAAGATACAGCGGATGATAGTCTTCAGCCTATTTTTTTAATTGTCAGCAAATAGGATGAAAAGACCAAAATCAATAATGAATTGGTCTACTTAGTGTTGCCAAAACCTGACATAGTTTATTGTGTCATAGACCTCCAATGTTCCTTCATTACGACGAGCACAGACACTGCAGTTTACTTTCAGTCAATCCCACATGCACACTGATGCTTCTGCTCAATGAAGAGACAGGCTGTTGAAGGAGAGGGTGAAAATAGCCACGCTAATAAAGGGATCCTAAGTGCCCCTGAGGCTCCATGGTCTGCCACATCCATCGCAAACCCCTAAACACCTCCTCCTTCCTAACCACCCTCAACTATTCCCTCCCTTCCCCTTTCTCAGTGGATTTATTATCCTCAGTTGGGCTGCTCAATGGGCCTCAGCTCTTTAATTTCATGCCACGGGTCAACCTAGTCACTCTAATGGTCCCTGCCGAGCTCCAGTGAAGAGGCCTGACTCCTTTTATTTCTCGATGGGCCTGAGGAGGAAGGCGCAGAAATGAATCTGAAAGAGCAATACAGCGACCAGTTAGCATCCTATGGGGCAGAAATACAAATAGGTTCCACCTGTACTCTGAAATGAGTTGGAGCCAGAGGAAGCAATCTTTGAACTGAAAAGGTCAATTCAAGAGCAATAGAGGGCTGCAAGGGTACTATGGAGGTATTGTTATCTGAGTAGAATCTTCAGTTCACTTCAATTTAAGTTGCATGCCTGGGTGGCATGCATTTGCCACACCCTGAAGTGAAGATGTTACTATTGCTGCTGTTGCTATGCATTCACATGCATTCATCAGGAATTCATTCTTCTGACTTCAGTGTGTTCATAAACTTTCATATGGAAGCATTCACATGAATTTTCCCAGTGGGAAAATATCCCCATCTGTATAGAGAATATCATGGATCCAAGACGTAACTGACAGAAGGGCGAGTCCCAATTACAAATGTGTTTGCTACTTCAGCACCACGGACAGTGCGCCACAGATTTATCGATACACACTTAGGCTACTGATATTTCAGAACCCTGGTCGGAGCCATAGATTCTAACTTGCACAAACCTCAGGCAGATTAAGGACCAATGAGTCAAGCTGGTTAAAAATGACCGTGAATTTTGATAATTTTGCTCACAAAGGAGATGCCATCCACACTTATATAGCCTATTGAGTAGTAATTAGGGCTATAATGATTGTTTTCATAGGTGAGTAATCCGTCAATTATTTTCTCGATTAATCAATTAGTTGTTTGATCTATGAAATGTCAGGAAATGGTGAAAGATGTCAAACATCGTTTTCGCGAAGCCCAAGATGATGTCCTCAAATGTCTTGTTTTGTCCAAAACATAATTATATTCAGTTCAGGCTCATAGAACAGTAATGAAACCAGAAATTATTCACATTAATCCATTATCAAAATAGTCAGCTATTAATGTAACAATTGACAACTAATCCGTAAATTGAATAATGGTTGCAGCTCTAGTAGTAGTATGGACAAAGTGGGGAAATATTGCACAGTGGATGTTCTATTAGGAAGAGGCATTTTTTTATGTTACAAGTAACCTATGGGGCGGCTGGGGCTCAGTGATAGAGTGGGTTGTCCTCCATTCGAGAGATCGGCAGTTCGATCTCTAGCTCCACATGTCGAAGTGTCCTTGGGCAAGACACTGAACCCTGAAGGGCTCCCTGTGCTGCGCATGGGTGTGTAAATGCGGTGTGAATGGTTAGATCAGATTAGATAGTATGTAGATATCCACTGCCATCAGTGTGAATGTCTGTGTGAATGGGTGTATGTGACAAGTAGTGTGAAAG
The DNA here is from genome assembly GCF_963691815.1 of Echiichthys vipera. Lineage (NCBI taxonomy): Eukaryota > Metazoa > Chordata > Actinopteri > Perciformes > Trachinidae > Echiichthys > Echiichthys vipera. The sequence goes on along the minus strand of NC_139846.1, from coordinate 15,565,576 downwards.
CGCCTTGAGTAGTCGGAGAACTAGAAAGGCGCTTTATAAGTACAAGTCCATTACCATTTTGCCTCACAAAACGCATTGGTGATGATGTGCTTAAAAACTGTAAAACTGGATTAAGGTTTAGCAAATGTTTAACTGAAGAGCATATTTATAGTATTTACAGTAGACATACAGGATGCATTTCAACAGCAGATTAAATGTCCCAAAAAAATATTTTTGCATATTTTAATGTGCATGCATACTTATTTTGGCTTTAAATGTTGTTGCACAGTGGTTCAGTGCTCTCAAACCTCTGCCTGCCACTCATGTGTGGCACAAAAACAGAAAAGTAAACGTAAACTTCAGTTCAAGCATCTGCTCCCATGCCAGCTATACAAACTTGTTGAAACTAGTCAAGCTTTCCCTTTCAGAGCAAAAGGCGAAGGGATTTAGGACAGTGGGAGAGGCGTCTCGATGAATGAAGCATGGCATTGCTTCCCTAGAGTGATCTGATCTAAAAAAGATAGGGAGAAGGGAGGAGAGTGGAGTGGATAAGCAGAGGTTTTCAAGCAAGAGCTGCACTGCTGTGTGAGCTTCTGCAAACACACATTTCATAATGAGGCTGGGAGACTCCCTGATGCTTGGCTGCTGCATGAATAAGTAAGAGGGATTCCTGTGGATGGTCTCCTGACACTGGGTTTACCCTCCCTCTATCATCACTTTGAGTAAGCTCGACTGCGTGAAACCACCACCTCCCTTCTCATACTCTCCTCTTCTATCAAGCCCTTTTGCCCTCTATACTTCAGAAGATCGATTTGCACATTTAAATGGTCTAAATAAAATATATAAAAGAATATGTAGAAGTGCAATGAAAAGTATCTGGCTTTGCTGAGTTTCCACCTCCCCTGGCAAAAGGGAAGGGAACCATTACCATAATTGACTTTCTGAGCCTTCTAATGAATTGGTTCAGCTTCTGTTGAGGCTGCTGTAGAGAGGAAAGGGAGAAGAAAGGAGGTGGGGGTTGACTGTAACAGAACATCAAATAGACTCTTCTGAAGACTTGCAGAGTGACTGTTCTTGTTAATAGAAGAAAATAAGACAAAAATTAGATTGTTCTCTACTCCAGGGTTAGATCAAAGCGTCTGATGTTGGGGAAGTAAAAGCCCTCGAGTTGTGAGGTCTTAAGGAGTGAAACGCTGACGGAGTAATTACTGTATATGTAGTACAGTCTTACTTTCCTTATATCAACTCTATCAGTGTGTTCCACAAATAAAACTTTTCTGCTCCCATGAAAAATAAACTTTTACAAGGGAGTACGAAAGTGATGAAAAACTGATCTCAAGCTATGATTTGTTCACAGTTATCAGTAGACTTATCAGCTGAAACGTGAAGGTTTAGCTGACATCTATGTATGTATTAGAGTACTAAAAATATCTAATAAAACATTATTAAAAGGCAGTGTAAGAACTTGAGCTTCTCTGCTTCTCCGTATGGAGACAATCTCATCCTCCTTTTTTTCAGTATTTCAACTGGAGCACCTTTTAAGGAAGACAATCAGCTACCAACAAATTCTTCTTTGCAAATCAACAAAAATGTGTCTAATAGGGGACTCCATACACACCTTCTTGCCAGCCTCACCTCCAATGGGACTTCTTCTTCTCTCTTGCCCATGTAAAGTCAATTACATGGGCAAGAGAGAATGAATTTTTCCTATTCATTTAACCTATTTTTTTTTTATAATATTCATTGAGCTGCAAGCAGCTTCCATCTGTCAAAACAGTCATTAAAGATCTAAAAACATCCAACTGACAGAACAGAAATCAGGCTAATTTATGCTCACGGGGGCACATAGAGACGAACAGAGACAGACAACCATTCACAGTCGCATTCACATCTACGGGCAATTTAGAGTCATCAATTAACCTCAACTCATGCGTGTCTTTGGACTGCTGAAGGAAGCCGGAGAACCCGGAGAAAACCCATGCAGACACAGGGAGAACATGCAAACTCAACACAGAAGGGCCCCAGCCTGGATTCAAACCAGGAACCCTCTTGCTGTTAGGCGACAGTGCTAACCACCGTGCCGCCCACTCTGCATTTATTTCGAGTACATTTCAACTAGTTTCTGAAAAGCTTACGGATACAGGATAAACAGAGCAGTACCAGTATGCCCTATTCACTGAAAGAAACTTTCCTTTATCACTATTCTATCTTGCTGTCCCTGATTTGTGACACAAATATGTATACTGCAACCCAAATATGTCCTCAACCTGAAGACGGGCTCATTCAAAAACAAGTGTAGTGCACAACTGGAAAGGGATATTAATATCATTGATCAATTTCTGTCATAAGAACTACGAGAAAATCTAATTCCAAACAAGAATTTATGGCCTTTCATGGACATCTCTTGCCGCTTCTGTGGTTGTGTGTTTGTACACATAAGAGCAGATCTGTGCAAGAGGGAGAAGTGGGAAAAAGAGGATTTCTTTTTTTAAACATTCTGTGAATGGCAGCTTTTTGTGAAAAGATAAAACAAGAAAATGTGCGCTTTTAAGAGAGAAAAATGGAGATAGTGAGAGTAAATATTCATACGTACACTGTAGATCTTCTAAGTCTGTACAAGCATGACAGCTGGATGTTCGCTTGGAAAATGTTTACTAAGTACACAGATTGCATATGTTGGATATTCATATACTTTTTTTAGCATGGAAGGCATGCAGGTTGTCATGTACTGCATGCAGTAATGTGGAAATGTCTGCATGTTTTGCATATTCATGATCATATTCATCAGCAGAGTTTCTCTCGGAGCTATGCTTTCTGGGCTGCTACACCACGGCACTAAATAAAGTCCTTTGAAATATATGCAGTGCTGGCCGAACAGGCCGAAGGACAGAGGACAAGGTCGTGGGTCAACTGCTAAAAAGCCCATGAGATCTTCAGCAAACCTGGGCATAGCCCTACTAACCTGTCGGTATGATTTAAAATAGCATCGGGTTTGCAGCAGTGAGGAAAATAACTCTCTCACAGCAGTGGTCCTGTACATAACCTTTCCAAGAAGCAGCTGGAATGCAGATGACCTGCATGTACCTCTGTGATTGACATTCAGATAGGTAAGAAGAGCTCATCCTGCATACTAAGGTGATTAGAGATGTACTTGTGTTTATGCACTTCCACTCTCTCCTCTTCTTATTTTACCTCTATAGTAAATTCTCGTCTTGTGCGTTCAAATACCGGAAAAATGGCGAGGCTGCAACCACAACAACACATTTCACGTCGCTAAGACAAGTTGAGAGAGGATTTTTGCCCTTACAGTGTATGACCATAGAAGTGGGCTCTATAGAATACACTGTTTCTACTTAATTTAGAGAACATAGCAGTTTGCAGACTCATCCATGTATGGCAGATGGTCATTAAAAGAAAAGATCCACTGTACGACTGGAGGGTCTGGACAGCGTAGATTCTCTAACATTCACTTCACTTACCTGTGTCTTTAAAAAGTCTAAATTTAGGAGCAGCACTGCTGCAGGCAACAGTCTGTCAATTCACTGTGCCATCCCTTCCTCCTACTAGCACTTTCTTTCAAGACCTAAAGCTGTCAACTTTATGCTCCCTCTCTCTCTCTCTCGCTCTCTCTCCTCTTTCTGCCTTTTTCTGCGGTTTCTTTTCATCACCCAGCTCTCTTTTCAGACCTTACAGATGAATGTGTCGGCATGTGGGAGAGCCTGTGGCACAGTATGGAAGACTGGAAGTTATTACATAGGGACAAAGTGCTCTCAGACAGGGCATGGATGGAGAGACCAAGGTGAATTACCAACTGCTTACACAGTGTCTGGTTTCCGAAAGCAGAAATACGGATTTTTACAAGTTAGACTCCCAGACAAACAGTGTTCCACGTATACACAGCTGATACAAATTCTCTATTAGTTAAATCAGTGGAAAGTAGGAGTAGACATTTGCCCTTAGGTTAAAAAACAAACATGACAGCTATATAGTACATATTTTTCCATTTCACACATAATCACGTATCTCTTTGGATGAGGCAGAAAGTGAAAGTCAAAATCCACAAGATTTTTATCTAATTAATTGTCTGTTAAGGCACTAGCTATCCCAGGCGGAGCTAGTCAATGAAGCAAATGCTGGATTTCATTGTAATCGGAAATCATGAACTTCCAACAAGGCTTGTAGTAAAGGCAGAAGTGTAATAGGAGCATGTGTGTGTGTGTGTGTGTGTGTGTGTGTGTGTGTGGATTTAAGAGGGTAACATACAGGGGACAGACTGGAAGTAGAGAGGTGAATGTATCAATAAAGTTTAGAAAAGAGCAAGAAAAAAGTACGGCGTGACACAAGGCTCGCTCTAATGTGACTGATCTGCGCAGGTCCATCTCATTACTGCTGACTCACAACGTAGGATCAACAGCCAGAGAAAGAAGACCGTTCAACTTTCAGTCCAAAGAAAAAGAAAAAAAAAATCCAAGTGAGGAAGGGCAAATAATCAAGAAGTGAAGAGTCAATATGGAGAGCTCTGAAAGAACAGGCTCTCCTGCAATTATGTCTTACCGCCAAAGAGGCCGATAGAAACAAGGCATCTCAAATCTTAGTGATTATAAGTGAATGGGTTTTGATTTTTGTCATTACCATGTTCTCCTTTAGGTTATCAACCTAACAGCGAGTCCCGATACAGACCATCTCCACTGTAGATTATAAGATGAATGTAATAAGAATAGTACCTTTATTACTGTAATACAAAGGTATTTTATCATCTTACTTCAGAGCAGCTTTTAAAGAACTCTACCACACCTCAGTTCATTTTGTAGAGCATTACTTTTGCACTATCAAGTCAGATAAGAATGCTACTCACTACAAATGCTGACCATCAGTCCGGATTACCAGATAACCACAATTTTCACTGCCACTCTGAATGGAATAAAATATAATTAGAACATTCATACCATAGTGTAATCCAGCATATTAGAGGTTAGGGCATGGATCACAATTTGTTTCCCACAACAGATGTCCAGATGTCACATCATTGCGCTGCACAAGTGGGTCACTTTAGCATGGAGGCCTGTCACAATGATATCATATATAGGTCACTTTGAAACACTCCACAGAGATCACTTTACACTTCCAATGAAATGACAAAGATGCACAGACAGGTTTTCAGAGGCTGCAGTGTATTTACATAATACCTACACCGTGTGGAAGTATATAGAGCATATGGGAAAGTCAGAGACCCACATGGGATTTTAAAGGGAGCATGTAGAGAGGCAAGGCTCTGCAGCAGCCCAGCGATGTGGGGAACCTAGCAATAGATTGCGGTCACACTTTCCACCACTCAACTATTCTGTGCAGATAATGAAAAGTGCTGCTCCTTGCAGTCTTTATCTGAGCAACCGTGTGGGGCCCAAATCATGCAGAGTTTATATTAATAGGGGCAAATGCTTGTAAACAAAATGAATTTGTTAAATGTCTTGTGAGAGAACTACACAGCCCATGGTGGTAATTAAACCTAAATAAGGACGCATCAGCTGGCTTTTTGTAGTTTTTTTTAGGTCACCGTAGGAGTGGGAAGCTATTTATCCTCTTAATGTCATCAAACACTTCGGCCAGGAAATGAAAATACACTGAAATAACAGGATTGTAGAGATTACTGCTTCAGAGACAGAAGAGAGGAGCAATGGAGGGAGAAGGAACCAGAGGACGACAGGGAAATGGACATACAGACAAAGGGGGAAAGAAAGACACAATGAGCATGTTAAGTATAAAAAAAGGTCAATGCTGTGATTGCATCATGGAGCCCGACCTATAGGGGGGCATTTGTTCCATGGGATCTATTTTTAGAGGTCTCTTTTCAAAGCACAGCTCCAGTCTATGTAATCCATGTGAATTGATCTTCAGCGGAAAAATGGGGGAAGCAGGGAGACCGTCTTTGGCTGCAGTTGCTCTTTTAAGACTTGTTTGAGTGTGTGTGTGTGTGTGTGTGTGTGTGTGTGTGTGTGTGTGTGTGTGTGTGTGGGCACGCCTGATAAGCCAGGAAGATGTGAAATGTTTTTTTTTTCCACAGAAGAAGAACATAGTGTATGGGATGTGTTCCACAGAAGGTTACAGAACAGCTCCAGACACCAGACATCAGGGTTTGACAGTTGTGGCAAGAGCCTGTCTAAAATAGGGACATATACTATGACCACAAAGGAGGCCGATTTAAATGGAAATGGAAAAGATTGACTCACTTCCTGTTTGCATGATGCTAAACTGTCTGTAAAGTGCCTCACCAGAGATGAAAACCCTCCAGATTAGAGAGCTTTCAGGTTGTATTTACACTGCAGATAGTGCACACGTCACTGGCTTTAAAGACATTTACCATGAATGTAGTTTAATTTATAATATACGTCAGGCTTTATTGTTCTATACACCAGAGAGGCTACATGCAAGAGAAATACGATTAAGAAGAGTACATGTAATATTAACTTCAGATTATTGCCTGTCTAAAGACTGAAACATTGCAGCGGTTGTGTCTGAAAATCAAACACAAATAGGAAATAAAGATTCAGAGACACGTGTGGCTTTAAAACTCGTGTCCACAAATCTGATCACTAACACCAGCACGGCTGCTCTTATTTTGATTTCATTTCATGATTGTAATGAATGGCTTTGCCCTTAGAGAATCTGTTTTTTCTCTGAAAAAGGCAATGTAAATAGCCCCGCCAGATCTCCCGTTACATTTAAGTGTGTGCTTTTGTGAGCGTGTGTTTGTGTCTGTAAGTATTTTCCTATTAAACATGATTCCTCTGTTTCTGCGACTTAGGGCCACATCCTCCAAACCAGGCCAATAAAGATTGTCATTTCACTCCACTCCCACCAATTAGGAAACCAGTGAATGGCTCGCTTCCCAAACAAGCCTCTGGCTGCCCTCATCCTGGGAGCAGTTCCCATCAAGTTAGTCACACAACACCGACCAAGAAACAAAAAGTGCCGCTGGAACACATTCTTCTCACAACTCCTGTCTTTGTCTTCCTTCTTGTTCTCAGTCTCACAGAATGTCTGACTGAATGTCCGACCCCCCCAAATAACTGGACAAAAACAACAGCTGAAAATTAAACACAATTCTTTCTAGGTCTCATGCATATTCAAAGTATATAGTTGAGTCCAACAGTAAAAGTAAGCGAAACATACATTGCTCTTAGGCTGGCAGCAGTGAAAGAGCGAGCCTTTAAGAATCAAAACAACATCAAAAAGCCACGAGTGTTACTTTTAATAAATGTTTTTTGACAGTGCTAATCACTGTACCACCCTACAGCCTACAGCTGTTGATGATGGGAGGTGGCGAGCTGCCGAGGTGTCGGAGTCTTACTTGGACGTGGACTCCTTCTCCCGCCTTTCCTTGTTCTTCTTCCTCAAACCGAGGAAGTGGAGGACTCTTTTCCAGAATGAGCACCTCTGCATCGGCTGACTCAGCTCCATTCTCAAGCTCCTCACTTTCTGGAGTTCGGCGGTGAGACACTCCAGCCTGGCAGAGAGCTCACCCAACTTCTCTTCCTGGCAGGCGATGTGCCGCTCTGCGCCTTGAAGGTAAGCCTTCAGCACCTCGACCTGGGTGCGTAGAGCCTGGTTTTCTGTCTCACTGTCCTCCAGCTGCTTGGCCCACTTGTCAGAGCCCCAGGCTGGCAGATTCTGCCTAAAGGGCATGGTGCGGTCGTAGTTTTTTCTCTGATCAACTTTTGTTGTCAGTATCAGTGTTCTGCCTGTCGTCTTCGCTCAAAGTTTTCCCTCTCTCAAAGTGATGTGTCACTTATTAAAACGTCTGAAATGGAAGGATTCCGCATGCACATGACAGACCTGCTGATGTCACAGAGTGGAAGTGTTTCACAGTTCTGGTTCTTTCTGTATGTTCACATTCAAGACTGTTAATCACAAGTATTTTTCATTATCAAATACAAACTTTCCCTTGCCTGGGTCCAGACCTTTGTATCTACCAACGCGACTGAGTGGACTGACATCATTCACTTCATCGTTCTCAACCATGGTTTTAAGGTAAAACGGAAAGCTTAAAACAGCAACAATGCATCTACCCTTTTTTGGACCAACTCTACCCTTTCAGGTGACTGCATTACACGTTGAGAAGCCAGTGACGGATCACGTCCTTTTCGCTGCGTGTCCATCTCTTACTGAGTTGTCCCCTGGCAAGAAGTGTAAAGGCATAGCCACACTCGCATTAGTCTTTAATCGAAGCTCATGCAACTAAGAACCACAGGTCTCCTGTTTCGGTGGTTGATCGAGCTGACTCGCAGGTCAAAGCTAGCCATTATGAAAACCGCAAATTTGCATGGCTGTCTGAAAGACACACAGTTTAGTTGATGCGCATTGGGTTTGAAGTTGAATGATTATTCATTATTGTGTTGTATAATCAACCTGTTTTGTAAATTACACTAGATTAGAAATTGCTGAATCACTCTCACAGTTTATTATCGCTCTGGTCAATGTTGGCTTTATTACCACCATCCGACCTGTGACATCACATCCTTTTTCAGTGCAGTTTTAATGGACTAAAGGCAAATGTGAACACACCTTGAACTCTCTCTAACACACACACACACACACACACACACACACACACACACACACACACACACACACACACACACACACACACACACACACACACACACACACACACACACACACACACACACACACACACACACACACACACACACACACACACACACACACACACACACACACACACACACACACACACACACACACACACACACACACACACACACACACACACACACACACACACACACACACACACACACACACACACACACACACACACACGGTGCAAACAGCGCTCTTCCGACTCAGTCTGGCAGACAGGGCGTGGGAGACGAATGACTTTGAATCATTGATGCTCGGCACACAGATCACAAACAAAACACACATAAACACACTCTCTCACATACACACACCTCCTCTCAGCTTACTCATCCGTCCTTTCCCATTTGCAGCGTGGTATTTTTCTCTGTGCCATCGCTGATTTTGTGGTGACAGAGACAGATGGGGGGATTGAGAGGGGAATGGCTCAGCAACAGAAGTGGAGAAATCTCCCTCTGTCTTTTACTTTGGTCTCATATAACATTAATAGCCACTGTTGGCCTTTGTTTTTCTGGTTTGGATTTTTGGTTCCCCTCCATCCCTCTTCATCGTTTCTCAGCCTTTACTTTCCATCACAACCTCATATCTTAGAATAGCTAACATAATCAGCACAGCAGAATGTTGCAGATAACCAAATCAAAGTGACAATCAGGAGAGAAATGCCCAATTTCCTAATATTTATATAGCACCTTGACCTGATTTATAATCAAAAAAGAAATGGAGATCTTCCTTTCACAATATGGGACCTTTAAAATCCCAAAGCAAAATTTTGAAAGGGCTGACCTTTATGTTTGAAGAAAATGATGCAAGTCAGACTGCAATAGTGTGGTCATGCATGGATGCTTACCGTATAACCAGGTTAGAGACCATATAAGAGGACTCTATATTGGAGAAGGGTAATGGTGTGAAGTAGGAGCGAGGATAACAGATTGCATTTGGAGATGGATGCCATATACACGAAATACAGCACCATTCATCAACTTATGGCCCCTGTGACAGTCAACTCTGAAGTATACCCTGCATGACTTACTGATCACAGTACCACACTAGAAATAATGTACCACAGTGTGAGAGGACACATTTTGGCCTTGAATCTATTTCACCATGGTGGATTATCATTTTTTAACCTACAGTAAATTTTATCCAGCCTTTTAATTACCCATGTAAGCCTCATCAGGATAAAATATCCCTCATCAGTCAGAGGAGCCTGAAGCAGAAATGTCCCAAGGCAAAAAAAAAAAAGGTCAGCTTTAAACACCATTAAACATAGAAATGCTGCATAATAATGACGACTGAGTGCAAAAATCAAATGGGGTTACATGTTGAGCTGCTCATTTGGGCAACCAGTGTATACCACACCGCTGTTTCAGATTCTGCATCGCTGCTGTTCTTATTTGATCATTCATAAGAACCCTTGCCCTCTCACTTTCATGTCAGTATGCACACACATCGCACTCCAGGCCAGGGCAGGGGACCACTGCATTATTCATACTAATGCCGTCACACTGAGTAATTGAAGCCATGAAGCTGCTGAGATGAAGGCGGGGGCGTACAGGCGTCTTCTCTCTGCCTCTCAGTAGAAATTGTTTTGATCATTATCAGTGACCTCTGCGTGTGATCAGTGCAGTGATCAAGGTGATTCTCTCCTTCTGAGGACAAAGTCAATACTGACAGAGATTGGTGAGGCCAATGTATAGACAGACATGCAGCTTTTCACTGAAAACTTTTCAGACATGGAATACATAACATGGCTGGCTCCATCTATTAAATGTCCCATATTACGCCTATTTTCAGGTTCTTACTTTGATGAGGAATGACTAACTGCACTGTAGTGGCTCCTTCTACCCATATACAGCATAGTTGTGATGTCACAACTGTACAGAAGTCCTGACGGCTTGTTTAAAGGCGCAGTTTCTGAATACAAGCTGTGTGCATTTCTCTGTGGATTGAGCATTTCATACTATTTATATAACAGTTTGTCCCGCTTTATGATTAAAAAAAGACATTGGAATCTCACTTTTGACAATATGGGGCCTTTAAAGGAATTACTTTTGCCATTAAGTTAATTAACTTTTACATTCACGCTCATTATGGCCTCATTTAGACATAATAGGACCCTTAAAGAAAGAGACACAATATTTATGTGGTATTTGGCACCTGATGCATGAGAGGACGCAGTGAGGGATACATGAAGGAAGAGGAGCGTGTTCTATTGTCTCACTGATGGATTATAAAACTTATTTTGCCGTTGGAGCCTTATGTCTCACGAAACGCCTTTTTTTCGTCAATTACAGTACATTACTCATTATATAATTCTGCTGCCTATTTGGTAATGTTCACCAGTGCAAAATAATAGTATAATTAAATTATAAACTTATCTTTTGTGAGAGCAATCTCCTCAACAACTTAAAGGAGGCTTATTCACAGTGTTTTGTGGTTTAACTCCCCTTTGTGCAATAAAGATGACGCTAAAGTGATTAATGACTGTGCTCTTAGGCATGCATGTAATCTCTCGCTGTGCATACTTAATCATGTGCTTCTGCAGTGACATTCAATTCAGACTTATGTCGCCATGTTGAAATGTTAGGTTTTACAACGGTTTTTGTTAGGTTTTAAGACCCAGGAAATTATTCAGATGTGAGATGAGCATGTTAAATTGCCATCACATTGACATGATGAAGTGCATGTCTGAAATGGAGAGAGACTAACTAACTCTAACCCATGACCATTTTTTTCTCATCTTAAACAAATCATTTGGCTGCAGAAACTTAACCGTCACGTACGAGTCGCCATTTCACAGCGTTGAATAGAACTCCAAATTTTGTAAGATATCATACGAACCAGTTGATGAGAATACGTTGCATACATGTATAACATGTATATAATGTGAATGCTGCAAAGCTAATTGTGAGAACGGGCATACTGAAGCAACAACCCACAGGGAGGAACGGAAAAGCTGGTTGCTGTGAAATGAATATTAAAGAAGAAAACCTGTGTAGCCCACAGCAAAATTAGAGGATGTAAATATGGACAGTGGTGAGACAAACTAATGAGTTGCACTTGACTCAGAAATCAGGATGATGTTAGACCGAAAAAGCCACAGCAAAATGCAGGATGAAGGCGAACTGCTTAGTGTGTGTTGTGGTATGTGGAGGTGGTGAGGAAAGGGATTAGCGTGCATGACAAGCTTACGTACATGTTTACCCTACACTCTGAGTCATTTTTTCCTTCCCTTTCTTGTTTGTCCCATTTAGTTTTTGTCCGTCTTTGTGTTTATTTCATTCTGTCTTTGTACTGTCTTTGTATTCCTGCATCTGTTGTTGTCTAAATATACCTTTTGCAGCTGTTACTTTGTCCTACATGTTGTGTTACATCCATGCGTGTCTGAGATGGTGTGTGTGTAACAGTGTGTTTGTGTTCTTGTAGACAGCAGATATTTTATGTGTTTATCAGCCTGCAGGTATTTGAGGCAGTGACACCAGGTGGAAGCGATTACGTCAGTGTGTGTCCTCTGCAGGTAGGCAGGCAAGCTGATATTTTCCATCAGTGCATCAACAGCAGACTTAGAATGAGGGTTCAGAGGATATCAAACACACTCACTCTGGCTGGGCAAAAAGAGGTTGCTGAAACCAATTTGCCCAAGATGTGAACGTTTCTTAACATGTTGAAGTAAACAGAAACGGAGCGTGGAGATGTGTGTCCTGCAGCTGTTTTGGTGGCGTGAAAAATCAGGTGACGATGAGTACAGAAGAGAGAGGAAAGCAGAGATACAGAATGAAGGAGCGGGAGAGTGAAAGAGTGAGAGTGAGAAATGGTGAGAGATGTCCCTGAAGATATATAGAGAGACCTTCATTCAAAATGCATGCATCTGCTACAGAACCTGCAGGGCGTCCGCAGCTCACCTCTCTGCAGGTGAGAGCAAGAACACTTGACACAAATGGTGCTTAAACTAACACATATATCAATAGTTAGATATAAAACATCACAGCATCACAACAAAACACACACTAGAGATCAGATAGACTTACCGTGGTGCCGTGTGTGTCTGTTAGTGTGCCTATGCACCTACTACATACTCTCATGAGCCGTCATGCAGGATGTACGCATAGTACCCTGTGTGTGTGTGTGTGTGTGTGTGTGTGTGTGTGTGTGTGTGTGTGTGTGTGTGTGTGTGTGTGTGTGTGTGTGTGTGTGTGTGTGTGTGTGTATGTGTGTGTATGTGTGTGTGTGTGTGTCAGCTGGCTATGTGTGCATGTGTATATGCCTGCCGCTTTGATATCTCTGCCATTGGCAGCCCTTATTTAAACGGATACTTTGATCCTGTTTGAATCAGACAGCATCACCCGAGTTCCTCTGCTGCTTCTCTGAACAAATAGCCCAAAAGATACAGAGAGAGAAAAGAGAGAGTTGTTTTTCAGTTGTTTTGGTTCCTCTGGCCCACTTTGTGTTGCAACTGTATAGCAGTTACTGTACCTGCTGCAAGATGTCCTGTAGTATTTCAATAACAAACAGCTTAACTATGCTGAGCTGTCTTTGTTTGATATATGATAAGGTATTCCTTTTTAGTGCACATGATTGTTCTAAGGTTATCGATCTCTGCAGCAGAAACAGATCCACAGAAATGATGGCAGAAAAGTCCTGGAAGCCTGTCTGTTTGTTATTGTTAAACTGATTGCGGGCATTTTGCACTGGTGTGAAATGCATCCCCTCTTGCTCTGTTTTGACTGCACATATCTCAATGAAGGGTCTCCAATTATGGCAAATGCTCCCCTTTCTGTCTTATTTCTGTATTTACTCAAACAGATGGATGGTTTATGAATATACTCATTAATTCAACTCAACTAAGGAACTGAAGATTAGCTCCTTTTGCCACAACAAATACCAGAAAGCATGATTATTCATGAACTGAAGCAGGACTAAGGCAAGACAAATATGCAGAAGATGTCTTCAGACTGCATTCTCAGAGATGACCACAGAGGCTAGCAGACAAGCATACCGGGAGCTGGACAGCACCAACCTGATAGTCCTGGATATCCAGAAGGTACAGACTTAATAACACCAGATGCTTTTAAACAAATGAGGTGAAACAGCACTCCTTGCTCAGTTGGGAAATCATGACTAAACAAGGTGAGCGGGGTGCAGTCAGCGCTGCAGCAAAGCACTGGCTAAGCCTCATTTAAAGCACTGAAAAATGGGAGAGGAGGTGCAATGAGACAGAGGCCTGGAGCGATGCACAGCCATAGCAGAGAGAGAAAGAGCAATACGGGTGTGTACATATAACAATAAACAACTCGGAAGTCCCTCAGAACTTCACCAGCGCAGGGAAAGTGGGATATCACCAGGTGCCAAATATCACATTAGCGTATTCTGCTAATTGTTATTTATTTACACAGGCTCTATTTCCCAGTACATTTAATCCATGTGTGTGAGATGTGTGTACATTTCTCAGTATTCATGACCATGTGCTCCACAGACTTACTTAATTACATAAAAACCATTAAAGTTTTAATCAAGTATAAAAACTGTTATTGTCCATTAAGACATTAATTCATTCATTTTCACATATTCAATGTTTTTGTGTTGTCCATATATTATTTATACACACCTCTGTATAAAAGGTGCTCTACTCAAAGTGAACTGGGCTCTCACCCCAATATGTGAAATAAACAATTTTCACGGCTACATGCAGTTACAGTCAGACCATCTATCACAACAATTACAACACACACAGAGGTGCTGCAGCAATGGACAATACGAGAAATATAATGTGTTTTTTTTAAGATCAAAGCATGTAAACCTGTTGTAGTTGAGCTGAAAAATACAAATATGAGCTTGAAAACTAGCATAATAGGGCCAAGACAATAGTTGTTTGCTGCTATATTGAGTTTTAACTAAAGATATGCATGGTGTACCCTGCCTCATGCCCAATGTCAGCTGGGATCGGCTCCAGCACCCCCCTGCGACCCCGGCAGGGACAAGCGATTGAAGATGAATGAATGAATGACCTAGTAGCCCACATGAATGAATTTGAGTACTGTGACTGCCAAAGGTCCCATCATCACCCTTGACCTAATGGTGAGACCAACTAGAATTACTGTCTTGTGGTTGTATGCCACTGCCAACCAGTCAAGTTGTAGTTTACATGTCCGTCAAGACTAACAGAGTATATGCAGTGCTTCCTCTAGGATTTTATCAGCAGCGGGGGCAGGCCAACACCTGCCAAACCCAGGCTTTAGAAAATGTAGCCCATGACACTCAGCTTTGGCCAGTCACAGAGAAAGAGCAAGCATTCCTATTGGCTCAGGGCAGAGAGGTGAGAGGGAGAGCTGCAGGAAGAGGTGTCACTCTGCTTCAAATTCTGAGGTTTTTTACTTTTCACCTACTGCAGCTTTGAATGTGTTTTTCTTCAACCCGGCAGCACATACGATCTATACAATCACCACACTTTCAAAGATTAGTGTCAGTAATTCAGTATCCAACAAAATGTCTCCCCTTCTCTCCCCGAGGTATGGCGTTGAATAATGAACAGAAACATTATGATGTCACACTAAAGTGGACCATCGCTCTATCAGTTTATCCTATTAGGCGTCTGTGCGAAATTGTTATAATAAGCATAGGAACTTGAGATATAGCCAAAAATGTGTTTTGTGGTGTCACAGTGACCTTGACCTTTGTCCTCCAAAAGTGAATCAGTCTAAGTGGACATTTATGCCAAATTTGAAGGAAATCCCTCCAGAGGTTTCTGAGATACCTTGTCCACAAGAATGGGATGACTTCATCCCAGTGCGCTATGAGATTATGAGATTGAGTATTTGTAGTTTTGGGAAATAGTCCACACCATGACACACATTCAGAAAACAGAACTGCCTTTCTAGCCACCGCTTATGTTCTGTAAATTTCCTTACATTGGAACACACTTTGTGCTTACCGCTTGAAAATAATTAATATGGCTTTTATCATTATCCGGCTGTTTTATTAACAGTACACATGAAAATACCAGGTCAAATGGTTAAAAACCCCCGAATATTTCACTATCATCAAAGGCCTGACAGGCGAGGAATGTGCAATGAGTATGAAAATCCTGCGGTGCCAACATCTTATCTCTTTCATGCTACAGAGAGTTCACTGTGGCAGGGAATCAGACAGTGTGATCTGCCTGAGGGAGGTCTGACGATGCAAAATAGTGAGAAAATAAGTGAGGGGTGAAGTTAGAGAAGGACAAGAAAGATTACTATTCATCCATCGTCTTAAAGAGGTTTCTATCTTTTCATACAAAATTCTTAGAAAGATACAGAGCAAAAGAGGATAAATGGCAATATTGATCTAAAAGTGTAGCGAAAGATTTCAAACTAAATTCTTAATCACAAAGCAGAGACCCACT
This sequence comes from Echiichthys vipera, assembly GCF_963691815.1. Classification (NCBI taxonomy): domain Eukaryota; kingdom Metazoa; phylum Chordata; class Actinopteri; order Perciformes; family Trachinidae; genus Echiichthys; species Echiichthys vipera. The sequence continues at coordinate 15,549,558 of NC_139846.1, read as the reverse complement.
TCATCTGCCAATCATGCGGCTCACATCCTCCCCTGCCAGCCCACCAGGATATGAGACACGGCTGGCTGCGCTGTGGGGCGTCTCCCATGCTGGAGATGTGTTTGATAGATCACATCTGCAGAACTAGGAGGGGAGGGTTCAGAGGGAATAGAGATTCAATACAGGCATTAAGATTTCTGTTTGAGTAAATCCGTGTGCAGTGCTTACTGAGCCACATGAGCTTTCTTTAGTAAATGTTTGTAGATGGATTAAAAGTCATGACCTCAGAAGCCTTGATTGAAACATTTATAACTGATAAAGTAATTTACCAGCAAGCGATACACCAACTCTAGGTCAAAGAGTGGCAGAAAATAAATCTGAGTCTGTTTGAACCTTCTTGGAGAATATATTTGGCTTAAAGTTGAACTGATACTTGAATTATATAAACTATAATGACTCCACAACTATTGCGCCTGTTTTTCCATTTTCCAACTAGCTGGAGCACATCATAGATGTACTGTATGTCATCACGTGCTGTAACACCCTTCAAATGTTGATTTTGGTCCCTTAACGTTCAACATTTTGTACAGCCCAATCTACAAGTATTTCACTCAGAAACTGGAAGCAAGCAAGCCAGGCTAACTAGCTTCCATTCAGAAAGTAGAAGCTAGTTAGTCTAGCTTGTTAACACTAGTAATGACTCAGACTAGACCGTAGTTTTTCATTCAGCACTTTCTGAGTCATTGGCAGCTCCTGCTTAGCTCAGTGCTGTGTTTGTCCACCATTATAGGATGGGGGAAGTCTAGCTAGTGTAGCTGGCTCTCTTTCATGGATCCATTTGTGGTGATAGCAAATTAACAGAACGTCAGAACTCACAGCATGAGTAGTCCTGTTACCTCGGCACTCTCCATGTTTGTGTTTCAAATGTCAAACAATTTGGGCGTGTTAATCACAAAGCAAGGGCTAACAACTGCAGCCACCCAGCTGGGTAATGGCCAGTTCAAATTATTATTATCATAGGACAAACTATGTTTGGCCAAGTATGAGAGCACCTACGACGAATTTGGTTGTGTTTTGGTCATTGCACAGAAACAGACATACTGTAGCAGCTGAACAAGAGCGTCAATGACCAACAACATAAATAAATATAAATCTATATACAAGTCTGGTGTTTCGGAAAGTTATAAAAAATATAACAAGCACAAAGAAATAAATAGCCTAATGAATGGGTGGCTATGTAGGCTACCTACATAATTATGCATGTAGGGGGCGCTATCATGGCAGATACATAAACACAACTTAAATGTCTTGTTTACAAGACAATACAAACACAGAGTATATATACAGATTTCTCATGTAGCAAAAAAAATGTTTAAGTTTGAGATCATTCAAATAAAGTAGAGACAGTTATCAATTACAAAGACTATAAACTTCACCAAAAATCTTCCTGTAACTCCAGTGCTTGCTCACAGCACCATCTTTAAAGAAATTAGGCTCAAAACAAAGTGAGATTTTGACCCCTGAATGCAACACACAATGGACAGACATACAACTATGGAGCAGCCTTGTGTGCAGCCTTCTGTGCAGCCTTATGTTGAGAAACTTTGGTCTGAAGTGGGCGTTTTTGGGCGCTACTTGCGTCTTGCTCCACTCTGTGGCCAACAGTTTCTGTCTCCAATCCCACTAACCCACAATACAAACAACAAGCTGTTTAGCTCCTGTTCTGAGCCACTGGCAAACTTACTGCATAAACCGATTTAGGAATCATGGGATTTCCAATCACTTGCAGAGTGAGCCACACATAACCTTGTTCACGTGAGTTTCAGCAATCATGAAATGACAGGAATTACCTGAACAAACCTGCAGGTACACATCATAGGAACCACAAACCGTGGTGCCACAACTGGCTTTACTTCGAGAACTGGGTTGGTGAACAGATGAGACGTGTAGCACGCACGCACGCACGCACGCACGCACGCACGCACGCACGCACGCACGCACGCACGCACGCACGCACGCACGCACGCACGCACGCACGCACGCACGCACGCACGCACGCACGCACGCACGCACGCACGCACGCACGCACGCACGCACGCACGCACGCACGCACACACACACACACACACACACACACACACACACACACACACACACACACACACACACACACACACACACACACACACACACACACACACACACACACACACACACACACACACACACACACACACACACACACACACACACACACACACACACACACACACACACACACACACACACACACACACACACACACACACACACACACACACACACACACACACACACACACACACGCACACACGCACACACGCACACACGCACACGCTTGGATTCAAGCGACTGACAGTAACTAACATAACCACATGAGGGGCATTAAAGGTTCTTTGTGGGTTCTATCTCTGTTTATATGTTTGAACTCGCATTTTTTGTTTACCTGGATAGCAGTGATTTATCACCTGCTACAGAAGCTCACCCCCTACGGAGAAAAATGCTTTCATCGAACACAAGTGGTCACACAATGGGGAGCAGTTACAATGCAGGGATCCATACGCGCTCATACAGTACACACGGATACACAGCACAGAGTAGACCCACACGGGTAGGTACTGCACACACACACTAAGATTGCTTCAAGGCTAGAAAACTCAGCAGTAATTTGTTTTTAAAGGAAACTGGCACAAACTGCATTAGTAAAATTAAAACGCACTTTCTGACTTCAGCTATGTTTCAATTAATGAGACCAAGGTACTTAAATAGATCTTAGTCAAAGCTAAGTCGGGACCACCAGGAGGTGTTAGAGCTTAAATCACCAGTGTGCTGTGAGTGCACGTGATTCTCTCGCGTGTCTGCTGTCAAGCCCGCCTGTGTGTAAAGTGCAAATCACCATCAAGAGTTACGATCGACTTGTGGCTCCTGTGTCATCTGGGTTGGACACGAGACAAGGCCGCGGAGGACGTAGAGTAGAGAAGGAGATGGAAGGACAGAGGGTGATTAGTGGCTCTCCTTCCTGTGCCTGCAGCTTCTAGAGAACAGCGAGTTGGTTCAGCTGCACTCTACGTCCTTCAAACTGTTTCAATTGATGAAAAGCTTCCTGGGTATCAAGTGTGGGGAATGTGACACCGGATTACATGAATTTTGTATGCCGATTGGAATGAAATAGTTCTTTATAAATCCAGAGCACGTTCACATGTGGGCCGGCTGTGATTGCAAAGATGAAATATGGCTGCACACGTGAACTTTCTTTGCCATTAATGTTGGCAAAGAAAGTGTGGTTTAAAAGCTCCATGCTGTAAATTGATAGAACCCCAGTGTGACGAATGAGAGTTGTAGACTTCCCCTCTTCACTATAGGTTTGCAGCTTGATGTTCTTGGCTCTTTACATAAAAAAAACTCCCCAAAAACACTCAATAATCACTCAATAAGTCCTGCAATCCATTGTCCATCAAACAGACAAAAACAGAGCAAACAAGCAGAGAAACAGAAACAGACACAGACATGTAAATGCCTTGTTAAAGCCCAGACTACAGAGTTCACACATTTCATCTGCAGCCTGGTGCTGTAGGGCAGACCCTCCCTGTCTAAGAGTAGTCTTGCTCACCCACACTGATAAAAAAAAAAATACCACTGCAAGGAGGACAGAAAAAGATCACAGTGCTCCTCTCTGCCTCTCCTTGAAGGTGCTTGTCTAACAGCAATAAGAGAGAGTTCATGGAGTTTACTGCACCCGTGTCTTCATAAACATTGAGGCCATTGTTGTTGGATCATCGTCGGATGATAAGATAAATATTCATGTGAAATATACATTGGAGATCAAAATTAGAAAAAACATTATCAATCCTTAGAATTTGATAGAATATTCGCTGTGGCTATACCACTACTGTACTAGCATGTTTTTTTTTTTAATGACCAATGCCCTTCAACAAAAACCTTTATTTTGTGATAAAAAAACAGGGAGCAAAATTAGACAACAGTGTCAGAAGAGAAGATCTAAACAATGTTTTATTAGGGCTACAGGATTCAAAAATGAACACGAAGTACAGAGGCCCTTGCTTTGAATGATTTTGGCACATCTGCGCCCACAGGACATCACTAGTTTCTCACACTGCTCTGGTTTGATCTTGGTCCATTCTTCTTGCAGTCTCTTCCACAGTTCGGTAACTGTAGTGGGTTTCTTACTTTTTTGCCAAGGGTTTAGATCTGTACTCCGGGCTGGCTATTTCATTGAGAAACTACTACTACACTACTGGTGCCATTTAAAGCAAGGGCCTCTAAATTCCGATTCATTTTTGAATCCTACAGTCCTAATGTTTATCACTGTTTTTTCAGAAAATACAGGTTTTTGTTGAAGTGCCGTGGTTATTTAAAAAACATGCTAGTACAGCAGTGGTATAGCCACAACGGATATTCTATCAAATTCTGAACAGTGAAAAATAACAGTATCTCAGAATAAATCAAGTATTAACATTGTGTTTTCTAATTTTGACCTCCAGTGTACAAACATAGAAACAAGAGAAACACCTAACACAACCTAAAATGCACACTTTTGTATGGAGGTCTAAATATGAAGGTAGGTGAATGGAACAAAAGCAGACTGGCAAAGCATCATAGAAACTGTGCAGTCCAAGGAAAAAGTCACTGGGTTGCCTCTCAATACTTCTATGTATGTGATTTAACTGTAACAAATCAATACACAGGTGTACATAACCTAACCTGTTATTGCAGTTATGCCAAAAAAGAATATGGGTTTGTCAGCCCTGTTAAGAAAATCAATTAAAGGGCCCATATTATGCTAATTGTTAGATTCATACTTGCATTTTAGTTTTGACTTTCTACCTACAGTAAACAGTACAAAGTACAGTTCACATCACAACCGTATAACCTGACAGCTCATTTAAAGGCACAGTTTCTGAATACACACTGTTCTTTTCTCTGTGGACTGAGCATTTGATACTTAAACAATACTTATAAAGCACCTCAACTCAAAAAGACATAGAAATCTTACTTTTTAAGATATAGGACCTTTCAAGAGTTCAACAATAAAACACAGCATGTATGCATAATAGATTCAGCCAAGCAATAAAGCATCTGCACTATTAATCCATAAATTAAGATCAGGGCGAAAAGGGGGAAGAAATAGCTTTAAGATGACAAATGTCGGTTATAAATTCATGAAAAATTATGCCAGAGCTGCTCATCACAGATGAACAAGTGAGAAAGCGACATAAAATGGATGTGACATGCATGTGATATCTGTAAAACTGAGTGTGTGCATTTGTGTGCTTGGATGTTCAATGAACTACGAAAGTCCTAAGATACTACCATGACTAGAGTGCGTTTGTGCGTGCTTGTTAGCTAGTGGCCTGGGGCCCCTGAGCTAATCTGCTCCTGCTCGGCCAGGGCTTTCTATGACTCACATTTAAAATATGACAGACGGTTAATGTCTTTAACTTTCATCTGTGTTTATGTGAATAGAGGGCCTGTGTGTGGCTCTGTATTCACCCACTGTCTGCAGTTATCCGAATTACAATATCTTAAAAGGAATTTAATGCCAAAAAAATGCATTTCAATTCAACTGAAATGCCCAGTAAAGGTGGGTGCACTTGGGTATGTGCACGAGCTTGTGTTTAAACCTCTCCTGCATGTGTGCACATATTTGTACAATACAGTATATGGTCTGCAGCAGATGACATAATCTCTTCGCATTCATGCTTTAGGATGAGATTATTAAAGGCACAAAGTGGTATGAACAGTTTGTCGATGTATTGCTATTTCTGCACACACACACACACACACACACACACACACACACACACACACACACACACACACACACACACACACACACACACACACACACACACACACACACACACACACACACACACACACACACACACACACACACACACACACACACACACACACACACACACACACACACACACACACACACACACAATATATAGAAGTACATTGCACTGCAGATTAAGCACAGAGAGGTGCAGTAGCTCAAATGTAAATGTAGGAATGGAGACTTCATCAGGTGGGGGGGTGTGGGGGGGAACAAAGAGAAGGGTTGTTAGAAAATAAAAGGGACCCAAAAATAATAGGGTGGAGAATGTAAAAGACAAGGAGGAGCAGGGAAATTAAACTGCAAGAGGAACAATTCAATGCGAGAGTCAAAACAAAGGGAGAATTAATTGGCATTTCCCCTCTCGGATAATTGGGACAAGTCCTTTTCTGTCAGTCCCTCTCCCAATCTTTTCATTCTCCTGCCCTCCCCCTCTCACTCTCGCGCTTGACCTTCATCTCTCTTCATCTCATGCTCTCCCCTTTAACATTCTCCCCCATTGCTGTGGGTGTAGAGACAAAAAAAAGAAAAAATGACTTTTCGGTTTCCACTAAAAAGGTTTTGACTTCTCTCATCGAACCATCGTCATGTGCGGGGTACTGTTTGTGTGTGACTAAGTGCGGATGGTGTGTGTGGTGTTTGTGGACCATGGTCTGAGGATTCTGTGAATTCTACCAGACTGCAAATGGACATGTTTGTCCCAGCCGCTCAGGAGGGAAAGCTGTGCTCGGTGCATGTGTATGAGTGAGCGTGTGATTTTAGGAAGGTGTTATGACAAAGCCGCTGATTCACTCTGTCTTTTCTTTTTACACACCATCTGTCATCGACATCTCATATCAATTGACAAAACCTGTAACTTTCAACCGATCAACGACAGTGTCCAGCTCAACCACGTATGCACATATAAATGCACTTAACAGACATAAAATGGATGCGCTCAAATGTCCGTTAGCCTGCAGGGATGTGTCTGGCTGGATGTACATGCATTCATTCTTATGCGCACCCATGTGTGAGTGGGTGACTTTAGCCTTTGAGTGTGTTCATGTGTGTGATGACTACAAATCTGCTTTCCCTAGATGGATGACACTGTTGTTGACAGCCGGTGCATGCGAGTGGGACCATTTGGCGGTCTGTTCCCTTTTGCAAATTGATTAGATTCAGTAGAATCCCCCCCGGAAATTGTTCAAAAAGAGCCAAAAACCACTCACGTTTAGGAGGAGAAGATACTGATAAGCTGATTTTTTATGAATTCATTTTGTGTACTTTTTCCATCTTTTTGACTAAAAACACTGTAAATGAATTCATTAGCACTGTATATACTCCTCTATGACCCTCTTTAAACACATCCTTTTCCTTAACAAAGCATTCCTTGATGATATAGTTATTTCCCAGCAGTAACAGTTTGCTTAGCATCAAATCAATGCCTTTTCTTTACAACCATCCACTCCAACAGTCGACTCATTTCCAAAATAAAAAAGTTCAGGGCACCTCCGGTCTCGAGTTCAACACTGGTGAAAGCTGCAAATCACTGTTCCAACTGACACGGCTCCACCCGGAGAGAGAGAGTAATTCATGCTAAAACCAGATTTAAACCCTTTTAATGCGCTAATGAAAAGTGCTGTATTTATATGTAGCTGGGAGACGGCAGTGTTGTGACATCAGGCCCATCTGTGACTCAGTCTAAACCCCTAATGAGAACATTACAGAGCCCGAGGTAGCGAGACACGCAGAGAGCGATGGACAGAAAGGAACGAACAAGATTGCGAGGGGAGGAGATGATCGATGCAAACCTTGCCACCTCTTTTGACAGCCATCATCCCTTTCCCTCCTCCTCTTCGCTGTCTCTCTTGTTCCCACTCCTCTCTCCTGTCTCAGGACTCAGGGTAGCGGGTCTAACTCAATACGCCGTGCAGCGAAAATCAATGAAAGACAGAGCTGGGGGGATTTAGAGGAAGAAATAAGGCCAAGTGGAGGGGCAACGCAATACTGTCCACCTCCACCTTAACAAACACAAACATGGAGAGAATCCAAAATGCACCATTGACACACCTGCATTTCTGTCTCTTTGCTGTCTTTTTTGTGTTATTGAACTCACACAAAGACACTAAATCCCACCCAAGGATCTGTGGAGTATCATGTCATATATTTAAGGGAGACATTAGCACCAAAAGCAGCTCAGGTAGGGAAAGAAAACAGACCTAAATGAATGGTAATGCCCCATATAGACCCTTAAGACACATTACAGTCATATGTACACATACATTTAGTTCACAATTGATTTAGCTATAAATCCACCACGAGGACTGACTCACACACTCAAGTGTTGTTGGATTTCCAACACCCCACCCTTGCCACCCAGACAGAGAGAAAGCTTAATATTCATCCAATAGTGAGTCAGGACAGTAGAACTCCCAAGGCTTTGGACACACACACACACACACACACACACACACACACACACACACACACACACACACACACACACACACACACACACACACACACACACACACACACACACACACACACACACACACACACACACACACACACACACACACACACACACACACACACACACACACACACACACACACACACACACACACACACACACACACACACACACACACACACACACACACACACACACACACACACACACACACACACACACACACACACACACACACACACACAGCTGTACTAGTGCATTCCCCTGCCTCTTCTGCTCCCTCTGATTGCTTTCTCTTGTTCGATAAATCAGAAATGTGCATTCCTTGATATCTAGTTTGTAAGCAGGGATGTGTTTTGGGGACGGGAAATTCAAGCACAATGAAATTTACAAAAAGATCAAGAAAACAAAGACTTCACCCACAAGAAACTGGAGTTGTGTGGCAAAAGATACTTGACTGAAAAAACTGATACATGCAGAATTATTCATCATGATTATTCATTCTGTCCTGCTGTGTGTACATATTTCTGCGTTTGTTTTTTGCCCTAGCTATATACATATTGTCATTTCACCCACACACGCATTATTGAGACTGCACATGCATTTCCCTCAATATCCTCCCCTATTCTACCCACCACCACACCCCACCCCCACCCTGCCCCTTTTCATTAAAGTCTCCCTTAATGGCTTCATCTTCTCCCTTCTTTGCTGTACAACTACCAGGAATGTTTTTCTTAAAAGAAAAAGGGAGGAGAACAAAGCTAAAAACACCTTGTCCCTTTAGAAATTATTATAAGAGTTGAATGTCCAAAACCCAAATCAAACAAAATCCTAAAACCACCCATCCCTGCAGCGTTGACTCCATCAAAGTCCTGTGTTCTGTCTCATTCATTCACTTTTCCCCCTCACATCTGTCTCCTTCAGTTTTCCATATTCCCTCAACACTCTTCCCCTCTCAATCTTTCCTTTCCACCATAAATACCACGTATCTTTTTTTCCCTCCATCTCAATTCCCCGCCCACACTTCGCCCTCCACTTTACAAATTGACAGCTTCTCTCGTATCTCTCATCCCCATTCATTCCTCTGCCATTACTCTAATCTCTCCCATCCTCTCCCGCCACCGCCGGTGTGTATGTGAATGTGTGGTGTGAAAAAAACACTAACCTGCCCTTCTGGCATGCAGAGCAGAGCCAGGCTTTATCCCTCTTGTCATAGGCGCAGCAGGTTTTGCAGACGTTGTACTGGCAGTCCAGGCACAGGCGCTTTGGGTTGAGCAGGAAGGTGAAGGGCGCGCAGCAGCGGATGCAGCAGTGCTCGTTAAAGCGGTGCTGCTTGGAAAGGATGGAGCATCTGCTGCCTTCCTCCGCCAGCTCCTGCTTCATCTCACTGAAACCGAGAGAGGGAGAGGGGGGAGAGAGAGAGAGAGAGAGAGAGAGAAAGGACAGGAGGGGGAGGGGGAGAGAGAGGGTGGTGAGCGTCTGGTGGAGAGGTAAAACGTGAAAACGGCGGAGGATGGCGATGCAGAATAATGCCGTAGTAAATTAAAAATTAAAAAGGAGGGGAGGGCATAAGGGGTCATGGGTTTGGTGAAAACACTTCCCCAAACCCCCCGTTTCTCTCCCTCTCTTACACTGATTCTGTGGAACTAACGTGATGGCTGACATTTCAATTTGGGAGGACCGGTCATGCCTTGTTTGCCCACGGTTAGTCAGAACACAGCTGAGAAGAGTAGGGCATGCACGTCTTCTACGTCCGCAAGTGAAAAAGCATTGTATCTTTTGTTAATTAGAGCATGGACAGCAATTTGAGGATGAGGAGGATTAGGTCCCATGCTGGAGATTTTTATATTCAACACACACACACACACACACAAACTAGCCTGAGAGAAAAACAGCATGAATGAAAAATCTCCACAATCATAGTGGACGGAGATGTTCAAGCCAAAAATTACAGTTTGAAACTACAGCAAAGAAGGAGCACCAAAGAGCAGCACAGTCTCACAAGAGAATTGCTGACACTCAAACTATTTGGATTATAGACTGAAAGTTCATTACCAGCCGTGAGAGCGACATGTTTGTTGTTTTCACCTTGCGAGAGAGTGTGTGTGTGCTTCATCGTGGCAAAATGTGCTCCTGGTGACACCTACTATAGTGGGAACTAACACTAAGGCAGTCTGTCAGATTTTGTCACGGCGTTGCAAACGTGCAAGATACATTCATAGATATGTAAATGAGATCAAAATGAAGGTCGAGTTTAAAGACGGCTGTGGTCTCAGCAAGGGGTGCCAGAAGTAGGGGAGTAAAAGGCCCCGGATCATTTAAGTTTTCAACTAAGGTTTTAATATGAAATGACTGATAAAAAGATAAACAGAGACTGAAAAATATCGGTTATTCATCAGCGTGTTAACCAGCAAAGCAGCTTTGCTATCTGAGGCCTGTTAAACATAAATTATGTACATGGGTTTTCCCTCTGTAGGATTTGCGCTGACTGAGCAATGCACCATAGGCAGAGGCTGCGATAAATTATGTAATGTTCTGCATTTATATCATAAACCTTTCATCATCAGTATACGGCACGCATGTCAATTATATTTAAAATAATACACGAGGAGGAGAGATTAAATCACACATTCCTCCGTGTTTACACTTTCACACATCCGTTGTCATTAAGCTGAGATGCAGAGATGGAGCTGTTGCTGCTGGGAAGGTATGAAAGTAAGTTGAGTGAATTATTTAAGCTGCTCTTCTATACATTACACACAGTCAGGTTACAGCATACACTGCTCTCACGATCCTAGAGATACTGTACACACACTTACAGAGCAGATGCCATGGGCATTAAATGCAAACAGATATGAGCAAAACATAAACACAAAAACTATCCTTTATACCAAGAAAAAACCCACATGTGTCTGACCACAGCAATGCATGCAAGACTAACATAATGTATCCAGAAACATGTGTAGGCATTCTAACCTCAACTAAACCCACCAAGTCATACATGGAAAATTAAGTGCAGAGCAAAACTGAGTGCTGAATGCAGCATATTGTGAATTTCCTGTGTGTACTATGTGTACTGTACTGTACGTGTGTCTGTGGAGCCAGCGGGGGCATTGCAATCTCCTTCCCTAAGTTATTAACGCTGCTCCTCAAGCAGATCCTCTGCCTCACTGATTGTTTTTCATATGCATCATTAGACGCAGCATATTAGCAAGAAGAACAAATCATTTCATATACAGTGTCATGTGAGAAAGGGCGAGGCCGGGGGTGCAAAGGTTGAAGGGCAGTGGTTGGCATATGCATACTGTAGATACTTAGATAGGCACAGCTACCGAGATGATCAAACGGAGGTTTTATATTCTGCACATGCAAGGTCACAGCACAGCTGCTGGGAAATAGTGGGCCCCCAATCAAATTAAAATAATCTAAACAAAAACCTCCAAGCAACATTAAAGAGACTCTCCCTGCAGCATCTGGTCCACAAACCATCCAAATCATACAGTATGCACCCTCAACACAGAGCAAATCAAAGGCAGCATACATTCATATCTCAATAACTCGAAGAAATAATTTCCTGCGGTTCTGATTATGATCCGTCTCCATTTTGCTTCTCTGTGTCTGTGATACGGGGTTTAATGAACAGTCAAGTTATGGCTGCTAGCTCCGGCCGTTTAATTAAATGAGTGGGCGAATATACACATATATCCAAGTACAAGGGGGGTTTGTCATGCCTGGCGTCCCTCCACATTAACTTACATCTCTGTTAATGAGACATGAAAACCTGTGCTCATTTAGCAGTCACGGCCAGACTTAAGATACATGACGGTCATCGGGGTGCTAGTAAAGTATGATTAGATCATAAGAAATAAAAGTAGTCACTCATTATTAGCAAAGTGCACTTTTGAGGTATAGAAATGTTTAATTTAACGAGCATTTAAGATCCCTATTCTTACCATTTAACATTAAACAAACTACTGTAGGTTATTTTTGGATTAGGGCTGCAAAAATGCTACTAAATGCTGGGATACTAAATGGACCTTGTAAAAACAGTCTTCTCAAAAATGAACTTTAAACTGAGAAGGTGCTTACACGCTTTAATGTTCAACAGACATGTCATTTTTCTCATACTGCCTGGATATACCTGTACTCACCCTCTGTCTGAAACACTCTGTCTTTTTGTTTTTATATTCTTATTGAATTGTTTTGCAAATAAAATGTAAGAAAATAGTACCAAAAAGTCCAACACTGCTACATGGAACATATGTTTGAACCAAGGAAATGAGAACTTTTATTTCATTCAAACTGTCCAGAATCAAGTATCCACACTCCATTAATATCTGCAGTTTGGATTTTACAAGAAACCAACTATTGAATTAAAAACCATTGATTATGCAAATAAGAGTGTGTGTAGGGTTCAGCGGGTTTAAGAGAGGAGCACAGCTGAATACTAATTTTCCAATTTAAAATCAGGGCTACAGAATGGTATGTGGATTTAATTGTGTATTGAGTGTATTTTTCTGACTGTCTGTCACTTCTGGCAAATATTATTTGTGCTGAAGATCTATTAACTCTGCTCTTTTATTTTCCACCAAGTCTGCTTCTCTTTTCTCACTTTCTCTTCCTGCTAACGATCTATTATCGGAGTTATTTTTCACAGTCCCCTTATGTCTCCTGCTCCTTTTGCTTTCCATTTGGTCTTTCTCTTTCAGCTGACAAACAGACAGCCTGCATGTTTTCCAGGTGAAGCTGTTTTTATGTTAGGCGTCCAGATCGGTAATCAAGATAATGACATTTTGAGGTCCAGGTGCAGCCTGACCAGAAAACAAAACAATTGCAATTTTTCTTCCAGTGTGATGTATTGCCCTCTCAGCAGCTGTTCGCCTGCTCAGTGTGGTGCTTAAGAGTTACAGCTCTCAAAACTGATGCACTGCCGACCTGCATTACAAATAAAAAGCAATGTGATGAATCAGCTTGGGCACAATGTAAACACTGTAGAATACGCACTTTTATGGTAATTAGTTGTTAGTAGTTGAATGTTTATAGAGACCGCTGTAACCGTCTGGTCGCTTATGAGGGTGTGAGTGTGTAGATCCATAAACATAATGTTTCTGTGACTACACTACATTATTATCTATAATACTACTACTAGACAACCAGGGAAACCAGCTCAGACTACAAGGCTACTGAAACAACATGTATATGGTTGATGATTCATCATTACACAGCATACTAGCCGTATTCTGAAAAGGTGATGCCATTCAAATATTCGTTACCGAGTAAACAAGGCTGTCACAACAGAAGTAAGTAGCCATATTATGACTTTGGGGGAAAAAAGAAATTCATTCTGAGGATGCCATTAGCTGAAAAGGCATCAGTAAATAGACATGTTTCCGTTCAACTGTCGAGCGGATTTTAAGCAAACCTTTGAAATGGCGTTGGTCAGGCGTTATAGGCTATGCATGGCTGTAATCAGCCAGAGAACATATTTTAATGTTCTTAATTGTTCCCTCATGTCAGCTAGTATTGGTCACGTTGGAAACGAAAACACCTTACGGGAGTACCGCAAGAAGTCGCCGACGGCAGAAAACAGGTGCTCAGTCATGTGAGTTACATGTTCACTACGTCAGAACTTCTTTGGCAAAGGCGTATGTATCCATATCCCATTTAGCCCAACAACTCTTTTGTGACAAAGGAAATGACCACCTCAAGCAAGTGTTTTTAGAAATTTAAGATGTTTTATGAAATTTTGCCGTTTCCATTATTTTCTAATGTGATACTTTAAAATGCATATAAAAATATGTTAATGGCAACATGGCAATTAATAACGGTAAAACTTCAGTCTCTTCAAATTGAACATTCAATTATTAAGGCTTAATACTGCTTTGAGAGCAGAGCCATCCACCTCCATGCATAAGGAATGGAAGTTATTCAGCAAATAGTGAGGGACTATTAAAGCCTGAGATGGCATAAAAATCAAACCCTGTGAAACGGGGGTGTCGTTAAAGGTCCAATATTGTAAAAAGTATCTTGTGTTATATAAATACTTTGAAAGTATCTAAACGCTCAATCCACAGAGAAATGCACACAGTCCGTATTCAGAAACTGTGACTTTAAACGAACCGTCAGGACCTCTGTACAGTTGTGATGTCACAAGACACAGGCATGAAAACAGTGTTTCAAACAAAGTGGGAATACAGGTTTATTCAGATGGGCAGTATGAGAAAAATAATGTGTTTTCTGAACATTAAAGCGTGTAAACGTTCTAACCCAAAATATAAGTACCTGGAAATGAGCAGAATATGGGACCTTTAATGTGTTTCTTCCCATGGATTTTTCAGCATGGTAGGGATATAATTCAATTTAATTCCAATCAATTTTATTTACAGTGCCAAATCATAACAAAAGTTCTCAGGCCACTTTACAGAGTTGGTATATTAACACACAGAAGAGGTCCTAAAATGAAAACACTAGATAAACAATACTCAGGTTGACATGAATAGAATGTCTTTTGCTATTTATAGTACAACTTTCCTCCTGAATGTAGAGCCATGCACTACAATCAAGAAGAAAATGAGCATACACTATAGCAGAGAGTCTTTGATGAGTGCTTTGATCCGCCTGCTGCAGTGGAAACCCACAACACCAGCTTCTGCTGTTCACCATTACACGAGTAAATCATACAGCCCCGAAGCAGAGAGATGTGGGAGCTCACCTGTCTGAGAGTAGTTTGTGTGTGTTGAGTCTCGGTGTGTTCATGTGTGTACTTATAGATCCGAGTCGATGTGCATTTTCAAGTGTACAGTAGCAAGATGCACTCTGTAATTGTGAATTGATTGAGGTTTTCCGAGTGCTTTCGGTGCCTTTAATTGAAAATGGGCAATTTCAAGTGAGGAGATGTTGCTTTCCTTTTTCTGTGTGTGTGTGTGTGTGTCTGTGCGTGTGCCCTCTGTTAAGTCTTTATGAAGGAATCCTTTCCTGCTGTTATTCAGCCTGACACATTAACACACTATGTTGTGTGCATGCGCCTCTGAGTGTGTCTTATGTGTGCGTGCATGCATTCATTTCTATCATTGCACACCCTGTGTGTATTAGAGCTGTAAGAAGTCTTATCTGCTCCGGGGTGAAAAAAGGCTATGAGAACGGGGGCAAATTTTGACTCAATCGAAGCTTAAAATTAGCATTTGGCCCCCGACTGGGTGAAGCCGAGTTACACAGTTCATCCAACTTGAAAGCCAGCTCCAAGAGAAAGCAGAGAGAACCACCGTAGACAAACTCAACTCTCTTTCTCCTCTGCAATGCAGTGGCAGACTGGCACGTGGGTCATAAATTTCAAAATAAAGAGTTCCTGGCATTTGGCTATTGGGATTGTCAGCATGCTGTTGATTAAGGTGCAGGTGTTGGGAGGCTGGTGAGCTGAGATGAAATCATATTGCTTGTAGGTGGAGAGGGGGCATTCCTCTCAGCTACAGGGATGTATATGTCATTTTAAAAATTCCAAAGTCTTCCACAGATTAATTTACAACAGGCACACCTGAAACATTTGAATAAGAAAGGTAACATAACTCCAAAAGTGTACCCAGTTGTCCTACAGGAGGATGTGTGCTAAAATCCCTTTCACACTGCACATTACAATGGATTTGATGGCAACTGTACATCAGCACTCTTGCCTATGAGAGGTTTAACAAATAGCAGTTCTGACCAACTCCAGAAAATCAGCGTAAGTATATCCCTGACAACGGTGGAGAGTTTTGAGCTGAGCCAACAAGGTAATTTTCTCCGACTAGTGCCGTCTGTAAAATCGAGGGCCAAGTGACATGATGGAGAGATATAATCACTGCAGCCTGTCATCCTCCTCCAAACTCTCCTGGTTGGCATCAGGAGGGCACTACCAATAACTCCTGGAGGTTACTCAAAAACAGGGCAAAGTTCCAGACTTTATTGCTCATATTAATTGTAGCAACAGGGTCATAACACTATTTTCATTTATGTATCAGCATCTTTTTTTTTAACTTCAATTTATATTTCATGAACATACAGTATGTCCCCACGAGATGAAAAATGTAATTTAGCAGGAATGAAAGCGGCGTCATGACAACTTAAACTTTAAAGACAAAAATACATTCATCAGCAAAGACATATTTATTTTGTGACACTTCAAAGGTTGTAGGTAGTAAAGGTACAGAACGTCCCTTCAGCAGTCAGTAAATTAATTACAGAAAGTGTGTGGTCTTTATACTTTGATAGTTTGCACTGTGGCTGAAAAGAAAGAAAGTAAAAAATGTCCTCAAACTGCAAATGGAATTTCCACCATTTGCCGTTTCCAAGTAAAGGGGACTAATGATAAAGAAATGGACTCAGAATGGAGAAAATGAATAAAAGTGCATTTGCACATGGTAAGCTAATAAACCAGGAGATACAGTACACTGTGCAATAAGCGAATGAATATCAATGCTGCATTTTATACTTTATACAGAGAACACTGCATTCATTTAACAAGACTGATACTGTGACTTAATTATGTACATCCGTACTCACCCTTGCTATTCTTTTTTTGAAATTATTTTTTAAAGATAATTTTTTGGGCTGGTTTTTCAAGCCTTTATTATATAGGACAGACAGGAAATGGGGTGAAAGAGAGGAGGAGACATGCAGTAAAGGGCCGCAGGTCGGAGTCGAACCCGCAGCCGCTGCCTCAAGGACCTTCAGCCTCTTTACATGGGGCAACCGCTCTAACCACTTAGCCACCCCTACCCTTTCTATTTTGACGATGTTTACACAGACAGGTATAGCAAAATGCAGTGCACTACGGGCTGCTGCTCTAGGTCCAAAAGTTGAGTGTGGTACACTAGACACTTCTCACCCTCAATGGTCGCCATCTTGGCTATGTAGTGGAGGGGGAGGGACCAGCAAACTTGTGAAAACGGTTGCCGGGGAAGCGGCAGCAGCAGTTGTGGTCAGGCTGTTCTCGTCCACTATTCGTACATATAACTACAAAAGGTAATGCACAGTAGTTGGTGTGTACTCCACATATTTATTACTGTAGAAATTACCTGAGAAAAGAAGGGAATCAGGTGACGTCGGATAAGACTGTCAAACTAGTGTAGGGAGTCAGGTCGGGGTCGTGGATGGGTCCCAAAACACAGGACTTTCACTAAGGGGACCAGTCCTGGTGGTGTCTGTGTCCCAGAAGAAGTACTAAACCACAACACTTTGATTGAAAGTGACAACATTCAAGTCATTTCATGCTTAACTCTAACCATCAACTTTTGTTGCCCAAAAGTTAAGCGTTCACCTTACGGTAATTTTGGTGGCTAAACCTGGCTAAACCTTTTGTTCCTAAACGTAACCGCTGCTGCCCATTTCCGGTCACCATTTAAAGGCGTTAAATAGAACGTCCTATTTCGTAAGATATCATACAAATTTATGTGCATAACCTTTCAACAAACCTGTTGATGAGAATTTCATGTGGTTGATACGGGGAACAATGAACTTCGAGGTAAGTTTGTGGTTACTTTTTTTCACTTTTCCTGCCAGATATTTTGACGAGTGATAATAGGTGGTGATAAGAAGAAGCGCTCAGTGGTACTTTGAGCTAAAAGCCAACCTCCACATACTAAAGTGCTCACAATGACAATGATAGCATGCTGATTTTAAGCAGGTTTATTGTTTAGCATGTTAAACATGTTCATCATCTTAGTTTAGCTTGCTAACATTTGCTTTTAATTAGCATAAAAAAACAAGGTACAGCTGAGGCATAAACCAAAGTCCTGGACAGATCTAATCCGATAATAGCCCTAGACCAAACATCTCAACGGGGACATGAATCTGTGTTCTTGATGTAATGGAAATCCATCCAATGGTTGTTGACATACAGTATTTCAGTGTGGATCAAAGTCACCGATGACAAATAGACTAACAGACCACAGGCATGGCTATTAAACTATCTTGAAACATTATTATTTATGTATTTGTCCAAAAAAATGCTACTTTGAGACATTGAGCTCAAAGTTTTTTGTATTCTGTAAAGGAATATGGCTGATTTATACAGCATACATTATTAATCATGTTCATTTTTATGTGGTTGCCTTGGTGTGGTTTATTCATCCACTGCATGGATAAAGAGGAAACTGACTTTCCGTATTCTCTCACTGTTCTCTCCGCTTCTGCTATATGTACTGCAAATCAGGCACAGTGGGTTCATTTTATGTGCAATATGTCTTCTCTTTCTTCTAGCCTGTCTGCCTATCATTCTGTCATCCAGCAGGTAAAGTGTGACCACAACAGAGATGTCACTTTCCCTTCTTCTCTCTTTTGAGAAAGATCTCACACACACACACACACGCACGCACGCACGCACATATCTAACATAATGTCACAGCAACAATTAATCTCAGAAGTATTCAGTTCCCTAAATGTCAGAACATCCTCCTCCTTGTGTGTGACAGGCAGCTGCTAATGCCGGTCCTCCTGCATGATTATAACCAAAAAATATTCCGAGCTATAATGCTTTGAATGTCTGGCATATGAGAGAACTGTGACATATGAGCATTAAGTGAGGTTGGAGTTCGTTTTACAGAAACTCAGAACGGAAACACCCACCCACCCCTCTCCTGAACTCCCTCCTGGTAAGTTTTTCCAAGCACACATAAAGACCCGCCCCATCATTTCACATATATCACATCAACCCTGCAGGCTTTCCAGCCCATTGAGCTAAGAGGCATGTTAGTAAACACATGCCTCTTAGCATGTCCAGGCACACATGCATGAATGGATGAAGACATGCACAGATAAAAGACCCATGGGGACATAGATCTTTCTGTGAGTGACTGTGCTGTCCCCATAGGGACTAAGGCACAGTTCATATACTGTAAATACAGTGCGATGCAGGAAACATCGAGAAAGACGAAGGATCTATAGGTCCAGCTGAGACACCAAATTGACAAAGCAACTACATGATTATCAGTTGTTCCGGTCGCTTCAGTTCCCTTAACTATGTCATTCACAACACTG
Source organism: Echiichthys vipera (assembly GCF_963691815.1). Taxonomy (NCBI): domain Eukaryota; kingdom Metazoa; phylum Chordata; class Actinopteri; order Perciformes; family Trachinidae; genus Echiichthys; species Echiichthys vipera. Next base: position 15,530,212 of record NC_139846.1, on the reverse strand, counting down.
CATCATACTAATTAACCTGTCTGTGTGCCTTTCAGACAAAAGATTTTCACAGCACTTACAGCAATAATCGACTGTATTCTTATAATGTGATTAGAACTCAAAAAGTTGGCACCCCTACTCACTTTTGGCTCTTACAGTAAGTGTATACATAAAGATATTAAAGCATATGTATATCTGGGAGTGTTAATATTGACATGGCCGAATGCATTTATAAATGTTTAGTTTACCCACAGCTTTACAGAAAAAATCCGAGCAATTATTAGAGGCTATATGCAAAAGAAGAGTCAATTCCACAAAGCTTGCGAGCAGATTATCAGACTGGTTTAAGATAATGTAATGCTCACTATTAACTCTTTCCTGTCTCTTCAAGCTTCATCACTTTCATTCCCTCACCTCATTTCTTTTGTCCTTCTCTTTCTGAATTAAGTCTCTCCGTTATGTACTCGCCTCTACTTCAGCTGTTTCTGTCCCCCTCACAGTTTGTGACTTTTTGATGGCTTTTAAACCTCTGCTACCATCAACACACTCCAGATGTGGCTGAGTTATCCGTAGTTCTACATCAGTATCCTCTTTAACCCCACCCCCATCTCCTCTCCGCTCTGTGAACCCTGAGCTAAAAATGAAGCCTCTGGGCGATGGGGAGACTTCTCTGAACCAACTCTGGCTGCCGACGATTATCCAACAGGCCAATAATGAGCCCTCACTTTGGGAAACAATCCAAGTCAAATGTGTGCTCCGCTGATAACGTTTCCAATCAGAGCTGCCTGCCTGCGTGGCAACTATGTGAGAAAATGAGGGAGAGATAAAGAGGGGGAGAAAATAATGCATGTATATGGTTTACTGCTACCTCAGCAAGGTGGTAGGACAAATTAGAAGTGATGGAATTCATTTTTGCATTCTGGTATAATTGTTTTGACCCTTCAGTTACCGGCAATGGACATAATCATTTCCCAGAAAATTGAAACTGGAGCAGTGCACAAGATGATAGAAGATGGCAAAATAGAAAAAGTTCAAAATACTGAATTTCACACATCTGATCAGAGGCTTGAAATAGAGGTCACACAGCTAACAAAGACAAAAGGTCAAAAATATTTTAAGGAAAAAATAAAGGCTGCCTTTGGATTGTATATTTTTTATGTATCTTCCTACACACTCCTTTAATCCATACCTCCCGTCACTCACTCACTTCATCAAAAACTATTGAAGCTCCATGGTGCCACTTCTCCTTCCTTTCATCCCTTCACCACGTTTTTTGGCAGCAGATTAGCAGCTGTAGCCTCTCACAAGCTACAGTAATGCTCACAGATTGTTCTTTCCTCCAATGAATAATCTCTATTCACACAGGAAAATCAAAGCCAATGTGCCAAGAATGCGGCTTAAGTGTCAGCCACACAGAGATGCCAAGTGAGGAAGAAAAAGAGAGAAATAGGGAGGGAATGGGAGCGGCTACTGAGCATAGATCCAACACCAGTGCATCCATCCGGGGAGGATGAACTGTTTGTAGTGAATGAGAGAGTCAATCTGTTGTCAGGCTGCCACAAGGAGACGATGACACTCTACAATATGATGCAAACATGCAGCGTGTTTCATATGTGAGTGATAACAGCGATGTACATATTGTTTCATATGCTATGTTAAATGTAACAACTTTTCATACAGCTTCAGAGCTTACTTTCATTACATTTACACAAACAGCTTCAGCTAACATTTAAAGTAATGCATTGTTTTTATTTAACAATATGCATCTTTAAATCCTTGTAAAATCTCACCGGCAGCTGCTGATGCTTTCTCTCACCATTCCGATAACATTAGCTACAACTGTATGGTTGCAATATGCTGTGTAGAGCACATTCACCGTGAATGCCGGGTGCAAGAGGATGTTCTGCAGTATATTAAGAGGAGGCCAGGGATAGCCGCCAGGGAACGAGTGGCTATTTCTGTGGCAACAAAGACCCAGAGCTTCAGAAGAGCAGCGCTCACTGAATTCCCCTGTGATGAGAGAGGAGAGCTGCATGCAGGGGAAATAAAGAGGAATGAACAAGGATGAGACAGACAGAGGAATAATTAGGGCTGAACCAAGCAGAAGAGAAGAGGGAGTTATTTTCAGGAGATGCCAATTCAATTACAGTGGATGGGAGTTTGGCTATGGTTCTGACATAATGGGGGCTCTTGTACTGACCATGACTCCAGATCCCTGTTAGACTGAGGAGACTCTGCCTGGCTGGCAGCTTCTGTGTGTGTGTGTGTGTGTGTGTGTGTGTGTGTTTATATGTGTGTGTGTGTGTGTGTGTGTGTGTGTGTGTGTGTTGTTGTTGGTGAGTCGAAGCATAGTCAATGTGGATCCATGACAGATTTGACACATGTCATATTACACCAGACACCCACACTGATGCATACACGCATATATAGCCACAGTCTTTGCACACACACACACACACACACTCAATCCGTCACACACTCTGGCAACAGCAGGACAAGGGAATGTCAACTTCACATGCACTGATGTGGAGACAGAATCAAATACTGTACACACACAGCCGCAGCATGACCAATGGTTGTGTGACATCCAGCACCATGGATCATTTTACAGGACCAGGGAGAGCAGCTTTTGTCAGAGGTGATTTGGGGGGAAAGAAGGTGGGATATGGTATCGAATGGAGACCAAAAGTTATTGATTACAGCCTGAGAAAGGATGGTATTTGTAACTGCTCAGCACTTTTTGATTTGAGCTCCACAACCACCGCTAATGACAGAAAGCAGGGATACAGCCCATTTTATCAGTGCTAAGTGCATTGTGAATGAATGCCATAATTCAAAAGTAAACCCGATGCACTTTGCAAATTAGAGATTTATAAAGAAGACACAATGAAAGGAACACAAAGAGAACGTTTTAAGATAGAAATAAAGAAAAGGTTGACAAATAAAAAGGTAGTAAAAAAAACAACTAAATGGTCAAAATGATCACGACAGATCAGTCTGTGTAGCTGTGTTTGCTAACGGACCAGTGTTGATAAGGAACAGCCAAAGCCTAATGCACTTCCCACGGCTGACAGACATGCATATTGGCTTTATGATAATACAGTGCAGGTGTTGACTCAATAGAGTCAACACAGCAGACACACTCATTGTGCCTAACGGTGCATGTCACGCAATATGAACGTGCTGCAGGGTGTTCACACCTGCAATACGCACAGACATAAAAAAGCAATATGAAAATGTCTTTATTCTGTCCATCAACCTGGGAAACAGTTCCTTGAACTCTGTGGCGCAGTCAAACCTGCATACACACAGATAGGTTTTGATGTCACAACTACACTATACTAGAGGTGGAAAGTGCCGTTACAGTCATTCCCCGGCTGCAATGACAGTCCTGATATGCAGAGGGCACAGATGCAGAGCATGCAGAGCATGCAGAGCATGCAGAACACGTGAAACATGCAGCGGACTTAAAAAGACAGGAGCTAAAATGGAGCGTTTCAGACAGAGGGTGAATACTCTTTCTTTTTTAACAATAAAGCATGTAAACATGTTTTATATAAGAGACCCCAAAATACAAGCATGACACTGAAAAGGATAACCATATAGGACCTTTAATACATTTAAAAACTCCAAATTTTTCATCACATAGACATTTTGCATTCTGGTGAAAATGCTTTAACCTTGTATCAGCTGTCATGCAAAGGTTGCTTTGAGCTGAAGTAAACTCTCTGATGTTCAAGCATCAACGGATAACCCAACAGAACCACTCATAAATACAATTACCTCAGCCTCAACACACACATAATACTCCATTTATGAAATCTGGACAGCTTACGCCACAGGGGGCCCAGACCACACGGTGGTCTTGTCCTTTAAAGCCGAACACATTCATTTCCAGAACGGCTATTCTTTCCTGAGGCACTCTTGCCGATTAAAGTTTGTTCTTTAATCTGACATGTGGAAGTGGAGAAACAGAAGCCGGTGTGTAATCTCACAGTTACACAAACATGTACACCGAGGCTCTCATGTTCAACCAAACCAAAACATATGCTCACGTCCACACAAAATACTCTGCAGCAAACATCTCTCACATGTCATGCTTCTGGGATTAGGATAGGAGAGGGGGGGTGACTGCGAAGGGAAAAGGCTTTATAGAGGGAAAATCACATCACTATGTCCTTGCATCAGTCACCTTGGGTTTCTTGTAGCAGTTGAGTTAGAGGGAAAGAGAGAGAGGACAAAACTGAGTGGAGGAAAGAGATTTATCACAGCTGGACAGGTGTAGCTGAGGCAGAGGGTGAATGAGCAGGACTATCTGGGAGATTAAGGCAACGTGAAAGGAGACTTGCTCCAGCAATTACTGCATTTTGCCTCGAGGTTTACCCCTTCAAAGTGTAGCAACACCAGGAGGAGTTGCAGCAAAAACAGGCACACTGGTACGCTCTGACACATGCACTCATGCATCCAAGCATGCTTGTCACATAGTTCGGACACTTTGAACGCATACCCACGCTCTGCAGCTACACAAGCCACATTGAATAAGGTTATTTTGTATTCAGCTGGAGGCTGAAATGGCTCATCCATTACAGGATGGTCGGAGCAGTCAGAAAGCCATTTCTCATGGCATCCAGCTACGGAGGCAAAATGCCTCATTGTATAAAAGCCTGTCGGCTTATAGCCCGAATCATCAATGATGTGCTGTGAGGGAAGGCAGAGTAGGTAGTGGGTATAATTAGACTGAATTATATATATATTGCCAACTATTTTAAACATTTAAATTCCTTCTGGTTTATTTAAGAAGACGCTCTCTTCTCCTTCACTCTCTTTTAACACAAATGCACCCTTTCATCCTCTATCTGACTATACATGTCAAGATTATATGATTACATGTATGAATATGTCAAAAATGGACTAAATATACTTATATAAAATGCATGTGTTAATGTGTTTATACATTTGACTTGTACTCGACTGTGCTGGGTCTTGGACTTGGTTACCTGCAGCTCTGGAACTAGGCTGTCCCTGGCCAGTCATCTCTTCAATAACTCAGTTTAATGAAGTAACAAACCCCAGTGACAGCGATGACAAGGACTGACACAGCCCTGACACTCCATCCATCCCCCTTCATTGGTAACCTGACATTGACTCATAGGTCGCTGTTGCTCATGGCCTGAAAGAGCATAAAGACAGATCCTTGCACACAGGTGTCCCAATGAGTGTGTGTGTTTCTTTTAGCAGCAGGCAAGCCAAAAACGTATGTGACACTTGAGGCACCACAGACATTACAAAATGACCAGGTAAACAGAACACCCACACTAGGGAACAGGTACAGTAACAGTTGACACTATGGTGTGTTAGCCAGTCAAATAATGATGGTATAAATATGTATAACTATAAAATAAAGTTTTCAAAGTGCTATTAAATGTCCTTACAAATGAAGAAATTGCAATAAAAACGGTAGATGTAATAAGAGTGATTAATACTAACTCTATGTTATATATTAATTGGTCTACTAATGTTCCTTCCAAATGACTTTTATTATAACAAGTCATTACCTTATCTGACAATTCGTTTTATTACATATTTGGCCATTTATAATAAAATATTTATGACCTTTTGACAGTTATTACATTAACCAGCAGTATTATTATTATCAGCTGCAGCCGAACTACACACTCTTCATAGAAGGATAACTATGTAATGTATCTCTCTCATGCTCACTCTCACACTCCATTCACACTGATATGGCACATTGAACACTCAGTTGACATCCAACACTAGCAGATCAGAGACTTGGCAGTCTACTCTAGTGTGCGAGCAAGGGCACGCTGTGTGTTTACTTCACCATCAGCAAGTGTCAACCTTCACAACTCCAACTCTCCACTGAACAGACAGCTTCGATGGCAGCTATTTATCTTCCCATCTGATACCCGTCATCTGTCTCCTACTGCCAAGGAACGGGCATCGAAACAGGGCAAAATGCCACCAACTGATTATGAACTGTAATGTAAACAGCTTTTCTAAATCCTTCTGTAAGTCATAGCTTAAGAACAGGGGCAAGTTTATAAAGGGCAAAAAAAAACACTCAAAAGAGCCACAAACTACTGTGCAAATTGTTATGACAGATGATCGAATGACATAACATAACAACGACAAAGTGATAATTCCTGAGAAAAATATTTAAACCTGCATTAGCCATTTAACATTTTGACTCTGGGACTGTGAAAGTTTCCCAAACCCACCAATGAGTTCCCCAGTTTTTCAATACATTTTCGTCTTCCTCCGCCTGTCCGTGGCTCTCGGCTCCAAAGCCATTCATTGCTACTGAAGACAAATACATGATTTAATTTGGAAAAAAAGTTTAAATCATTCCCTAAAACAGCAGACCTTTGTGTTTTCGGCCGCAGATTTAGTGATTTATTTACACCACCAGTACAAAGTAGGTGGGGTTAAGTAAACATAAAATACAGCCCCTCTGCTCCCCAGTGGACATAAATCACCCAATGTTGCTTTAAACACAATAAGTGTATAAGAAGTGCGTCTATGATTGAGAAGCTATACAAGAACGTAGCTGTGTTAAAATATTTAAAAACACAACGAACAAAGCTAAATGTCAAGCAACAACAAGAAGAAAAAAAATCATACACACAGACAGCTGTTAGTGACTTCAAACAGCGTGTATCGATTCCAGCCTCTAATAATTCAGCTGTGTCTGAGGATGACCTTCCAAAGAGACAACAGAGCCTTTTTCCATTCATTATGATCCAGTCTCTGAGGGTGAAAGCCTTAGAAGACAACACAGTAACAAGCAGAACGCTTATTTATCAAATAGCTGTCTTTAATGAGTGTAACTTCATTAAAAATTGTAATTTCATTAAAAAAACATTATGTCCTAGCCTCCATTTTGCCTCCAAAGAGTATGCGGCTAAAGCAATAGCAATTTTACTTCTCACAGGAGGCTTACAAATAGAGGGGCAATATATTAAATATGAATCAAAGCAAAAAATCAAAAGATCAAGTATTGTACTGCCCTAGTTGTTTCTTCTGCAGCTTTATCTCAATACTTTAAAGTGGACCTGACATGTGACCTATATGTGAATTTATGAGTGGCTCTTATATAAATCTTCATTTAAATCCACAAGACACTACAGTGGATTGAAAGTGTGTGTAACAGTGTGGCTCTCTCACACTCCCCGCACATGTACATGACAAATTGTTCCCTTGAGAGTCTTGTAGATGTTAATGAGGATTAACCTGGCGCAGACAATGCACACAGAGAATTATGGGCCTTTATCGAGGGAAAGTTCAAAATGGATTCAAATGTAGTGTATAGATCAGACTCTGATTTATCATGCCAGAAATGGCCCTAAAAATGTTCAAATTACTTAAAGAATAACTGCAGATAATTCAAGCTCTTATCGGCCATTTCAAAACGCAGTCAACTGCTTAGCGAGGAAAATCAATGAGTCTTCTTTCCTGCATCCTATCTTTCTTTGAAATCCTACAGGCAATTCATGGTTGGAGGAATACATAGGCATTTTGGGAAATAGGATTACTGGCTTTCTTGAGAGTTTGATAAGAAGATCAATACCACTCTCTTGTCTGCCCACTCTCTTGATTATAAAGCTAGAGCCAGGAAGTGATTAGCCTAGCTTAGCTTAGACGGAGTAAGGCAGATAGCTTAGCCCTGTGAAAAGTAAAAAAACAAACAAACATAAGCGTACTTAATTAAAAATGTGTTACAGTAATTGTGTGAAATGGGTGTATTTTTGAACAGCTAAGCCAATCACACCCTGGCTGTACTAGGATACAATCAAGCCAAGACTCAAATAACCACTCTCATCTCTATGTTGCAATACCTGTAAGTAGCCACACAGTGGTCATAATGTATAGGCAATGAGTGCTATGTTACACAAGAGCATACTGAGATCAATAAATCAGACCAATCACCTATCATTGATTAACACTGATGTATGGGATAAAGATAACACAGGTGTACATTTTGCCCCATCTCTAGACCCTACTATTAATTAACCCGTGTTGACTGAAAGCACAATGAAAACAAGCCAACTGACTGGCTTGCTAGCCATCTTGTTAATTTCGCCATGCTTTTAAAAGGGAGCTGTGCTATAGTGTAGATATAGTGGATTAATGACATCCTGAGCAGAGAATGAAGTCACTCTCCCTCTCTGTGTGTTGTAATTGCAATCTTTCAGTATTTCGAGTACAGCTCCTTTAATGCTACACTCATTACTCATCCTGCAACAACATTGTGCTTTGCTACACTGTGATAGGAGTGTGTCGATGAAGCATTGTCTTTAACTCATTGAACGTCTGGCTAATGGAGTCCGGTTCAGTTGGTTCAGTGCACTAGTGCACCAGTGAGACAGGGGAGGGGAAAGAGTGAATGATAGTGAGGGTAAACAGTGGAGTGAACAGGATTTCCAGATAACAGCTGGTAGAGAGCAGAAAAGAAAACAAATTGCCATTTGGAAAGACTGTGTCTGTGTGTGTGTGCATGCAATTCACAACACACATTGATGAGTCATAGCTGGACTCATGCTCTTTGCTACCAGTCAGTATGGAGAAATAGCTCAACAATTTTGATCCAAAACTCTTACTGCATCGCATTTGATCATTTCTGAAAAGGGAGTCATGTTTTTGGTGACATAACTACATTATATCTCCCCCAACATGCCTTTGTCATAAACAAAACTGCATCATTCTGTATTTATCGGTTTGTGTATCAGCCGACATGTGCTCACACAGCTGGGATGACATGCACAGATGAGCATCCATGCACTGCGGCTTAATGCCGAACAAATCCTTATCTAGACATTAATCCCTATATTAAGACAGGCTTAGCTGCTGCGTAATGATACCTTGCTGGGTATGAGCATATTGAGTAGAATTTCAGGATGACTGAAAACCACAATTTTCAATTTTGGACAAGCAATTTCTGCGTGAGACATCTACCATTCTCTGGGGTAATCATGGGCATAAATGCGCTTTATGTGATGCAGGGCAGGGAGTCCTCGTTTGGACGGGTGATGCAATAATGAAAAAGTGGTTCATCATGTCTCTGTGGTGATGCGGTCATACGTGTCAGCCATGCTGATGAATTCTAATCCAAAATATTCTGACAAATGAAAACGAAACCAATCTCATTAGCGGGTGCCACTGTCGTTATGGCAACAGAAAATAACTGAAAAGGTGGTATAAGTGAGAGTTGGAGACTAGGAGAGGGTAATTAAAGAGCATGTCCTTAAAAACGTAACACACACACACACACACACACACACACACACACACACACACACACACACACACACACACACACACACACACACACACACACACACACACACACACACACACACACACACACACACACACACACACACACACACACACACACACACACACACACACACACACACACACACACACACACACACACACACACACACACACACACACACCAAAAAATTCATCTATCTCTAGATAGATCTCTTCATGTGTAATTTCCAGTCCTGTACTTGGGTTTCCACGCCTGAACTGTACATTTTAATTAAATTGAGAAATATATAATAATATCCGGTGGCTTAAAGGATCTGTTATTATGTAATTAGTGCTCAGCTTTGATGAGATGCATTTACACTCTTGTCATTTTAATTTAATTTGTTCCTCAGATGAAGGACGGATCTGACAAAATGATGTATTAGACATATGTAGCCTACTAGTAATCCTTTCACTCTAATGTGTTTGGCATTCAGTGTTACCGATCCACACATTCACCACAAACCAATATTAAGACTGAATTCTGATCAATCAGACCAATTTTTTAAGGGGGAAAGTATAATTCACACACTATCTTACTCTATAACAAACAATGTTTGTTATAGAGTAAGATCTCCACATTTATCGCTAAAATTCAAGCACATTAAGTAATTCATGACTTTGATCACCCTTTTACAGTCCAGAACAGCTGTTGCGTGCACTGTGTCGATGCTTCAACACAAGTTGCACTCACCTATCCTCGCTTTCATCTCTTCTGGAAGCCTCCTCTCCTCTCTCCTTGACTCCTTTCAAGCACATCTAAGGAATTGAATTCAACGCGGCGAGTCGCAAACGATTTCCGGGTCAAGGGATTGAGAATAGAGGAGACGAGGAGGGATATTGAGATGAACCCACTGACTTTTCTCTCTGCTTCGTCCTTGCCCCAGTGTATTGTGGGTTTCCCTGTATTTCCCATCCACCCTCTCTGCATACCTCTTTTAATATCACTTTCATTCTGTCTTGTGTTTTTCTACCCTCACACACAGGAACTACACACAGGAACTCTGTAGGCCTGAAATTCCACACAGTGGTGGGCTGCATTATTATGAATCACTGCTGCATGCTGCTTCTCCTGTAGCTACACTTGTGTCCCACTTTTCAATTCACACACAGTTGCGGGTCTTATAGCCCCTGTGACCCGTTCTACTGTCACCTTAATGGGCCCTCACACCTCTCACACCTACAACTGTGAGATCCAAATGTATGCTGCCTTCTTACCAAGCCAACAGACTACTGCTAAAGTACAAACAGGTGACTTTTTGAAAAGGAAAAAAAGTTATTTATGTTTGTGGTGGATGTTGTTACTTTTGAACAGACCCATGCTAGCAGTTTCCCGTTTCTTGTCTTTAAGCTAAGCTAGCCAAATGCTTCATATTTACTGTACAATAGTGGGATCAATCTTCTCCTCTAACTCTTGGCTAGAAGAATCACATGTCCCAAATGTCAAATTATATTATTATACTGTACTGTATGTTACAATATCCCTAGGCTGTAATAAAGGTTATAACATACCTGTCATAATGCAAGTCACTATGGTTGAAGCGCCCCAAGGAGCTTGTGGTAAACAGAATTTGTGCCACTGCAGCTACCGCCAAGTACAAAACAATAAAGTATCTCCAGTTAGCCCAAACTGAGTCCATAAAATATGACCATAATGTAGGAATAAGAGGACAATTTCAACAGGTGCTCAGAGAGATAAAATAAGAGGTGAAGAGACAGGGCATAGAGTGCGGACAAATGTTGGGATGTCAAGAGTCTATTAGAGTGGATGGACAACTTCATTTAGCATTTTATCTGTGCACTTCACATTAAGTCACCCTTCTTTTTTTGCACAAGCACAACCAAGTCATACATTCATATAATAACAGGGTGTTAAGTCAATGCTGCAGTAGGCGTGATTTCTTTCACTGCATTGTGCTTGTTTTCTTACGTTAGAGAGTGTTTGTCAAACCCTTGACTGCTCAGTAAATCACTTGAATGTTCTGGAAACCACTTTTTTTTATTAAAATGACTTCATAAATATTTCCAACTTGAACTGGGGGCGAGGGGAGAATTATTATTGCTGATATAACACAGAGTAGAGAGCATTAGGACAATAAAGTGTCGCTAATAGAAAATGGGGTCATAAATTACAGTGCAGCCCAGTGCAATGTGAGCCACTACAGCAAGATTTCCTTCAGGTGATATACGTAACTTTGCTCAGTGTTACCTTGGGAACTAGCTGGATGAAATTACAACCTCAGTCTTTATGTCATGTAGGGACAAACCAGAAAAAAAGACTGTTTCATAATTTATTCAAACACACATTTTCACAGAATTGCCGTTTTGCGGATTTGATTCTATTTTATATTCACCTGTCATTAAATATGACTTAGTAATTATTCTTGATTTCTTGTATGTACATGTTTGATCTTTGCTGATGTCTCAAGTTGTAAAAGAAAAGTAGAGGAGAAAGATCATCTACAAGAAATACAAGGGGAGAATAAATGTCACTGCTGCATCCACCATTTCAATGACTAACTGCACACATCAGCTGATCGATGTCTGAAACCTGCCGAGCGGAGACAAAAGGGCAGTGTTTAAGGAAACGTACAACCTTTCCTTCTGACTTGTTCTCTCTTAAGACGAATCTCCAGGGGACACTGGCATTTTCAGATGCCTAGAATTCATCCAAACCTGTGTCGGTACAAAATATTAAAACCTACTCTTCCACCAGACTGGTGTTGTGACTCCTCACTAAAACTCTCAAGTCTTATTGATTTTAATCTTTCAAAGGTCCCACACTGTAAAATATGAGATTCACATGTCTTTTTTTTAATTATAAAGTAGGACGAGGTGCTATATAAATTATGGGAAATTATCACAACTACAGTATTTATATATATATAAAGTACTGTCACAGTCATTACCCGGCTGCAATAATGGTGCAGAGACACCAAGAATGCAGGGAATGCTGACCAATCAGAGGAGACTGGGCTTTTTTCAGAAGGGGGGGGGGGCAAAGGGTGAATACAGGTATATTCAGACAGACAGTATGAGAAAAAATAATATTTTAAAGCAATTAAATGTATTATGTAAACATGTTCTTTTAGAAAACCAAAATATAAGAAGGAATCTGAAAATGACCATGATATGGGACATTTGATAAATGGCCGATTTATTTTTTCTTCACCACTTGGGGGCAGAGTAGTCTGGCATACCGGATGTGCATAGCGGGTTTAAAGCCTGTCAGGCTGCTACTTCTGCAATCTGCTCAAGCATACACACTGGCTAGTTTGCAGTAATATTGATCAACGTGCACTGTCCCTCAATTAAAAAAAAATAAAAAAAAATAAAAAATAGTTGCTTATTAAAACATCCGGATGATCCAATATTGACTCTCTTTTAGTTCTGTTTTTGGTCTCCACCTACTCCTGCACAACACATTTATCTGAAAACAACTGCCTGCTTTGGTCAGAAACAACACTGATCAGGGCCTTCAGATTGAACCCAAACAGTAAAGTTGCTGTTACACTAAAATAATGAGCTGAAAGATGCTATGCTCTATCATTACGAGTAGGGATCAACCGATACAGATTTTTTAGAGCAGATACCGATACCGATATTTTTTTTTCATCAGCCTTAGCCGATGACCGATACGAACTGCCGATTTTCTTGAGCCAATATTTGGAGCCGATACTACTTTTGCTCCCTCAATTTACATCATAAAAATGACAATGATGATAACAAATGTTACGAGTCTGAATTTTTTTTAAAAAAGGAACGTTTATCGAACTTAAAAAAGGCGTCTCCAGCAACACGGAGCTGGATGCCTATGTGTAAATAATGCCAGTGAACGCAGCAGCCCGCACTGACCGATACACCCAAAAAACGCAAATATCAGCTGATGATATCCCTTTCATATTACACATAAAGTCATTTGAGTCTTTGTTGATATAAACACACAGGTATGTAGCTTTGAACAGGATCACCCTTCTAACGGGTAACTCAGTTCTAGCTGTGTAAGAAGATGTTAAATCTCTCATGTCTCCCACTTGCATCTGCTATTCATTTTTGTGGATATGATCTTTGTTTTTCGTCATAAATCATAAATAGTGCTTTATATACATGCTGAGGCTTACTGGATGCACTGTCTGTCTCATAAAACAGCTATTAGTATTACTGTATCACCCACAACAACTAGCCTAACAGACTAGAGAGAAGTGATGCATCTGTGCATAAAGAAGGTCATTTAATTATTGTGTATATTCACTGGAAGTCTGAGTTGTCCCGTTAACTCACAACTCACAGCTTCTAAATTAACCAGACTCACAATGTTTGCCTCAACATTAATCTTAACTAAACCCTAATACTGTAGTTTGTCTGCGGAGAATAATGCATAAAATACAAGCTGAGAATTAGTTGAAAATTAAACAGCCATGTAAGAGAAAATAAGGAGAACAGTTGATTTATTGCCCTCATGTAATATTCATCAATGCTGAGTAGGAATAAAGGCTCTTGTTTTAAAGTCGTGCATGTACTCAGGGATACGGTGTAGAGAGAAAAGTGGCTGTAGTTATTAATATGAATATTAAGAAAGAGGGGTACAACCTTTTTTAATATCACACAAGAGTAGGCATCTGCTAATATTACTGTCAACAGAAACCATCAAGACACATGGACACATTACTTATTGGACTGCTTATGCTGCAGGTCTGAAGACGTACACTTATTAATGCAGTGCTGCAAATTCATCTTCCATTTTGAAGATAACACAGAAAAACAACACGCTCCTTCAGCAGCATTAATGAAAATCATTTATCACCATATGGAATTGAGGTGAAGCATTGCTCCTCATAAAAACAATGCAAAAACTAACTGGTACCAAAGGGATCACTGTGCAGGGGCAAGCTCGTTCGGTGTGTTCTCATTACTTCTGGCCCATAAACAAACACCAGTGAGACCTACATGGAGGGAGCAGATATGGAGTACTGCTGCAGTGCAGTGCGTGCAGTGACCCTGGCCTTGCATGTCACATCACTGCTAACAGTACAGCCAATTTAATTCCACGCATCCACCGCGCATGCCTCTAAATCAGTGTTTAATCACTAGAATGACAAGCTCTGCTAATTATTGCCCTCCTCCTCACCCACATCCTCCTGCTCTCTTCCCCTGTCAACTCTTTTTGCGGCGTGCTGCCTGCTCAAGTACTCAGGCGATGACATGCTATTTCGAGTTACGCTGTCGTCTGCATCTATGTTATATGAGTGTCTTCTTTCCTCCTGCTAATTATTACAATCATCCAAATCGCTCTTAGATACACAGCTTATTTGTGTTTGTGCGATCCAAACAGCCCGTCCTGTCCTGTGATAGCTGGCTGCAAGGGAAAACATTGGTCAAGTTGGTAGTGTTTGTCTTTACACAGAATTGGGATGCTTTAGTGTTAGCGTTGAGACTTGTAAGAGCATTTCTAGTTCAGTATTTCCAACAAAAGAAATCTCCTCTGATTTACAAATCTGTCCAGCTCCTTTCAGCAAGCCTAAACACACAAGCACAGACCCACAGAGCTAACCACAAGACACTCTAAGCCTATTTGACTTTAGAAGTGTATCCCTGTGTCTGTCTGTCTGTCTGTCTGTCTGTCTGTCTGTCTGTGTGTCTGTCTACAACACTAAACAGTCAGAGATATTTATTTTCTCTGGGTGACAACTCCTACCAATATGCTTTTAAAGGCCTCACTGAAGCCTTATGAGAATGGAGAGACACAAAGTCACCTCTAAATTTCCACACAACACCTATAGTATAATAACCACCCTTTCCAGTATAATAGTATACTAATAGAAATAAGCTGAGACATGAATAGTACTTATGAAGCTCATGAGGCCAACTAGAGAAAAGCAGTGGAGGACGCTAAAATGTGCAATAACACCTGACTCCAGAGGAGGGCACTAAAACCAATGAACCTAAATAAATTCAATTCCATAATTACTGGATTATGCTATTAAGTAAAAACAGTTCCTCACAGAAAAATGATGAAGGCCTCAAATGGACTTTTCATCTCAAAGAGCTCAAAAAGAAGCCACAAAGGAAATGCAGAATTCTCAATCACAAAAAGGCAAAAAGCTTTTTTTCATACCACTTGAATACGCAGATCATTATTTTGATATACTTTTCTTCGTACGACTGAGCATTTATAATGTAGTTTTGTATGTAGCAAATATTTTCTTTTTTAGCAACAAAGCACGACAGAAGTAGACTGCATTAGGTCTCAATATGGTGAAGAAAAAAAAAGTCTGGTTTGAGGTTGTGGTTTAAAAAGAGACTGGCAGAAGTGTTGTGTGTCACTCAGTCTGGTCTGGGGCCTGTGGTCAGCCAGTGGGATGGACAAAGTACAGCCATGTGTAGACAGTCCAGCCTAGTCCTGACAACATGGACAACAGTGCTCCCTATGGGCCCAGGAGAGAAGGTCATTTGCAAAGACTGCACACAGATGGGAGGGCTTGGAGACTGGCAGTGCATTTTAATGGTTTAGAGGAATTTAACTTTCCGAGCCTGTGTTCCATAATCGCGGAAATCAAAGGGGACATACTATGCTCATTTTTAGGTTCATACTTTTACAGTTTGGGTTTCTGCTGCAACGTGTTTACATGCTTTAAATGTTCAAAAAACACATTATTTTTCTCATCTCAGAATATATTCACCCTCTGTCTGAAACACTTCGTTTTAGTGCCTGTCTCTTTAAGCCCCCCTCCAAAAAAGCCCAGTCTGATTTGCTCTGCACCATCATTGCAACCAGGGTATGACAGTAGCAGCACTGTACTGGCATTTTCTACATATACACAGTATAGTTGTGACATCACAACCGTACAGAAGTCCTGACAACTCGTTTAAAAAGGTACAGTTTCTGAATATTGGCTGTTTGCATTTCTCTGTGCATTGAGCATTTTGATACTTTCACAGTGTTTACAGCACCTCGGCCTGCTTTATAATAAAAAACATATGGAACTCTCACTTACAAAATGGGACCTTTAAAAAAGATGGAAAAGGTAGTTTTGTTGGGCATAAATAGGACACATTTGGCTGAGTACCACACTACAGTGCATTGTGTAAGCATTTGGACAGTGATATGTTTTTCATTGTTTTGGCCATTTTCCAGGACATGATTTCAAAAGACACAATAGGTTTAAAGTGCTGACTTTCAGTTTTAAGTGTGTTGGGGGGTGCTCTGTATTGGGTGGACAGTAGGACTCACAGTGCTTTATACCCTGAGGAGGTGTATATACAAGCTACCATTTATTTTCAGTTCACTGGCTGCAGACATAAACACCCCTAAAATCAAGCTTATAGTCAACACTTTAATAGGTCATTATTTCATTTCAAATCCATTGTGCTGCAGTACACAGACAAAACTTAATTGTCTACTTGAATACTCACAGACTGCAATGTACGCTATGTTTTTTAAAGATCACAAACCCGATTACGGAACATATTCTTCGCTATTTCATTTTCACAATCCAGCCTGCGGTTGTGCCTGGCAACCCCTGGAAGAGTGGTGGCAACGTTCCATTAACATATTTGGGTTAGCATCCCACAACCTGGCAACAGAGCAGTGCAGCTGTGCAAAACCCTCAATACAGAGGACACAGTCATAAAACACAATCAGTCTCCAATAAAACATGGGGAATCGATGAGGGTCACTTTGACTGCTGTGCACACAGGCTGCGGAACACTCACACAGGGAGAAAGGCAGGTGGTGCTGCTACAGCACCGAACCATCGCGTGTTAATACTGCATTGGATTATCGGTCTGTTTACCCCACTTTAGATGAAAAAGTGGTTAGTCCTGCTAAACATAGTGAGCAGGATGTTATCCAGGCTGGCTATATATTTAATTGCAATTAAAGATGAATGTTGGGTTCCCCTAAATGACAAAGAGAAGTCTGGATATGTATTCAACATGTCCTCAACTACACCACTGCTTTCCTTCACTTGACCACAACTGAAATTGCAGATTTAGAGCTGGCGGGGGTCCAGCGCAGAACTAATGTGTACCGGCAGATGAGCAGCGTTATGATATACAGCTCAACCGCAGAAATTGAGTGTTAACAATGGCTGAACATTACTAGGGCAGTGATAAACTATAGAGGTGAGAGTGGGGATATTGGACTGGCTTCAATGGAAGGTACTGAGCCTGTGAAAATGGAATATATGTCAGGGGAAGGTATTAGCAGGCCTGCCAAAACCACCACCATCAAAAAGAGCAATGGAAAGAGGGAGAAACAGGAAAAAGGAGAGAAAGTTTCTTATAGCGAAGCAGTAGAAAAGAGGGGGGAAAAAACATAGTGATCAGGTGACAAAACCAAAAGCGAGCAGCAGCATACCCACAGCCGTCCTAACGCAGACTCATCACAAAATAGGTACAGTTACAGTTTGCTACGCCTGAGTTTCTGATCAGCTTGATTTGACTCTGCAAGTAATTAGAGACATCTCCTCTACTGGCTTGAATCTCTTTGCTTCAGCTATGGACAACTGCTTGTTATTGGTATTTCGCCACATGGCTGAAAGCTCAATGCCTTCAAAAAAGAGCTGTTGTTTGAAAGGAGAAGACACATTGGGATGGATGAGGACAGTAGAGGGAGTGCCATACAGGCCACTACAAAAGTTGCATCCCAGAAATACAATCTCAATCAATTATGCTGTAGGAGGTATGACTCCTCTAGAAACAATCAATCACCAGCAGCATGGGGAGACATATGCTAAAACGGCAGCAGCTCTATCTAATGGGGTATGCTTTAAGAGAAGGCCTTCAGTCTGTGCACTTAATACAGATATTAAGTATCCATCTTCATTTTGATACTGAACAGATGATAGAAGATGCCCACGCACAAACACAGACAAACATATAAAAGCTTAAATTTGATCAAGAACTCTTTCTCGCTCTCATGCATACACAGCGTACTTGCTGTAACAAACCAGCAGCTTCCTCAGCTAATGGGGCAGAGCTCTCAGCATCTGCATCTCCTGTGTCTCATCAAGGACGGATGAAAAACATCCTCAAACAGTCTCTCTCTCTCTCTCTCTGCGAGTCCTTGCAGTCGCCACATTCTCCTCAACAAATCACACATCACAGACAGACATCACATGTTTCAGCTCTAGCTTATCTGCTGTCCTCCAGTGACAGTTTCAGACAAACAGAGAGTGGTGTGGAAAAGCACAGAGCAATTCTATATTTCTAATAGTGGATACATCACATTAGACTCTTAGGCAAAGTCACAGATGTGAGACAATAAGCCTGAACCATGACAACAGGATTTGACTGCTGGATTTGGCAGTAAAAAAAATGACATCAGGCAGGTTCTCTCTTAAATTAGGGTGTAAAAGCTCACACCAAATGATAAGTTGAAACAATTTGTTTAATACTAAAGTGTATCTTGTATGTTTATGCTGCTGTCTTGGCCAGGACTCCATGAAAAAGAGATTTTAAATCTCAATGGGAATATTCCTGGTTAAATAAAGGGTAATACAAAAAAAATCTTTGCAACTCTGGCGTAAAAACCTCACTGACCAAAATATTGTTGCAGAAAATGACGTTTTCACATCCCGTAGCCAATCAGTGAGAAGCACGATTCTTGATGCAGTGTTTATTACCGTGTCTCTTGTAAATAACTAACGTTAGTCATCAATCAATGACAAAAAAGGTAACCAGAACAATGCATTATGATTTGGTGATAACTAACCATAATCTATAGCTAGTGCAAAATAACAACAGTGACATCGAGTGGTGGAACTGTCAACAACAACACGGGAAACTGTATCATTATAACAAATAATTTTTAATAAATAAATTGTATCTTATGTCCACGTTGGGACCATTTCAGCTGGTCAACCAATAAAATGTTAATAGTGCGTAAACTCCGAGCTTAGTTAGATATGAAGTTCAAACTAGGCAATGTTTGGAATGACTTTATTAGATTAGATTAGGTTTTCCTTTAGTTAACTTCACAGGAAGTAATCTGGGTTAAAGGTTCAAGGGCTCAGAAATGTGCAAATTCCAACAATCCACCATCGGCAAACATTTGAAAAAGGAGGATCTGTGTCGAGTGTTAAGCCGGCTGGTTTACTACCAAAGCAGCAGTTTTATCAGAACACACGACTCCTGCAGTCATTACACAGAGGAGGGCGAGCCAACCGCAGCACCAGCTGTGACTCATAATCTCTAGAAACCAGTCACTCAACTGACGATGGTTCCCCTGGGAAACACATGCAGCTTGAAAAACAGCCACCGGTGGCAGAGTGGCACCCCCAGATGATGAAACAATAGAGAGTGAGTGACGCTTGTTTGATTTAACTCAAGTGGGTGAGCGTTTGCAGAGAGATCACAGGTAATAAACGGACAGATGGTAATGGCATTAATGGTTAAAAGCACAACTCTGAACAGATTTAACCAGGTTTAAAGCATCAATCAGTTAATAAATGTGTCCAATGCAAGGTTTAAATACATATTCATTAATAATGGACTGACAGGTGTCTTAACCAATCACTTTATGCCATAAAGGTCGGCGCCTGCTACTCTCACCTCAGGCCACAGTAAAGTTTAATGGTGGGGATGTAGATTCTTTGGACTAGTTCATACTGTCATTATTGGGTTGTTTTGATTACTAGTCATAGAAAAAGTCTCCATGCATGTCTGGCCCATTTGTTGTTTAGTGTATGTCGTTGTTGAATCTCTGGTTAACTGAATGTCATTGAATGCCCCAAATTTGTTTATGTAGTAATGTAACTAATACAGTGTATGTAATAAATAAGCCTTTAAATCTTGATTTCAGTATATTTGAGATAACATTACTTAATGTTTAAGGTATTTTTACTTTGATTAGAGGGCAAGACAGTGGTTAGTGAAGTTTCTAACAACGCTTTACTTTAGACATCTCTAATTTGGATAAACTGGAGGTAGCAATGATCTGGTGTGTCCTCTGTATTTACTCTGATTGTGGTCGAAGGTCATGAGAAGTGTGGAGAGAGTTGTTTGGTTTTCACATGGACTATTTCAACTGGGCTCTGAGAAAGCTAAGTACATGAACACACATGCACACACATACAGTACCAAGAGACTCTGAATTCTGTCAAGATATTAGACATCACACTTTGAGTAGCCACAGTTTTGAAGACTTCAGTGTGTAGACGTACTTAACAAGATGCTGATGCAATGAAATGGTGTCTGTTACATTTACTCTAGAAAGCCACACTTAAATGAAAGATTATTTGTAGTTAATGCATACAAATAATTTAAAATAATAATTACCATTATCATCAACGTCACGTAATGCACAGAGTAAAAGCTGTTAAATTGCTTTACAGCTAGAATCAAACAGGAACAGTAAAACACACAAGGGGCTAAAAATAAGCAAAAGAATAGAGACAATAAAAGAGGAATTACAAGATGGTTGAAATTGCATTTTTGTTACAGAAACAAAAAAAGAAGCATTTAAAGTGGGCAGGATCAAAATCCGTAACTGTACATAAAAGCAAGACTAAAGTCATAAAAGTGTTTTAAGACATGATTTAAGTATAGTCCATAATCCTTGTGTGTGAGAAAAGAGCAGAAAAACAAGCGTCTTTGGGAGTGCTTTATGCATCTCATTAGTGTTGGGCTCTAATAGAAGTGAGAGCGAATACCAAAGCCATATGTGCGATCGGCTATGCTAAGTCCATCACCTCCACCTGCCAATACAGAGGGTACAGGTACACACATATGTATTGATGCAATGGCAATATTGACTAAAACAAACAGATGATACACTTTATTGAGTAATATAAAGACACACTATTTAAAGTGCAGGACAGATACCGAGTAAACAGGTAGGAAAAGGTAAGAAGTACAGCGAGTCTCAACCATACAAAGAGACATATGCTCCTTTCACACATGCACTGCAAACCTGAAATCATAGACATCACCTGGCGGCGCTGTATGAGAGAACACAAATGTCCGAATCAGTCGAACCGGACATCAAACAGAGTTTACCCTCCCAGGTCTCTAGTACAAAGAAGGTTTAATCACCGAGTGAGCCCATGTGTGAATAGAGTCGCTCATTATTTGCACAGAGCGAGTGGGATCGTTGATGACACTTCTATCACGCTGCTGGACGAAACCGGAAGACAAAACAGAGAAGAATTTACAGAAAGATGGCAATGAAAATGTCTCTTTGGGAGACGGCAAGATTTTGGAACTTGTGTCAGTAAGGACCAGAGCCAAAATCATCAGACAAATTCAAGGAATGGAAAGAGACTCGGTTGTTTATGACCTGATTATGAACTTGTCCTCCATCCTGCACGCTCCGACCAGGCACCAGCTCTTGTCGAAACCAAACAAAGCATTTCCAGTAGATAAGAATGCTTCTGACATGGAGAATCTCCTGCTGTGTGCTGCATGTGTGAAAGAGAAACTCCAGACTATGTCCGCACCTGATTCTCTTGAACATAGACTGTCTATAAAGATGGACGGCTGGACAGCTAAACCCCCCCCCCCCCCCCCCCCCCCCCCCAGGGGGTGGGCTGAAGAGTAGGTCATAAGTCCTGCCCTCTCAATGTTAGCGGACGGGCCAAACTTAAACAAAGAACATATCAAATACATTTTTCCCAAAGATGGTTTCTGGTTTTTCACAAGTGAAAACAGAAGAGGAGAGACAGCCATGTGTGTTGTCCACTGTGTTGTGCTGACCGATGGAATAGAGGAAAAGCCCTCAGGGAGATATTGATCCGGCTCTGCCAATTTTGTCAAAAAGAGTCAGTAAGATCCAACTCCCAAACACACAAACACAATATAGATCCAGTGGAGGAGAAAATAATAATCAATCACTGTCCAACATAAACTAGAGAGGTCTTTCACATGAGGCGAAACCTGCCTGCCGCGACCTCAGTCCCTGCAAATCAGCTAGTCAACCTCTACAAGTGAGTAGTGCTGAAACAATTACAAAAATGCGTTGTGCGCGTTATATTGCCTGTTCAGCGTAGGGATCATCGTTCCACACAGACCGTTTTTGTGGCTGCACACCACTACATCCGGAAAAAGGCAGAGGACCATTTCACACTTAAAAAAGAAGCCATAAAGGTGCAATGTGTCCACTGTTAACTAGAACTGTTATACCACAACAGCACGTCATAGGTGTTTCAGCGTCTGAGCCCAAAGCAGCCCGTTGTTAACACCACTTCACAGAGCGCCGCTGTTCCGGTTTAAGGAAGGCGGTTGTTGTAGTGATGCGTAACTCTAGGTTTAGTTTTTCATGAACGTTAAACATAACGTCACCTACCCGATCAGTCTTTATACTTTTGTGTGAGTAAATGTATCAGTCCCGTTTTGTACGTTGCTTGTTGTTACGGTAAACAGGAAGTGAGGGAGTCGCTCTTCCTGATAATAAATCTATTTGTCTTTGAAACCTGCTTGAGTAAACACATGCGTCAAGGAGAATTTTATGCATGGCTTTGAATTTATTAATGATAAATTGCGAGTGTATTGCCTTCAACACACACATGCACAATCAAACACAAAAACACACCCCTGTTAGATCACCACACCAAATAGGCCTACCCCAGACATAACTTTTTCAAAATAATAAAAAAAATATATAATATAATATATATAAAATAATAATAATAATATATAAAATATTATTTTTTTTATCCGAGGTTCTCGGTTAATCGATGGAATAATCTTTAGAATAATCGATTACAAAACGATTCGATAGCTGCAGCCCTTAGAGTGAGTCTCTCTTTCTACACATATGCAGGTTTATCTGATTAGATCCATCTCATAAATTAGTGCTCTTGAGGTTTGGGGTCAAAGATGTTGGAGCAGAGGGAGATCCCCATCTAATTGGGTGGATGGAGCACAGGACTGCAGGGAAAGCTCAGCACTAATTTAATTTTGTGTGCGTATGTGTGTCCCGGCATGTGTGCAGAATGATGTAGGTAAACAGATTCCCTCTCTGCTGCAAACAAGCATGTTGTTGTACTAGCCCAAATTAGTATATATATATGTTTAAACAATTGTGCTCAATGGTGACATGACATATTTACAATTGACAATGGTATGTGAAAAAAAGGAGTAAATTCTCGCATTTTGAAAAGCTGGAAGCAGTTGGTGTTTGGCATTTGCCTTGAAAAATGATGAAAATCATTAACTGATTATTATTATTATAGTTTCAGTTGATCAAGTAATCATTTTTTCTACAAGAGACATACAGTACCCAGATATGAAGCTTATTGCATTATAGCTTTAATTGACATTGTACCTATGTATCCTATATATTGCGTACGTAAAGATTCTTCACTCCATCTTTGAAGAAAAAGTAAATGAAAACATGAGAGGAATATATAAGAAACTTTTTCACAGGCTTTTTTGCTGATCAAAAACCCATGATGCAGCTATATGTAAAGTCATTTATTTTCTCCTCTTCAGCATTACCATTCAGTGTCAGACAACTTATTGCAATGCTTGGAGCTTATGATTCCAGGAAACCCACACCGGAGGCAGACTAACACAACTCAAACGGAGACAGAACATTACCTGAACACATAGAGGGTTTACCATTATACGGTGCAGCAGTTACACAAAAGGAAGAAGGGGATTCGTTTTCTGTAATGAGCCAGACTGCACCTGAGTGTACCGCCTTCCTCCTCACCTCTCAGACACACTGTAATCCCACACAGAATCCTTGACTTTTCCTCATTTTCAACTCCCAAAAAGACAGACCCTCACTGAAGCTGCGGGTAACCGACTATGTCCGAGCACTTGAACCCTGCCTCCGTGTCTGACACCCCTGCAGACAGCACAGGCTCTTGTAATTAACACGGCTGGCAGAAGTTCAAACCCTTCAATGTCATGCAGGAGATAAGGCCCATGGGATGAATGACTTGGGCTTTGGAGAGGTAAATGAGTCTCTTGTCTTTGGCTGCGATAGAATGAAAAGACGGACATGGGTGAGAAAAGTGTAAATTGTGCAATTATTTAGACAAAGGAACATCTCCCTGCTGTTAGGCAAGGCATCACTCACTCCCTCTGAAGAGAGAACAACCCATCCACCACTTCCATCCATCTCAACACAACATGGTTACTGCTAATGAGGATCTATAGAGGTAGGAAGAAAAAAATAGAAGAAGAAACAGAACGAGATAGATTCTGGAGACAGGGAGTGAGATAACACCATCTTCCTGTTGCAACCAACTATTTCCCTCTGAGTCAAAACAGCCGTTGACATTTGGCCAGCTGCAGAAGTAATCACTGCAGACGTGAACAAATATCAAAGTAACAGCTCAGGCGATTACTCTGAGTCTGTCTTAGTCTTTCTGCAGATTACTCCCATCTAGGTGGAAAACACGTTTATCTGGAGGAAGACAAGGCTGAGCAGTGATCCCCTCACCTCCATTTGACCGGCAGTTAGCAAAGACTAAAATGTTACACACATACACACAAATATACACAGTCACGGAGGCAAGGGCATGAGGAGAAACGCATCTTCTCTATCAGCCGGAACCACTAAAGCGGTGTGTGAGCTATGAAAGCGGCTGTGCCACAAGTAGCCGGGGTGGATTATTTTTCACTATCTCATCAGCCGATCCTGTGGGCTCAGCAGCTCCAGAGGACGGCGGCGCTTCCCAGCTGCTGATTTGTCACACTCAGGGGAAATCAGAATCTTCCTCCATCAGACGCCGTAAACCACCGTCTGTTTAGGACATTTTGCTCAGGAGAGTCTGAAAGTGCACAGGCACAAACGTAATCCGATGTCCTCAGAGATGCACACTTTTCTCCTGAGGAATTTTATGCACCAAACTTCTTTTAAGTACAACAGTATTGCTCGACAGATTATCCACATGGAGAGCGGCAAGCCTGGTGCAGCCGTACGGACTCTTTCTCAAGACTCCATTCATACGCCCGGCAAAGAAAGCTATTCAAATTAGTTAGATTTGCTTTGAAACATACATATATTATGAAGCCTGGTTTAGGTTCAAATGTATCTTGAATTTGATTGTGTTCACGATATAGTGGAAAATAAAAAGATTTCTAAGTCGTTTAGTACTTTTATATAATTAGTTAAATAACAATACAGATATCATACATGAAAGATATTTTAAAAAGGTCCCATATTGTAAGCGACTTACTGTGTCTTTTATTATTATATATTATACAAAGCAGGTTGAGGTGCTACATAAATACTGTGAAAGTATCAAAACACTCTACTACTATACATATATATATAAACACATATTTATATATACAGTAAGTTGAAAGTGCTGCTACAGTGCCGTTACAGTCATTCCCTGGTTGCAATGGCGGTGCAGAGACAGGTGCTCAAACAGACTGACAGATTGACTATAGTCAGAGGGTGAATACAGCTATGAGAAAAACAATTTTTTACATTAAAGCAAGTAAACATGTTCTAGTAGAAACCCAAAATACAAGTATGAACCTGGTAAAGCGGATGATATGTCCGATTTTAATATATACAGATACTACCTTTCAAATTTTTAGAGAGTAGATGACTTCTGTGCTGCTGTGTGACTGAAGACTGAACACAGTATGCATAAGCATGGGCCAAGTATAATTGCCATGGTCAGGGGGGGCTATATTTCTGTCTGCTAATTAGGTTTAATTATACTGAATATCATCTACTAAGGGCTAAATTAAATACTAATTAGAAATCACAAGTCTGCGGCAGCTGTACAGATCACCTCAACAGTCCCGAACACATGAAAGCAAATTAAAGCACAAGCAAACTGATCAGAAACTCACTCTCCTCGCAAAACAGCGTGGGGAATAGTGAGGGGGGTGCTTGTTTTGTCATTTGTCAGAGTCATTTTTTTTATTTACCATAATATATAACAATTTGAAATAAATATTTTTTATCACAAGATATTCACAATTTGACCTTTATAAACCTGCTCACCTTCCTGTCCACCAGAACACTGTCTCGTAAGAGAGGATGGCATTGTTAAAACTTCATGCATACATGATCAGCTGAGATGACATAAACAAATATTATAGTGATGTACAGACATAGGCACTAGTAAAAACAGTTCCTGGCCATCACTGTGAGCTTAAATGGGCACTGTATCAATCATAATGTTCCCCTGGCAGACCGTAAAATGTGATGAATCAAAAAAATGATACAGGTAATACACCGCCTATATGGCTGCAGAGAAAAAGGTCAAAAGGATTTGTCCTTCCTGCTCATTTGTGCACAAACACACATACACACTTGGCAAGATCAGTACGTACACGCAACACACACACTTCCACAACAAAAACAATCCACGTATACATGACTCAGACAAATAACCCGCACCAATAACGTAATACAGCTTATCACCACCAAAAGAGAACCGCAGCCAAGACAACACAACTACCACGACAACAGGCAGACTGAAATGAACTCTCTCCAGACCTGCTTTTCTTGGCTGCTACATAAAAATAAATTAATGTTAAAGTTGGAGGGAGGTGAGGCGATTAGCCACATAAAGCTGTTTTTATTGTTAAGACTATTCTGTGTGTATGCAGTTGCACATGTGAAAGAACATCACATGCTAACATAGGACTCAACAGTGGATTATAGCACAGAATAAACACCTTAGAAAAGAAAGGAATAACACATGTCTGCTGAACACAATGGAGCTATTCAACCACCCACAAAGCTGTGCTGCTGGACTAGTTACATGATTTAAGGATTTCTAAAGTTCAAGTTTCAGGTCAATAGTTCACAAGTCTGGGAAACCTGTTTCATTAAAGGTCCCAAAATGTTAAAAGTGAGATACCATGTCTTTTTTTATTATTAAGCAGGTGGAGGTGCTATATAAATACTGTGAAGTATCAAAACACTCAATCCACAGAGAAATGTACAAAGCCCCTGTTCAGAAACTGTGCCTTTAAGCGAGCCATCAAGACTTCTGTACAGTTGTGATGTCACAGCCATACTATATACATGAAAGCACTATAAACCTGAAAATGAGCATAAACCTGAATATTCAAAGAAAAAACATCATCAAACAAATACACAAGCTAATACATAGATGATTCTACAGTTGTCTACTTGCTATATTTGGAGAAAGGACGTTTTACAAATCTGTACTGACGCTATAAAAAGGACATGACCTTAGGCCTGAAAGTCGATGTCAGAAGGTAGCTATGTCCCCATTTAGCAACGCTTTAATAGAGGACAGGGCACTACAGCCCAAAGGGACTGTCCTGCTAAGGAGGGCAATATCCTCTGACTGCTTGTGCTCTGAAATCCAATTACACCAATTTATTGATTGTCATGTACACAGAGCTATTTGGGCCAAAGAGAACCCATGACTGGCTTATATCTTGGCCAAAATATTACACTACTTTTTTTAAGTTGTCCACTTTCTATATGGATAGCTGAGTGTGTGTCACTATGTGTGTCATCTCTAGACAGAGCCAAGAGGATAAACACAGGAGGAAATAGAGGTCAGTTCCTGCCCTGACAGTGTGGCATCGTCTGCCACCTTCTCTCAAAAAGATCCTGACCTCCCTGTGTGACTCCTGCTCCCTGTACCTGCCTGCCTGTCACATTCACAGCAGCTAAAATGAAACAACAGCTGGCATAAAGAAAGGGAAAGAAAGAAAGAAACTTGAGCCTTTAAATGCATGAGGCATATTAAACAGAAGTATACAGATTCAAGTATTATACAATACAATAAAACTGCTACGGATGGTTTCATTAGTCGAACATTAAGAAGATAAAAATATCTTTAGTTACCGCTCAGAGTCACTTGTCTGAACACAAGATCACAGTTTAATTACAAAGTCACTATTTTACGGACTAATTAAATCTGCTGATGCAAAAATCACCCTCTAATAAAGGGCTACATTTTTGAACCAGGGATTTCTCAGCACAAAGAGAGAAAGATTACGATGGAGAGAGAATGACTGGAGTGAATCGGTCCACAACCTCTCATATAATTGAGAGCTATCTACACAGCACTGTACAGGAAAGATATACTTGTCAAAGCTGCTATTGAAATGAGTTTTGAAGTAAGCATTACAGGTACAGTAATTGATCCCTCCATACAAGGACTTGCCAGACACATGTGTAAAGTGGATCCTTCCTAACACAGAGCAAATTACCCATAAGAGACACCAATAGCTGGAGCTCCAGCCATCTTTTCACCACTCACACAGAGGCAATGGTGGATAGCTATTTCTATCTATAATCATTTCCCAGTCTGACTCCCTTGGGAGTGCTTGCGCTGTTTGTTAAGTAGGTATGCGTCTGTGCGTCCCCCAAGACTCCCGCTGCTCTATAATGAGCCTCTTCAGCTGTATGGCCACCAAGACGGCGGAGGCCAGAGGTTGAGCTGTTCACCCTCTCTAATTGGCAGAATCACACTCTCACTCTTGAGCAACCAGGGTGCATATATACGGAAGTTACTAAAGATTTATTTTCATAGCGCTGTTCCAAAAAAGGTTACACTCACAGTCACAGTTAAAGCCACTGGCAGGAAATATCAAAACAAAGAATATAACAAAAGAGAACTGAGGAAGCTAACATTTCAGTCTGTAGAAGCTAATGAACTGAATAGATAAAAAAGTATTAACTATTCAAGGTTTAAGGCGAGTGTGAATAAAAACTATACAGTGCTGATGGCAGACTTTGAAATCTATAAATACACATTGCTTAATTACCTATTTGCTTTCTAGTGGTCTTCTTTTTTCTTAGTGCATTGCTATATTTATTGGCATGTTATCACCACTAACCATACTATAAAAATGACAACCCCTTCTTAAAAACCATGGTGCTACTGGAAGTCACAAACTTAATATGGTAAAATGATAGGATTCACTGTACATGAGGTCACTGAAGTCTGTGTATTATAGGTCTAGTTCAATGCATATGTATGTTTTAGTTGTAGGAAAAGCATATGTGTTACTAATAGCATTCCAGATGGCTCTGTTTTATTCAAGTGTCTGAGAAAATCCTAAAGTGATGATTGTCAATCATCATTTATTTTTTAGCTTAGCTTTTTCCTACTGGTTGAAGGAATCCCGCCCTAAAAGGTGAGCGATCGAAAATCAGGGAGACATCAATGAAGCACAGTGTGTACACACCTACACAGTCCTGAGATGTGTAATCTGACAACATAAATGTGAAAACACCAGTGTAGGGGCATCTTTAATGTGAGAAAATCTATAGTCAAGAATCAATTGTTTATTCTCATTGTTCCTTTTTAATTGAACCATGCTGCATTCCTTTCTCATGCTTTTGCGGTAGGACCTACAATATTAAATGAAATATATCAACTACATCAGCTTTATCTTCAATTTAAATTAAAAGCGAGCCAATCATTTATTTTAGCCAGACTACTTTTGGCAGAGCAGTACAGCAGTGTGTCCTCAGCATAGAATGAGAAGATGTATCAAAATGTCAAACTAAGAGACTCAGGGGTAGCATTTAGATATCAACTCAAATAAGACAAAGAAGACACCGTTTACGCCCATTAATACTGCAGCACAGCAACATTAGAAATCTCATCACTAATGGCCACTGATAATGGACTCATTTCCAAAAAAGGAGCAGGTTCAGACAGGTACTGTGCTGTCTCTTTATTGCCTCAAATTTGAATTTGGAAATTTTGTAATAGACTGCTCATAAATATGCATTTTATTTTTTATAGAGTCATGTTCTAATGAGAGGATATATTAACTTGTACAGTTTGAAGTAATAATGATAAAACAAAACATAACAATAAAATGTCCATCACACAGTGATGAAAGCATGAATGTGCAGACATCATTAACTAGCCCACATTAAAACATTAGATGAACTAAAACAAACTGTATAGATTGCCCCTAACTAGCCAAATAGCTGTTTGCATCACTTTATTTACATATTTATTACAGTGTCGTATTTATGAGACAGAAGGTAATATCAGCTAAGTGTTTCAACGTTTCTTATTATTCAGCATGGGAGAAAATTAAAATGCGGCATTTAAAGTGCCAGCTGAGGCTTATAAACTATCCCATGAATCCTTCAACAGGGTAATTTACAACTCTGCAGGGCTGACTTCATTCAAGGAAGAAAAACAAATGTCAGCCATGCATGGAAGCGATTAACCCACAGGGAGAGAGTTATTTGCTGAAACACTCAACCACCATCTGCTGTACACAAGCGTTCATATTGCTATATACTGTAAATGTTTTGCATTTCATATGAAAGGCAAATAGGTTTTCTCTGTCTTTCTGTAACCCTCCAAGCATTCAAGACAACAGTCCAACAAAACCCTTCCTAGGATGAAATGGGGGAAGAGTATTTGGTACTGACCAGTACTTATGATCAAGTTAATATCATCGACTTAACTCTTTAGTCCCTTGGGATGCTGTGAAATTAAAATGTCAATTTATATAGTATATCATAGATGGAACATGCATAAACTGCTCTACAAATAGGAAATATTAATTTATAAAAGCACACTGTATTCATTCTGGATTTTAGGAACACTCAATTAGCCTTTTGCTTGGATTGGAGTATTTAACCACTCAGAGTACCAGTGTAAATGACTGCTCAAAACTCTGATCAAACCAAAAATCTGGGCAATGCTGATCAAATATGAACTAATATTTTGTCAATGTATTACCTATTTCTTGCCCATTTTTCAGTGGTTCCTGAAACATATTTTAGTATACCAATAAGCTGTAAAATGAGAAAGTTTGTGGACAAACCCAAGCCCCGCCTACCAGCTTCCAGCAGGACAAACTTTATCATTTTACAGCTAAACTGTACATTGAAATAGTTTTCTGAAAAATGACACTTTATGCGAGAAATATGCAATGCAGTAACATAATCATGATTCATATTTGGTCAGCACTGCCTAGTTTCGCAGTTTAATCAGAATTGATGTGTCAGAGACTCCTCCGCCCTGATTGGTTGTCATTTGGGTGCAGTGAATTTAGCAGATGCCATAAGGAGTGGACAAAGAGAGGCAGAGATGCATTACTATTTCACAGATCATCTTGAGCTTGAGCTGTATAGGATCTGATTACTACTTTTCACATCAATGTAATTAATTTACAAAAAGAGATCAGAGAAGTTTGACAATGCTGAGGGGGACCAGACATTGATTCGTTTTCAGGAAAAAGATCTGTATGTCAGCTGTGTGATCGTGTAACATAGGCAGTTTTAGCTGCTGAAACAACAAGCTAATATACTTTGGAAACTTTCCTTTAAAATATTTTACAAGTTTTAATAACTCAATAAGGCTATAAACACAACATTACAAACTGTTACCTCATTAATGTCTGCCTGCTACTACATCAACATTAAGCTGCTCATCTTTTTCCAGTAAACAGCCATAATAACAGCCTGAAAGGCATGAATTCTTTTTGATCATTCATGACAGCTTGGTGGGAGCGCATTTTACAGCCCAGTAATTTGGGAATATACCATATTTGCTTTGAAACTGATTCTGGGAACATAAGTAGAGTTTCAAGCAGGGCACACCAACGGCTGATTTCTGGTTTGTGACGCTTCTTTGCTATGCTCCGCTCCTCAGAGTACAGCGAAGATGTTTAGTGCGCTGAGTGAGGCAGCCCAATCACTTGTGGCATCCACTCAAGAACATAAAACCACCAAGGATCACCGTTCAAATCCGAAGAAAGACATTATATCTCCACAAGAAACTAGCTGATGCTCGGACCGTGTAGGTAGTCAGATGAGCATATTTGTGTTGACAAATTATAGGGTACAACCGGTACAACCGCACTTAGAACGCAGCAAAAAGCATATTCTGGATTTTGTTGCGACATTGAATCTGCACTGGAGTTATAAAACTAAATCTTCTGTAGTCCTGCTGAAACAACACAAAACACACACACACTGATCCGACCACACGTTTTATGGCCAAACCCCCATGGAGGCCTGTCACAACCGAACCGAATCCCCTCTGACTAACAGGCTGTCACAGGGAGGGGGGGTGTTGAAGGACAAGGAGAAGGAACGGGCCAGCACTTGTCGCATGTTAAGTAAGAAGCTGTGACACCGGAGCAGAGCTTTGAGACCCAGACCGATTGAGCACCACAGACCTGACAGCCCACAGGCAGAAAATACAAGACAAGCATCTTCTTCCTAAAACCCCTGACCGGGCGTGTACTCATAAACCCTACAGCTAACAATCATGAGAAGAAATAACTGCAGCTGAAAACATATCTTGCTTAAAAAAGCATGCTTCCACTTTTCAATAGGTTGTCACAACAGCAGACTGCAAGTAGAGCACAATCTCTGATAAATAAAATGAATACTGTGGATCATAAATGGAAACCAGTATATAGAATAAATAAACTCTTGACAGAAAGGAAGTGTTCCTGTGTTTTGCTGAAGCTTTGAACATGAGCATATCAAGGATAATAATTGCTGTCCTTAATACTCGATACCATGAAGGACTAGCGAGATAAACACTGATCTTGAGGATTGTTTGTCAGTCGAACCAATTAAAATTGATGAAATGAATCACCAGTAATTAAGCTGTCCTATTCAGCAACAGATGATTACAGTTATGTTAAGTATTTAATGCAGATTTACTGTTATTTTCTGAGTTTGCCTAAAAGCTGCAATTAACCATTCATCAGGCCCCAACCCCTTGGTTACTGTTGCTTCACATAACACGTAGTACCTCAAAATTTGTATATAGTAGACTATTTTTTAATGGGTCTTGAAGCAGTTTTCAGCTGCTAACGCCATCTTCAGGGTGACACCCTCAGTTTTCCTCTTCTTCAAAGTGGTCTAACTAGCTTATAGCCTAGCTTGCTAGCCTTCGGTAGCTTCGTTTGGCCTAACTCAGCAAAGAGGTGAAGCGCCACCTCTTTGCCCACTGGGAGCTTCATTTTGGCTCTTTAGAAACCTGCAGTTGATATTTTGGAGACTACATCCATATTTTATACGGTCTATGCTACATACATAACCAGATATGCTGCTAATAGATTGACGTTAAAGCTAATTTTTAAAGTTTTAAACTCTGATATACTAACACCCCTTCAGGGTGAATGTTCCAGTCCTGAACAGATATTTTTTAAAGCAACTTTTGAACCCACAACATAATGTAGTAAGCTACGTAATGACATGCAACTTGTCTTTGGAAGAAACCCTTCCTACAGCTACTTAGCCTGACGCTGACAGCTTATATTAGAGAAGATAAACACAATCTAATCCATTCTTTACACATTTTCACTTGTTTTGGTAGTAGCAGGGGTTTCCTTAGAAGAGATTTGAACTCCTAGACATTTACACTATTAAGTGTCTTTGTCAGTTGAGCCAGCTGCACACTATATCTGGTCATTTTTGCTCAAAGGCGAATGTCATCCCTTCATATCAGCTCCTCTCAAATCACCCTGGCTATGTGTCGCCTTTAATGTCTAAAAATACTAGAAAAAAGTGCTGGCAGGGGAATCCCATCTCACCTCAGCCTCTCCTCCTCCTTCTTTCTCAGCTTCATGTCCCGCTGGACCACTTTCAAGACGTGCTCTGCCTCGTCGTCCGTCAGGCCCGACAGGTCCAGCTTTCGGCCCATCGTTCCAAGCCTCGCCACGCTGAGCTGCTGGACCAAGAGGGGAGGACAAGGAGAGGCACAGGCACTGCTGCTCTGGGGGCCGAGGCTGAGACAACCCTGGAGGAAGACAAGACAGGGAGAAATTGTAAATGTGTTTTTGTGGAACACTAATATACCTGACACTACTGGCCAGACCGTCTGGAAGAGGTCCTGTACACCTGGTATTCAGTCATTTATGACATAATGAATTACAACATCAATGGTCTCTGGTACAACTTCTGGTGTACAAATTTTCAGTCTTTTAAAACAGAGATGCAAAAAAAAGCAACAAACATCTCAACATGCAAACACTGCTGCAATATTTGCTTTTATGACTTGTGAGAAAAAATATACTGAGGTGCTACAGTGTAGTTGCTTGCCTACAGCCTGAACTGTCTTCTGAGCAGCTGAAAATTGGATTCAAGCCAGAGCGTATTCGCTAGAAAAAATATAGATTTATATCATTAATGTTTTAGATCATTACTCATGTGATACGTAATTTT
The DNA here is from genome assembly GCF_963691815.1 of Echiichthys vipera. Lineage (NCBI taxonomy): Eukaryota > Metazoa > Chordata > Actinopteri > Perciformes > Trachinidae > Echiichthys > Echiichthys vipera. The sequence goes on along the minus strand of NC_139846.1, from coordinate 15,495,825 downwards.
ATGTCAACCAAGAAAACAAATACTGCCCTCCCCAAAACAAAAATAGATCAGAACCTCATCAAAATCCCTATTTGCACGGGACTAGTATTACCGGGGGACCTCGTGTAATTTAGAGATCAGATATTTCACTGAATAAGTAGATCCTTTGACCTGTCTTTCTTTTATAAGCCTCAAGCATGTCAACATAATTTAATAGTGCCATAAATAACAGCCTCCAAAATAACCATAAATCAACATCACTCAATGCCAGAGGTCTTCAACCTTTTCTAGGCCAAGGACACCTTAGCTGAAAAAGAGATGGAGCAGGGACCCACTACTACATATATTACATCAAACTGAGTTACATATCAAACTTTAAACATGTAAGACAGCCTAAAGCCTATACACATACCTTTTACGGTGCATACAATACTAAGCTATTATAATAATTATTATTATTGACATTCATATTTTTATATATAATGTTTTAATGTTAAACGTACACGTTGAAGGCATGGTGAATCGTTAAGCTAAACCGTTTCTGTAGATGGCTACCTTAGTGGCTACCTTACCTGTAGGCCGGTAAGCCTATCATCAAATGTTGTGCAAAATCAATGATTCTTTCATTTTACAAATAGACCAATTTATCTTTGCTATCTTTCTGTGGGTTAAAAGTTGATATATCAATTGAGCAATATTTAAGGTCCTTAAAACCTATTAAAAAGTCTTAAACCCCATTTTGTGAGGTATTAAATTTTGTAGCTTTAGTATGTACATTATATTTGTCTGAAGACGTGACCCACCAACTGATGGTTGCTTGATAAAGTGACACCACGGTCCCTTTACGCCCAGGGTTTAAGCTCACTGTGCTATATTACAATAAATATATAGTACATTTAAGCTAAAGTGTTTTGCTGATGTAATCAGTTGGAACTTGAAGTGGTGATGAGGTCTATAAATGTCTGGAAAGGGTCTTAAAAATGTATTAAATGTAACCATCAGGATTCCTGCATATGCCCCATTATCATTTTCTGGATCCATGTTAATGTAGCTCCTGGAGTAATACTGGAGGACCCCCGAGGGCTCACAGAAGAAGATGAAGATCTGTGCTCTATGCTTGAGTGTACATTAGCTTCAATCTCCACATCATAGACATTTAATTCACACCTTCAGTGTGATAACATCTTATTTTTTGCATACGGCATGCAATGCAGGCAGGTAGCTGTAAAGAGTCTGTCTACTTTCAACAAAAATGGTAGTTACAGGATGTTAGATTTCATGTTTCTGTGCAGCAACATCTAAGCTACAGGGTGGTTGTTTTTTTGTTTAGAAATGGGTCATCTTGTCTGGTATGTGGCACAGTGTGTGTGTGTGTGTGTGTGTGTGTGTGTGTGTGTGTGTGTGTGTGTGTGTGTGTGTGTGTGTGTGTGTGTGTGTGTGTGTGTGTGTGTGTTTAAATATAAACATACTGTATACACACAATCCAGCTGCAAACCTTACATTAACTAGTGTGTTTTCCTCATCCTGTAAAAGCGGATCTACTGTAGACGGACGTAAAGATAGAAATGAAGACAGAGTGACGGAGTGGCGAGATCGAAGGCCAGCCCATAAAACTAAAAACAGAGGGATGACGGGGGAAAGAGAGAAGCAGAGACAGATGAGGAGAGGGACAGAAGGAGAAGGTCCATTAACTGCAGTGTCTGAACAAGATAGGACAGCACTGGCAGTAGAGAGAGCAGTGATGACTCAGAAGGCCAGACAATTATGTCCGTTCTATTATTGGGCCAATAGCTTCATCAACAGAGCGGGGCTCATCTCTCTTAGCATATCACTCATCCCTCCAAGTCCGCATAGGGGCTGGCTCATGATGCACTGCTGTAGAACTCAGATTTTACCTTTCAAAAACAGAAAAAAGTAATTGAGCTGATGATACTGCTTATGTTCGCCAAATGTCACGTTTCATCTTAGTTGCGTTTCCATTAGGGTAAAATGCGGTCACTGGTGTTTCCATTACAAAAAAAGGCCCCAGAGGGATTTACGAGACTCCGGAGATGACGTTTCACTCTGAATGCTTATCAAACGACAGTGATTAGCTGATCAGTGATTCAGTGGCGCGCCGCTCTTCCTCCAAGAGTGAAATACAGAATAGTTGCAGTTTGATTTAAGGTGGCCCGTTGTTTCAACAATGTCAATTTATGTACAAGTAACAGGAAAGAAAAGACTCCGTCTTAAAAATTCTGGCCGCTGTACACCATGCTTGCAGTACGGTGTGTGCGCGTTTGTGTGAAGATAGGAGAGAAAGAGTGAGGGAGAGGGAGCATGCAGCAAAGGGCTGCAGGTCAGAATCCAAACGGCCGCTGCAGCACTCATTTTAACAAGCCCATGCAAAGATGCACGGGCACAGATCATTTTCTGTGCTGCGTTCTACTACACCACTGGATAAAAGACTCTACCCTACTTCGCCATGTTGTTGTGCTGTTCGTACTACCACATGTCACACCCCGCTTAGAGTTTTATCCAATCAGCAAGCAGGCTTCTCTCAGGGAAGAAAAAAGGCCCCGCTCTCCGACAGGGTAAAAAAAATGGCTGATCGAGCGACTCATGCAAATTAGGGCCGTTTCGATGAGATAGAGCCGCCTCATTCCGGGTATTCGACCCTAATGGAAACGCACCTCTTGTTACTGACAAATCTAGCTCCTATTATTGAGAAAAAGACACATTTAAATATCATCAATCACTGCTGGAGCATCTACGCAGTAAAATAAACCTGTAAAACTGAAGAGTGTTGTTTTGATGGAAACTGGAGGAATCTTTTTGTTATCATTTTATTTCATATCTACAGATATCTCCATCAGATGCTTTTATGAGTAATTTGTATCAGTGAGGGCAAATGCAATACACAGACACGCGGACACTCAATCACACACATACACAAGTGTGAGAAAGAGCCTTTGTTACATTCTCAGCTACAAAAAAGCTGTAAAATCTCAGACATCTGATACACATAGAGACTGTCACAATGACACTCACAAACACTCATTCAAACGCTGCGATAAGAGACCTTGCCCTCGCCCTGTGAATCACATCTTTTACACAAAATGTTAAAATACACATTCAAGCTCATGTGGACGTACATGTGCCAGACATTTCATACAGACCTACATATCACAGGCAATGGACTATGTTATCTGAGCCTGATTTTAAAGTTCTAACTTTGACTGGGGAGCAAAATGATACCAATATATTTGAGCATTTTCATTTTTTTGGTTTGTAACATAAGTGACCAGGCTTCTAGTGTGGAAAAACTGTCACCCTAGCTTCACTGTGTTAGTGCAAAAAGGATACTCAGTTGATGGTCAGGTGATGAAGTGCTCAATAAAACTCTCATGTCTATGCACTAAATATATAGCTACAACCAGCAGCAGGTTAGCTGAGCACAACAACTGGAAACAGGGAAACGCTACATTGTACCTTATAGGGCTGTACCGAATAGTTGACATTCAAATTCTAATAGTAGGACTGCACAATTGTGCGAATATATCAGCAATTTACCAAAGACATGGTCAGCTGTTTTTTGTGTGTGGGGAGGGGGGGGGGGGTTTATCTTAAGTGGTCTGTCTCTGGTTTCTGTTGAGTTTGAATGAAGTACGTTTCCCCATGAATTAACAAGGCAATTAAGCTAATGTTTTAGTTTTTTGTCTCTTGGCTTCGAAGATTAAATTCAAAATTAGAAGGTGTAACGTTAGTTATATTTTTCTGTTTCATGAGGAATATAGGTGAAAGAGTATTTCCTGTCTTGACATCTTGTGAGTTTATGCTGTTTATTTACTAGCAAAAAAAGCTTAAATATCTTGTGAAACGTAGCGAACTAGCTGAAACTACGACAACAGACAAAGTCTCTTTTGAAACCCTAAATAGAAGCTTTGAATGTAAAAAAGAAAACAAAAAAGACATTTGGTCTAAGCAAGGGGTAGCCCACCCTGCTCCCGGAGAGCTACTGCCCTGTATGGTTTAGGTTTCTCCCTGCTCCAACCTGATTCTAATGATTTTCAAACCTTTGGCAAGCTTCCCCTGCTTGATAACGAGCAGATCATTAGAATCAGGTGTGTTGGAGCAGGGAGAAACCCAAAACATGCAGGGCAGTAGCTCTCAAGGAGCAGGGTTGGCTACCCCTGGTCTAAACCCTAATACCTTGTTTGTCTAATCCATACAAAAATCAAAAGTATGAAAACCACTTTCCAGTCTTACTGCTAAACTAAGCTAAGCAGAACCATTACTGCATGGTCATTATGGTATGGCCATTATTGTATAGGCACAGAGGAAGGCAATTATCCAGGCCTTTTTCTTTTTAATAGTGAGTGGTGTCAAGGACGGGGATAAAGCATCATTTATGTCTGTGAGAGTGTCTGCCTCTGAAGCTTCAATGACGCACATACTCGCCGTACACAGAACACACAGCCAATCCATTTTCACTTGTGACAATTTGCAACGAAAACGCATACAAAACACATGGGAAATCTGTGCATATCAAATCTGTGCTGCTTCTATGGAGCAGCATCACCATCCTGCAACAACACTAACACGCCCTCAACAATAGCACAGATGAGCTATCAGTGTACACACAGTGGAAAGAGTGAGGTGTGCTATTCCAACAAACAAACCGCCCTTAAGTGACACTGACAGGAGAGTGCCTCAGTCGTTCAATGCTTCACCAGCTTTGTTAAGTCGTCTCAGTGAAGCAGGGCAGTGCACTGAACACCATCTTGGTAAACTTTACCGACAGCTATTAGACTGTATAGCGCATAATTCCTTGTTCTGACCGGGCAAACTACACTCTGGATTATTACATTCATGTTGATCACACCGTCTTTGATCAGTATATGTGAGCATGTCTCAGTGCATCCATTTTATCCAACCATATCTCCAGAAAAGAATGTCTATATTAGATTATTCTGCAGGATTCATGCTTTCTGCAATGTCTGCGCTAAGCCAGTACAGTTATGATTTGGGAAAGATTGTGGCAATGGCAAATCAAATAGGGTTAAGTTATGGTTAATATTAGGCAACAAAAACCATCCATCAAGGTCACAGCACTGTAATGTAAACATTAGTTAGCTGCATTGTGACTGAACAATGGCATGGGACATAAATTCTGCCTAATATGGAGAGAATTTCTGGGGACGTTGGGCTGAGGAACTGAATCAAAAATAGTTTTTGGGGATTTAAATGATTTTGATTTGCTTAGTAAATCTATAGCTGGCTACTGAACCTATTGACCAGATGACTGAAAGTGAGTCATGTAAAATGCTGCTTTGCAGCTCTATTTTTCAATATCCCAACTGATATTTCTTATGTACATATGTGAATTTGTTTTGAAGACAAGCAGTTTACGGTATGCAGTCGAAACACACCCAGCAGTTGTTATGAAATATAGCTTCGGTCACTCCTGTCACATTTTGACTGGTACAGCAATGAAGCGTACCAGTGTAATACTGTCAGATTACAGGAGTTCAGACTGACACTCTCAGTGCTCAGAAAGAGAGAAATGGAGAATGTCTTCAAGAGAAAATAGGTCATACTGATGTATCTCTCAGGAGAATGAACAGAAATCTGTATTTTCCCCCAAAGGACATGCGATGTGCATCAATCAACCACGTCACACTGATACTAAATCATCCCAAATGCACTGGAACACGTATAAAAACACCACATTCTACACTGTGGCTCTGTCGCCGTTTATCCTCCCAGAGAGTTAGCAGAGGATAGGCAAGCTGAGGACAAGGCCCTGCTGGAGCACTAAAAGGGCAGGTGCAGCCAAGCGCTAAATTAACTGCTTGTTTTAGACACTCTCCATTGGATCAGAGTTTCGTCACAGCCAGAGGGAAGGAGACTGGGAACAACTTCACTGAAATAACTATTTGGTCTGAAGGTGAACTTACTTTGCACATCTGAATTTACTGCCATTCAAAGTTCTGTATTAAGCTTGTATTATGCACGGTCGGGATATACGCGCTGGAGATTTTCCCACACTGTACTTCAAAATATGTGAGGATAGCTCACTGTAACTCCTTTAAAACCTGAGGTTTGTTTTTCTGTGTAATCGCCTGTCTTTGTCTCTGTGGTCATTTGTCTTCCTACATCCACATGACAGGTGATAGGTGTTGAAGGTTTTTTTGCAACCCCAGGATATGACCAGCATCTGTCAAAATGACAAGAGGAGTCATTCGAGAGAAAAGAGAAGCAGCAAGGATAGTGGATTTCAGAGAAAAGAGAAGCAGCAAGGATAGTGGATTTCAGAGAAAAGAGAAGCAGCAAGGATAGTGGATTTCAGGACTGTAGTGTGTCAACATTCACATTCCTACCAACTGCTGCACCAGCTGGCTAGCTGTAAAGTAAGAAGCAAAGTGTGAACCGACCAGTCGCCAGTCATGAATTTAATAACACCAATCAACCAAGGAACCTCATTCATACTTAACACCCTTTAGGGAATAGCCATGTAAGTGGTTGGCAAATGAATAAGTTATTGGAAATGCTGCGAAAAAATGCATAATGTGCAGAATGTTGGCCAATATTTCCTTTATAAAGCAATATCAGCATGAAATGCTATGGATAGTATGCACTGACATAATTTTCTTTAGATGAGATAAGAACCCTCCTCACCACCACTGAATCAAACCGACTATAGATGCAGAGGATGGTTCAAAAAGTACGGAAGAAATACAAAGCAATGACTTGAAAAAGTAATGTCCATTGCATCAGTAATCTGTTGGCCTAAACACCCAGTACATGAAACCAAACGGAGAGTTTTAATGCAGCTTGTACGGCTTTTAAAAGAAAAATTCAAGCGCTAAACCAAAAATTTCCTGACTCTTGAAGCCTTTATCACACCATTTAAATTACTTAAAATGCAATTGCAAAAATATACCCCCAGCAATCAATGTATACTGACACTTTTACTAGCTACTAGAACGCTTGCCAATTACCAGAGCAACGGATAAGCCGAGGACTCATCTACAGCAAACAAAAATGGCATCAGGATTTAATTGCAAATATTAGAAGATTTTTGTTTAAGATGAGTAATGTGTAGATAAAACACCAGATTATGTTAAATATTAAGCATTTTTCAAGGAGTATATTCAAATTCAAACATATTGCTATCCTTGAAAACATAACAGTTCAGACTTTACAGGAATCCTGTTTAAAGCCAATTAAGATTATGTCACTGAATAGTTAAAAAGAAGTTTTAGGCAAATAGAGACAAACAACTTCTATCTTTGACTGCACAAAGGCGTGTCTTTTATCTCGGTACAGCTAAAACTACTAAAAACAAACATTTGAAAAGGAATGTTAATTTAGCAAACACACTGCGTTACCATAGAAACACATGGACACTTTTAAGAGGCTGTGTCCTTCTGTCACACACAGAAAAAGCACATTGAATAACGGTTTGTGTTAAACAACAGATAATGGTCGATTATGGCCAATCATGTCCTAAAAGTCCGCTACACTAGGACCTCACTCTTAAACGTAATATAAAATGGAAACTACATATCCAATTTCATGTGGATGCACCCAGTAGACACTAAATGTTTGTGAATGGCAACTAGCCTACCGCTAATGAAGATGTCGCATACATACTGCTGATGTTTTGGGCGACAGAGCTTTTTCACAGAAGATGTTCTGACATAAAAGTTCCTGTGTAATTAATCAAAAATGATGGTCCTGTTATTGTGGATGCTGGCTCACGCACTTTCGCACTGTCACAACAGATCCAGAGTTCCCAAAAGAAAAATAGCAACCACTTTTACTTTTTTTGTTCTCGAGCCAACGCTGAATAATTATAGCCTCATGAGACCATCCTGAGCTCACGAGCTCCATTGTATTTTACTCGTAGATCAGTCTGTTAACGTGCGATGGAGAAAATTTGGAGCCACTTGCCAAGTGAACATCCAATCAACGCTGGTTTTGAGGAGAGTTTAAATGTGACGCAATGCATGTAAACTTGACCTGATCTAGACACATTTTCAGACAGTGGAAGCTCTAATTCGGTTAGCCGCTCACTAACACTTTTTTCTCTTGGATCCTTCTGTTGGAATATGGACCGGGCACCTGAAATTGTGCCTTTTATCCGTAAATATGAGTGACACAAACGGCATATATCCTTTATGACAAGTTTTTTACTTTCTAAGCTTTACCCTGACGCTCTGTTCATGTCATAAGTTTTGTTGATCTGACTGGTTGATTTGGCCCATATGTTAGTGATAGACAGATGGTTTAACCAATCAGCAACCGGTATTTTCGCCCCTTCCCAAAGGATTTCCAAACGAGAGTTCCCAGATGGATATGCTGAGCAAATGCGAATCAATCCATCTGGCGGAGTCAGGTTATAATAATACTACCACTATAAATAAAGCATAGATCGTGCCCCAAAAATCAAAATCAGTGGGCTTTTTAACTTGCTTAGGACTCACACGCACACATATCTGACAGTGGGAATATTCAAAGTTTGAGGAAGAGCCCTTGATCATTTGTCACTGTTTGACATCTACCTGCTGTGTCACATCCATCACTACCTGGCCAATTACCACTCTATGCAGAGCAAGAAAGGAGGCTGGCAAGGTGAGAATGCTGCAGCTGATCTGCGAAGACACACTCACACACTCCGAAACACATTGTGGCCTGAGGTGTTAATATCAAAACAGATGCTAATTGAATCTTCCTCTGAGTCACTGTGCATGTGACAACAGATTGAGAAAAAAACCCCTCCAAGAATGGGTTTGTAATTCTGGCTGTGTGATCTCTATTTTTTTTTTCTTGAATGAATGAATAGCTCAGACTGATTCATTCAGTATCTGGGTGAATGTATTCCTGGTGTCTCCCTAAAGAGCTTCCCAAGAGAACCCCGCATTACAGTCAACAGGTAACAACCAAAACAACAGAAATAAACCGCACTGAGACTAGTTGAGCGACCTGCACACCCACTCAGAGGGACTGCCAAATAAGGATTTTCAGCTCGCATTCCTTTGTGTGAAAGCTTTTTTTGCAAATACGGCTGACACAAAACATGACTTTGTTTGTAAGAGCTCCTGCTAATCAAACCAGTGTTCAGAACCAAAAAGATGATTCACATCCTGCACCACCTGAGTCTGGTGTTAGTTTCTCCTCAGCACTCTGGACCGTGTCGAGCAGTGAGGCAAATCTACCTGATGATATCCACCTCACATCCTGCACAAAATGCCGCACTTTCCTCATTTAAAACCAGCACCTATGCAATTCATTCGGACTGTCACTGCATGGTAAAATAAAATAAATCCTACGAGGACAAATGTCACCTATACTACATGGCAAGTGAAACAGACAGCTTGCAGCAAACGGTTCCGAAGAGGTGAGACATTTCCACAGAAGCGTGCGTTCTCATATCAAGGTATGCAAACGTGCGATCGAGCCTCTTGAAAAAATTACACACACACACACACACATCTGAAGCAGCCACCTGACACAGAGGCTCATGTTCCAGCCGTCCATCCCTGTTCCCTGTACCGGGCTAACATTCACCTATTCGCAGTGAGTTGCTGTGGAGAATCACTTACACGGGATCAGTGGGTGCCGGATGACCGCCAGTTACAGTCTCTTTCCCGTTCTCCCAGATAATGACAAACAGACGCGGAGGGATGCGCCTCTGCAAGTGTAAACTTCCGCGACAACTGTCAGTCTCCCGGATACTTTTGGCTTGCCTGTCCCCCTCGGCTAGTCGGCTTATTATTATTTTTTTCTCCCCCAAAGCAGCAGACGCATGAAACGCTGAATGGGTGATCACGAGGTTTGTATTACACTGAGGAAAGAGGAGGAGGAGGAGGGGGGAGGGCGCACGGCGAGCGAGGTGAGGGATTGGCACCCAACCTTGATTCTTCCTGTGTTCTTGGTGACACAGAGCGGTGTCGGGATGGAGCAGCGGGTTGGGGGGGGGGGGGGGGGGGGTGAGAGATAGTTGAGTCTGCCTCGGGGGCTTGGTTGATCTGATATCTAATCCCATTTTCTTTTTTTTCTGCTGGCACCTGGGCACCCTGCTCTCCTAATTTGGCACTGCTGCTCCTGGAGGAGGAGGAGAAGGAGGGGGCGGAGGAGGAGGAGGTGCTGTGTTGGCTGGCTCCATTCACAAAGCCAGTCACAGTGCAATTAACCTGGGAGAGAGATGAAAACCACACTTAATCCAGCTTCTATCTCTCACATGCTCATGTCTCTGTCTGCTATCAAACCATTTAATTACCTCACTATTTTAATGAGCAGTTAACTTCAATATTTCTGTTCAATAAGAAATAATGGGAAGCATTAAAGGTCCCTATACTATGCTTATTCTTAGGTTTGTACTTGTATTTTGGGTTTGCACAACATGAACATGTCTCATATACCTGTATTCATCATCCGTTCTCAGTTTGCCTCCTTAAGACCGCCTCTTGTAAAATCCCAGTCTGCTCAGATTGGTCAGCGTTACCGGGTCTTCTGCGTCTGCAATCTCAGCATCTCTGCACTGTCATTGCAGCCAGGGAATGACTGTAACAGCACTAGCAGCAGCACTTTCATATAGTTGTGACATCACAACTGTACAGAAGTCCTGGCGGCTCATTCAATACGGGCTGTGTGCATTTCTCTGTGGATTGAGAGTTTGATACTTTCACAGCGTATACGTATGTAACACCTTGATCTGCTTTATACTAAAAAAGTCACGGGCGTCTAACTTTTTATATAATGGAACATTTAAAGCATTCTACAATTTATTACAAATTAAAATACAGCATCTATCTATCTATCTATCTATCTATCTATCTATCTATCTGTCTGTCTGTCTGTCTGTCTGTCTGTCTATCTATCTATCTATCTATCTATCTATCTATCTATCTATCTGTCTATCTGTCTGAAAAAAACCTGACATAGCCACACCGTTAGATTACTGTGATTGTATTTCGCAGATCCACTTGAGTACCCTCTGTCTTCCTGAGTTGTGGTCTGGCAGACTTGAGGAGAAAACCTGGCTGTTTGTTCTCTTTATTAGTGCACAGGCTTCTGGGAAAATGCTGACAGTGGGGCATTGCAATAACACTTTCTTGGCAGAGGTACGTGCTCAACAAGGTACATTTTACCAAGATAAATTGCAATAATAGGCTACTTTATAGACATCATAAATCAAGCAGGCCTGATGCTTTAAAAAAAAAATAAAGAAAAAATCCTTAGTCTAATTAAGCCTGCATTTTACAACAGGCATGGCAAGGTAAATGTTTCCAAGTCATATATTCTAATAATTGGACCCTATTTTCACTTACTAAAGCACCTCCATGAGTCACTATGTGCTGGAACACCCTTGATCTACATAGAGCATTTACAGAATCAGTCACAATACTGTTGCAGTGGCAAGTCTCTCTCTGTAATCTTTGGTATTTGATTCTTATCCCAGTTTCAATGTACACGGACAATACAAACACCAAATGTACTGCAAACATTTAAACCTAGAGAGCACACAGTTCATGCAGGTACATTCACATAAACACTGTGTAAAATTCTTGCACAGGAAAGATATGGCACAAAGATGAATTGCATCACTTTATATTCTAATATTTGCGCTCACTCCCTCCTGTGTGTGGTCATCCCTGTTTTCATTACCATAAGCCGCTGAAAGCTACAAGGTAAGGTCGTGATTCTTGTCCATTCGTCCATTTTTGTCACTTTTCCAAATCTCATCTTTTAGGGATAAGCTAAATGCGTAGAAACTTTGTTGCACTGTGCTCTAAGCCTATAGAATTAGCCTAGTGTAGAAATATAAAGTCTTGGCTATTCTTGCCAGAAGGCCACAGGCAGGGATTATTCAAATTCTTAACTTGAGAAAATATGACTTCGTAGTGGATGTTCAGTGATGCATTTTTAAATGAGTGTGCTTATTATGGTTCAGCGCTCATCGCTCGGAGATTGAAATAACACACGTCTGGCATGATCTGCTGCCCCTACCAGTTGTGGTGGTGTAGTGTCGCCTCATAGCGAGAGGGTCCTGGGTTTGAATCTGTGCGGCTGTTCTCCCTGTGTGTTTGCTCCGGCTTCCTCCTACAGTCCAATGACATGAAGGTGTTAGGTTAATTAGTGACTCTAAATTGCCCCTGGGTTTGTATGTGAGCGTGAATGGTTGTCTGTCTACCCTGTGACAGACAAGCATCTTGTCCAGGGTATACCCCTCCCAATGTCAGCTGGGATTAGCTCCAGCCCCCTTGGACCAAGACAGGGATAAGCACATGATGGATAGACTCACTAAAAATCACTATCCTCTCTGACCCATGGGGTCGTTTTTGGGGGGAGGACAGTCTACTTTTCAACTAGAGGCCATAGAGAGAGAGGAGAAACGGGACAGAAGAGCAGCAACTTAATGGACACAAGACTCCCAGTACAACCCCAGTCCTATATTGTAGGTCATTTAGTAGCTCCAGTGTGGAGTGAGGGGTCATTCAAGGGTTTTACGTCAGCAATCCTCAGGTCACGAGCACATTTATGCTAGTCACATACATGTTTGAGTAAAGCTTATTAAAGGCCTCATGCTCTAGCAGTCCTGGTGTTTATGCTCTTCTGCTGAGTCACTATAACACAGTCACTGCATTTACCTCTGCAGACCTTAGCTGTATAAAAGATGATGCTTTCATTTTGTGGCTTATCAGTCAAACTTTTCTTTTTTCCTCCAAAAAAGGCTGCACACAGTGAATGTTGTCAACATTTCTGCCTGGGGGATTTGGCTTGATACATGGGAGTATGTGCATTTGCACACTTTGATAATCCCATCAAGCTCGCAGGTGGGAACAGAGGGAATATTCATCCTCAATAGCCACCGTGTGAAAATGCAGTCAGCAGGTCAGAGTGGCATGCCTAAACACTTATGAATGTGTGATTGATTTCCCCAGCATTGGGAGTTATGATTGCTAATGTGGAATATTTAGAGTGACTAAGGAGAGAAAAGCATTCTGGTCCTTATATCCATGTCACATGCTGGTGTTGCAGTGTTGTGTGAGCACATGTGTACGTGTGTGGGTATTGTCTGCGGTGACATTCAGTACTTCTGTACAGCTCCACAGCCTGAATGTTGGCATTTGAGGTCCCTTTTCTCTGAGGGCTTCACTGCACACTATACGATCTTGTCTTTCAACCAAATGTCAACCTTCCAAACTATATAAATGACCATTGCATCATGGCTGTATGTCAGCAGCCAGTAAAAGTTGATTCATGGATGTTTTGTCAGGAAAACTTGTAACAGTGATTCTTTTGGAAAGCCAACAATTTGTACCATTACTGTAATTCCACACAGGCAGAAAACACTAAGCGCTCAAATGTGTACCCACTGGACGAGGTAATGACAAGGCATAAGCAGAGCTCAGCCACCAGGGGTCCTCCGAAATGAAACCTGCCATTTGGTTGCTCTGTGATTTATTTTCATGCATTGAAGGAAACAATCAAGAATTTTGCTATATTGACCAACAACAACACAAACCTAAAATATCTGGAGTTGTGGCTTGCGCTATCAATATACATATTTTGGGGTTGCTAAACCCTCAACATTATAACACTCAGCTATATTTTGGGTTTCTACTAGAACATGTTTACAAGCTCTCATGTAAAATATAAAAACATTATTTTTCTCATACTGTCTGTCTCGATAAACTTGTATTAACCCTCTGTCTGAAATGTTATGTTTCAGCGCCTGTCTCTTTAAGCCCCCCTCCCAAAAAGCCCAGTCTGCTCTGATTGGTCAATAATTCCAGATCTTGGTGTCTCTCCACCACCATTGCAGTTGGGAAATGACTGTAACAGCACTGTAGTAGCACTTTTTACCTATATATAGACAACATATTCTCATGAACAGGTTAGTAGGATATCGTAGGAAAAGTTGTGCACGGAAATTTGTGCACGGATATTTGTATATCTTACGAAACAGGGAATGGAAGTCGTCTGTGAGATGGCGACATACCAGCAGTGGACCGTGGTTGCTTTTGATGTCTGTAAGGTTTAGGCACCAAAACTACCGTTATATGACCTGTTTTAGCCCACAAAAGATGGTTAGGCTCAGCCATGAAAACCACTTGGTTAGGATTGGAAAAGAGGTTGTGATTTGGCTTAGTACGTCCAGGATATGAGCGACAATAGGAAATGAACCACGTTCTTCCGGGTGAAGGTCCTGTGTTTTGGGACTGATCCACCAACCCAACCTGCATCTTTAAGCAGAGATTTGTTGTCTTATACTACGTCTATCATACTTCTCCTGCTTTCAATACATGGAATACACACAACTTACAGTGCATTTGCTTTCTTCAGTTACAGAAACATGGAATACACATGAAATATATACGTTATAAATGCACAAATTGCTGCGCATTACTTTTCGTCGTAATATGTATGAAAAATGCACGAGAACAGCCTGATATAGTTGTGACCTCACTAGTGTACTGAAGTTCTGACTCGTTTAAAGAATGGAAATCTCACCTTTTACGATAAGAACCTATAATATTGCTCTGATTCTGACAACACAAATCTGGTGCTAACTGCTGATACTTTGTATGGTTGAATGTTTTTAATACTAGAAGTATCTTTTACAAATAATCAATCTATGATATGTTCCAGTTCCAGAAAAAATAGCAAGTTCCACATGCTCGCACAGAAAAAAATATTTACTGTGCTTATTTTTACTTTTTCACAATGCATTTTAAATCAGTCCTGCCATTAGTACTAACAGCCAGCACAATATAAGATGTATTATTTTGAAAGCAAAGAGTGCCTTTTTTGAAAACATGCCATGAGATCATACTCGCAGTGACGGCTCTGTGTTCATGGAGGCAGCCGATGCGTCAGATGCACTTACCTAAGAAGACAGGCTTTTGCACCTGTGGCACTCAACATTCAGTCACTACTCATGATTGGTATTGACCTATATACAGTACATAAACCTGCCTGTGTCTACACCTGGTAACACTGGTGAGGGGGGGGGGGGACTGTACCACTTACTCTGAGATGATGACAACTGTGTTAGTAGGTTCACAATCACTTCTGACAGATCATTTTCCACGAACAAATAGGATTGTCTTACCTCTTTTAAACTCTACATGTGTGGACTATATGTTACCAACAACATGTGTCCTACTTCAAGGATCCTTCAAATGCAGCCTTCTTTCACCTTACACAATCATTGTATCCTTTGTTACTCACAATTGCAAACAGAGTGCTGCAGGAATGAGTCCCAAAGTCCCGGAAATGAGTTGGGATCATTTCCATCAGCAGAAAAGGTTTGACCTCTGTAAACTACAAGTGGCTATAAAGTAGATGTTAATAAACCCATAAAGAATATTTAGATATTTCTCAATAAAATTCATGAAATACATGATTTGTAATTGCTATCAAAAGGATTAAAGGCCTGAGATACCACAGACCTCTGGGTCAAAGTATTGATTTTGGATTAAAGCTCTTGCTTTTAATCCCACAATAATGTGTGTGTTAAATCCTCTGCTGTCGATGTACTAATGTCAAGATGAGCAACATATTTCCCCCAGCACTAAGTTGCCTTGTTCAGTCTGCCGTCCTTCAGTTTTATTCCTTTTAGACATTCATTTTCTTGTCAGTGACGAGGTAGAGGTGAAGCCTCTGCCCACTCAGCATGACTAATTGCCCATAAGTGGCCATCTCAGTGTTGGAAACAAAGCATCACAAATACCAAACAAACATAATGAGTCACTCCATGCATTGTTCTGTTATTCCCAGTGTGACGGTAAGGGAGAGGAAAAAAAGAGAAGCTCTCTATCATAACACACACTGGAGATCAAAATTAGAGAACAAATTACTATATAAACACTTGATTTATTCTGAGATATTGTTATTTTTTATTGTTCAGAATTTGATAGAATATCAGCTGTGGCTATACCATGCTGTACTAGCAGATTTTTATGAATAACCAAGACACACAGCAACACCTTTATTTCATAGATCTGGACACTTCCTCCAAATTTAACTGACTTCTTTACACAAACTTTCAGTTTCCCATCAGGCCCAAATAAAATGAACTTTAGCAGTGTCATGTCATGGTTTTGGGGGTGTTTTCTGCAGCAGGAGTTGGGCCTATTTTAAAGCTACACGGCAGGTAGAATGCAAATGTTTATGTGAACCTCCTTCAGCAACATTTAATACCTTCACTGCAATTGTCTCCCAAGCAGCCCACAATTTTCATATAAGACAATTCCCCCTGTCCCCCTTCCTTCAAGCTAAACCCCAGAAACCCACTACAGTTACCGAACTGTGGAACAGACTGCAAGAAGAATGGACCAAGATCAAACCAGAGCAGTGTGAGAAACTTTGAATCATTTAGCCCTGAGAAATTTAAATCTCCTTTTCTGACACTGTGGTTACTGGTAATTTTGCTCACTGTTGTTTTCTTTCACAAAATAAAGTTTTTTGTTGAAGTGTCTTGGTTATTTAAACAAACATGCTAGTACAGCAGTGGTGTAGCCACATCGGATTTTCTATCAAATTATAAACAATTAAATAATAACAGTATCTAAGAATGAATCAAGTACTTATAATTTGTTCTCTAATATTAAACTAAAGTGTATTTTTCATTTCATAGATGATTTGGCATTTTATAATTTTTACATTTGATAAATGCATTTTCAGAAATCTCCAGGGTCGATGCGGCAACAGTGGCGGAAGTGAGTCATGATGCCATTTCCCCTGTTTCAGCTAATAAACAAGAGCTGATTTTCCTCTGGGTTGGGTAATGAGTTAAAGCAGGGGCTGAGGAAAATCCCACTCGTAATGGAAAACAACTGCTTAACCTCCTCATTACGCTACATGCGACTCAGACCACTACTGGATGGAGCCAGTTTGCTCAGGTGCTGCACAACACCTTCAGAGCAGATTTTCGGCAGGTCATGGAAAGAAAAGCGTCCAGACAACAGGAGTTCAGATACTCCTGTGAGATGCTGACCTGTGACTTTAAACCTCTTAGAGTATGAACATTTTATGTCCAGATCCCATTTGATTGTGACTTCATTTCCAGTGCAAAGCCTTCTAGATTGGCACTGACACTTTAAGATGTTCCTTTTAGTCCCCCAGTAGCCTGGGACTCATTCTATTTCCTTCCAGCGTTTAGAAACCACAGCATATTGACAGTCTGGTTAATCTCCTTCCAGACTATATTAGTCACACAGCACAGAATCCTGCTCCCGTCCCTCTTTTCCTGTGTTTATTTCACAAATGTGGATGAGTAAAGAGTAAATTTGCCAGCCGCTCCACTTCCCGGTTTGCTTGCCAATAGTTTTTTACAGCCAGGTTTAGCCACAGCTGTTTACAAGAGAGGTGTTTTTGTTGCTAATACCACCAGTGAATAAGAGATTTCTAAAGAAATGTAGATGAATTAATGAAATGCCTTCAACTTCATTTCATCTTCTAGTTCATAGATACATAACTACTACCTTTCACAAGTCCATTAGCTAGCTCAAAGCACGCAAGCAACAGCAGTTTAATGATGCAAATAGTTGTTTTTTTTGTAATAACAATGGATCAGATAGCTGTGTTCAATGTGAAAGGGATGACTCGTAGTGATCCACAGAGAATTATCACAAACTCTGCAGTTTTCTACAGCTTTACAATTAATTGTCTTTCAGGACATTATTTTGGTTTTATGGCCTTCAACTTGAATGTTTCAGTTCAGTCTCTAAGTTCCCATCAACCAATCAATTCAACCCACAGATCAGCTTTTAGATTTGATTGGCTTACATGGTCCAGCAACGAATGGTAGACAAAGTTAGCAGCACACTGGTTAACATAGCATTTAGCTGATTATGAGCATAAATGTATTCTAAAACCTGGATACCAGATCCCAAAATGGCACCTATTCAGTTCTATGAGAATTGTTTTCCCGACGTATACTCCAAAAAAAGTTTCTTGGCGACCGAGTTTAGTTCCGTTGTCTGCGTCCCACTGGATATGTGCAGGAGTTGGCCCCCTCCATGAGGCCCCACTCGGCCCGCTCTGTCGATAGACTTTACATTGGGATGATGTTGCTGGTTTTTAAATCACTCTTCACGGCTCAAGGAAAGTTTTACGGATATACAAACGCCATGGATAAAGAATTCATGATGGACATTCTTTGCAGTTCAAGGCGTCCTGTCAAAAGTTTTACAGAAGGGAAAATTATTTTTGGGCTGCAAGGGGATTTTTCATAGAAATACCGTGGATGGCCACTGGAAAGAAATTTGCTGGAGGGTTGAAAGGTGGCGGCGGCCTATCTTATCATACTTCAAGGATAATGAGCCAGACATAATACTCTAGAGTTGGTGGCGACTAAAGCAGAGCTAAAATAAAAGTGAATATTGGTCTTACATTTACCAGGTAGTTTACAAAGTGAATTCTTCTCAATGTCATTTATAAGTTCTGTTGGTAGAAAGCAGATAGTTGTGTTGTTGTGTTTTAGCTTTTAGCTTCCTTAGTTACCAGATAGGTATTCATTCTTGCAATGAACGAGTACAGTAAAGTGAATTCACGTTAAAAACAACAAACATTTTACATTTTTTACCCCATTGAAATTCTGTTAACATGATAGCTCTCGCCCTGGAGATTAAGCTGTTATTTTTTCTGATTTTCAAGGACCATAAAAAAACGCACAAAGACATCTGACATGTGGTGCAGGACAAAAGAGACCCCATCAATTTTACAAAGACAGGCCAACAGGCCTGTTAGTAGTTATATAATCTATATATCCCATATGTTCACAAATGAACAAGCTACAAGATTACTTGAACTCCTATCTGCATCTGAACAACACATCCAAAAAAGAAAAACATTCTTTACATGCACCCAATAAAAACCATCTGTACCGATGATACTTATGCGATAATGCATGTGTGGCAGCAGCTGGAGAGAGCTGTACAGCAGCACACGCGTCACACTGAGCCCGTCCACACCTTGTCTCACCCAGATACAGATATGGTTGGCTCTCTCCTCTCGTCAGAGACTTCAACCCTCAGTGACATTGTTTGAATCCAACTCCTTGCTGCCATGGTAACCAGAGCAAAGAGAGGATGGGATATAAATGAGAGATAGTGAGAGGGTATGACCCATACTACGTCTCACACTGTCATGATATCGTGCTTAGTATTCTGGTTGACTGAACAACGGTTGATGCAGTAGTAATAACCGGACAAACTGGGCTTAATTACCTACTAATATCATTGCTGCCCTAAATATAGCCTACTGATACTTATAGCATGATCATGCATTGCGCGGGTATCTTCCATCTTCTCAAAGACATTGTACAGTGGAAATTATCCTTAAGGAGCTTCAGGCAACACTTTATAATACAGCCCACGACTTCTAGTGTTAATACCCGACATTTATGATATAATATTGTTGTATGAATCAGTAGGCCTACATATACTGTGAATACTTACTGTTTCCTACTGGCAGTTAAGTGTAGGTACAGCAGAACAAGGGAGTAACAATCCTGACTTTTTAGAGGAAATGAGAAATTACTTGTGTTGTATTTTAGTATTTACAAGATACCTATAAAGCGTATTATTAAGCGTATTATTAAGCGTATTATTAAGCGTATTATTAAGCGTATATTAAGCGTTACCGTATTATTAAGCGTTACCGTATTATTAAGCGTATATTAAGCGTTACCGTATTATTAAGCGTTACCGTATTATTAAGCGTTACCGTATTATTAAGCGTTACCGTATTATTAAGCGTTACCGAGCTTCATAATCCGCATGTCGTGTGCTTGCATTGTTTATATTGTTTATATGTACCTACTGTAACCAGGGCATCCTTGAAAAAGAGAGCTGGCTCTTAAAGGCCTTCCCTGTTTAAAAGGTTTGATGATGATTTGGACACTCATGCACCATACAGATCCGTTTTACTGCAATCGATTTACTTTTTTTTACACATGCTATTTTTTTCATTTCCAACCCATTTCCAAAATGCTTTTCAACGACACCTATAGAATCGTACATGTTTTGTTTTTTTCAAAATTTCTTCATTAACTTTTGCAGACGGACGTAAACAAACAGTACAACATTTGCGTCAGAGCGTCAGCTTTAAAGTGAAAAAGAAAAAGAAAAAACCCAACATGAATCTCACTATCCCTCCCATCAACCCATGTGAGGTGTAGTCACAGTAAACAACTAGGTAATTAAATAACATTGAACAGTAGTTATATGTCATTTTATAATTAAGTAAGATGCTTAAGGTACAATGAGAAAATAGAGTGTAACTGTAAATAAGAAAAAAAGAGGGGGAGATTCTCTTCTTCCAAGTTTTAGGAAGTGTCCTCAGCATCATAACAGTATGACTTTGTCAGTCATCATCTCTACAAAGTACTAAAATGGCTGCAACCCAGCGAATGTTTCCACACCTGGCCTACTTTCTTGCTTTCATGTAGTAAGACAGGAGTTTTCCACTCATTTAAAACCACCTAATACGTCACGTCTCCACAGAGCCCCCAGCCACAGTGGCTTATGATTTAATTGATTATCTACAGACTGAATGTTTTCTCTTCCTGGGAGCTTTGATGTATAAATTGATACGTTATGGTTATTTGTAGATTTATCTAAAAAGGACTGCATTTGGAATAAAGCTGTGTTTCATACGTCTGGTGTGGGAAAATGTGATTGCCTTTTTACTCTGTAAAATTCTGTGGCGAGCATCAGATGTGAGATTAAAGACAAATACTGAGGGTAATCATGATATATCTAAAATTTACTTTATGTCAAATGAGCACTCCTCTCAAACAGCCAAGGACACGTGAACGGAAAGTGAAATGTAAGAGGCCAGACAATAATCCCTCTTCTTTCAATGACAAACACACAAATTGCAGCACAGCTGTTGTGTTTTTTCCTTAGTCTCATCCTTGCTTCCTCCGCTGTTTCCACATGAGAGGACTGAAAGCTTCGCTGTTTTTCTCTCACTCGCACCTTTCACAAAGCTTTTATCAAAGCAGCTGCACAGAAAGAGAAGAAGACAATGTGCTGTAGAGGATTATTGATTTGTCATCAGACCTATAAGCCTGTCCTGTCCTGCAGAGTGAAGGGGGGAAACATGAGTTTCAGTCTCTCATTTCTCATAGAGCTTATTATCTACATGACCCACACACTGTTCAGGCCTTACCCTTCATAGACTGCCAAACACACAAACAATATCTAAAATAACACAGAGACATCACTGGAAGTGCTATTTGGAGCATGACTGAGTTTGTTTTGCCAAACGGAGGCCTGAATAGGCCAAATTTCACCTTGATGCACAAGGAGGCTAATTGACTGTTGTGTTAGTGGTTCATTTCATCTGAAAACAAGCCAAGGGTGAATTGGCCATTATTTGTTTTAGTGTTCAGATTCAGAGCTATAAAGGGTAGCTGTAGTTTTTTATTTACAGCAATGTTGCTTTATAAAGCACTGAGCTGAGACCCAACACCATCCTTGTATATAGGGGGAGAGCTGTTTTTCTTAAATCAAAGATTGATTTTTCCTTGATTGGTTTTCTTACTGTGTGTTCGGAAAGAATTGGAAGCACATTTTAGAGGCATCGAGTATGCATACAAAGCACATGGAAAAACAATTACAAGTGGCACAAATAGACACAAGGACACATTTTGCTAGCTAGCTCACAACACTTGACAGCACTATTGTGTCTTTTTGTTCAATATCAACCTAGCAACCACTTATTTTAGCAAAGCTTGAAACACATGGAAACAGCAAGCCTGGCTCTGTCCGAATATTACAAAAACATAACATGTAATGTCTCATTTGTCTGGTAAGAATATATTTCTTATGCCTTAGAGCCAGGCTGTCCTCTGTTTGCAGTCTGATGCTAAAATAAGCTAACTGTCAACCTGCAAGAAAGCGAATAGGTGTTTTTCCCACAGGATCCCAGAACTATTCCTTTCACAGTTAAACAGGTTGGATCAGCCAGTTCAACAAAGCAGATATTTTAATTTAACCCTGATCGATCTTTTACTAAACCTAACAAAGTAGTTTTGTTGCCAAAACATGTTTTGAACTGCACGGGCACACTGATCTCTTGTGTTGCTGGACATTTGTAGGATAACGCAGGGAAACGTCATGCATACCTTTTCACTAACTATTCTTTCTAAGAAGATATAAGTTGTATGAGGATGTGTTGTTATGTTAACAATTAAGAAAGGACTGATTCCTGCCAAAGAAATAGTCCTGATGAAAAAGGGGTTCACAGTGAGGTCTGTGGAGGAGGGTAGCAGGGACAATGTGTCTGAAAAGATATGGTCCTGTTAAACTTTGTGAATGTTTTTAGCTATTATTTTAGCACCACACACAAAATTCTATTCCCCTCCGTAGCACTTGGGATTGAGGCATTATTTTCAGAGTTTTCAAAATCTGGGCAAATTAAACCACAACTATCTGCATGAGTAGTTGGCCTACCGTAAAAGCTAAGTGAGACAAAGATTCTCTGTAATTTGGGTGAACCAACCCTTTAACAAATGTGGTTGTATGACAGTCAATGTTTCAATTACATAATCCAAAACATCCATTACTTCATGAGTCATGTCTCCTAATCCAGATGGGGTTTTTATCCTAAGTCAAATTTCCTGTTTTCTCTCATCTAACATGCTGCTGCCACAGCTTTGTTGTTTACCCTAACACGCAACACATTTATACAAGTATTTATGTGTCACAAATGACCTGTCTTCTCATCTCTGGTCAAAGCACAAGGCCAACAGCTGCTTGCCGTAGAGCATCATCCTCAGACACATTGACAGCAGCTCAAACCAGAGCCAGTGACGAATGCCATTTTCCTATACAGAGGCAGGGGAGAGCAAATACTGAGCGGCCCTGCAGAGCAATTTATTATAGTGAACTCCCTGAGATCCATTACAAAAGGTTACTTTAAACTTGAAAGTGTAGAGTGAATAACAAAGATTTGGGGGTATGAAATAACTCCCTCGCTGTGATTACTGTCTCTTTACACAGCCATATTGTGGTTTGTGAGAGGTTAATGTGAACTTGTAACCTTGGTCACATGATTTCGGCGTGTCTTACAAGAATTCATCTTGTGTTTTGTTAAACTAAAGCACCGACTGTGCTGTTCAAAAGGACTGAAAGTAATTGCTTGGTTCGTCCAGTTAAACGGCAGACATGTTTGTCCACTCGTAGACTTGACTCCATTCTTGATTGGCTGCCAGGTAAAGCAGTGTTTGCTGTTTTGAGGTCATTTTTCAATCTTCCTCTTTACTTTGTCTTCTGATTAAACATCCCCTCCATCCTGTCACATCATTAGCCTGCAGCTATCTAGCCAGTGGTCTCACTGAACCTCCAGGGAGAAGTGTGCAACAACAGTGCCGACACAGGGTCGAGCATATCTCCGAAAGAAAAAAAGGGGTGGGAGTTTGGGAGCTAGAGATGAAGATGAATAACCATCCTTCACTCTCCCCACTCAGATTGTGACCTGCTGGGAAATTGTCGGAGACATTGCGGATGCTCTCACAATCTTTTTCAAGTTTGTTGAGTAAGAAGTCACATATTTCACAGATATGCTGGAGGACAGGAAAGTGGTGGATGGGCTTATTTAATTTCCACCATTTTCACAGCAGTGCATGCTTCCAATCCTAGCAGGAGACATTTCCTCTGGGACCCGGAGCCTGAGGCTTGAAGACATTAGACTAGATTCTCGTCCTCCCACTCACTCTTTCCATCCTGTAATACACCTTGAGACAGGGCATCTATTCATCTGTAACATCCCCATCCGGACATACATTTTTTTTATGGTGTGCTGTTTTAAAAGGCTATATAAACTCCCACAGAGGTGCATTAACCCCCCACAACATGCATTCCAGATAATGTAAAACATACAACTTAAAGACAAAATGAATTCTAATACATTCTGTTTTTGTCCCTTTTTTTTTTGTTATTTCATTCCCAATGATCATGTTTAGTTACCGTAATAGACTATAAGGGTTTTATCCACATCTTTGTCAATGTTCAGTCAACAGAAGTCTGCAAGCAGAAAGATGGATTGACAGATAGCTGCTGTATATTCCACTGAGAAGCCTACTGAGGAGTAATTACTGTAATTCTAAAAGGCTTACTGAAGTGTTTGGATCAGTGCAGAACTGTACAAACAGCTGTATGTATACATTTTGAAAGCACAAGGAAAGGGATTCATCTCCAGTGAGTCATGAGACTAATTCCCTGCATAACGCAGCATTTCTTCAAGACATCACAAGAACCAAACCACCAATTTTTCATTTGTTGTGTACAGAGGTTTGACAACACAAGTTTCTTCTCTCTCTCACTCTCTCTGTGCTCTCTCAAATTTACACACACACACACACACACACACACACACACACACTTTGGCAGGAGCTACAGTGCAGGCATAAGTGGAAAATGTCCTCCGCTTTGAGTAGAGTTAGTGGGGTAGGGGGAGGCTTTTTTTTTTAAAGGGGAGGCCCCTCAAGATGTCTGACATGTTTCTGCAGGACCACAGGCCACTGGCTGGCGTAGAGCTCAGGCTTGTGGTGAGCTGTTTGTCTGCGTGAAGCTGGCATGGCCTCCCGTTCCCCTGCATCTGTTCCCCATTAGCAGAGCCGAGAGTATAAAGCAGGGAGCTGACAGGGGCTGGGAACACTCGAGTTCCTGCCTGGATCATGGGGTTTACTATCTGGCTGTGCGCACTCTGCCTGCAGGCAAGCCTGCTGTCACACGCCCTCGACTGCTCAGGAGCAACACAGGGAGAGCTGTGTGTCAGCGGACAGACCGCAGACGGACAGGTAAGAGACGCATTTCCAATGGATGTGATAGTTAGGGAAGGACAGTGGTAAACAAAGGTGTTCATTATGTATCAGTCATCATCTGTGCTGTTGTGACACTGCAGGGGTAAGTGCAGCCTGTTTGAGTCTACTTAAATGTTGTTTGTTGAACCAAACTACATAATAACAAACCCATCTCCCTAATGAAAGTGAAAAGAATCTGAATTATCAGCATTTTCTTCAGCAAGGATGCTACAGAGCACTGTATGTAATGTACGCTGACATGAAACATGGAGCTACATCTCTACAGTTATGTCAAGTCAGTTTTATTTTAATTTGAAGAGAATCGTATGTCTTAAAATTGGAAAATTACATTGAAATTAGGAAACAGTTTGGGCATTTCTGTCTAGTTTGTATTATTGACTAGGAGCTTAAAACTCTTTCATCTGATGCTTTTAACCAACATTTCCATGTGATTGGCATAAATGTAAATAAAGGAAATCATTTAGGGTGCAACTTAATCTGTATAATTAATGGAGAGATTAATGATCTTTGCCAGTTTGTACTTTCAGTTTAAATGCCCAGTAGCATACTGATTTCGTTTTTGCTCAGACATAGACATAGTTCTGGTCAGAGAGCGCCAGTAACTCTGCTGGAATGTAAGACTCTGACTCCTTCGAAAGAAGCTGCTGTGACGATAATAGTGGTCAAGTGTGTCAGGATGGCAGTAGACGTGTACAGTCTAACCCTGACCTGTGCAGACCTATCATTTTTTTTTTCCTAACACAAACAAAGTCTCATTGTAATGGTTTTTACAGCCACCACACCAGAAATACACCCCTCTGTGGAACAAAATCTTTCAGCTCCCTTTTTGGCTTTTCATGTGGCAGGCGGCTGCTATCCTTTAAACTTGTGGTTGGCATTTTTCTGTGGACAGTGCTCATGTTCTGTCCAAAGTAATCACCCTCATCTGGACAACGGATCCTACAGCTGTGAGGAGGAGTGAGGAGGATTTTCACCCACACATGAAAGAGCTCTCATTGGGAATTCTGTTCCATCTGAGGGAGTTTTTGTGCCACATATGTGCTTTTCAGCAGTAATTATTTGCATTGTAATTACAGCACGCACAACTGGATGCTTCAAATGTGGTGGTAACTAACTAATAACCGATGCAGCATCTTTTAGAAGCTACATTTGGTTTAGTTTACTTAAGTTTCCCCACTAAGGTCACTTGTATTTATAACAGAGTGGAATACATTAAATGGGTAATTTATGTAACTCATCAACGCAAAACAGCAGAAAGCCAGATGGATTGTGGCAGGTTCACACACACACACACACACACACACACACACACACACACACACACACACACACACACACACACTGTGAAAACTTAGTGTATTGAATCATGCTGCAGTGTGAGAATATCAATCAGTGCTGACTCATGATCCTCTCCTCTTCCTCTTCTCAGTATGATGATCAGAAGCAGCAGAGGGCGCTACCCTTAACTGAAGAACTGGTATGTACCACAACTTACTCCTATACTACTCAAGGTTAATGCCTCAGTTTGAATACTTTAGTCCCTATGTGACACGGCTCCAGTTCAGAGCAGGTTTTACTCTGAGGGAGTCTGGTGAATGGTCATAGAAACAAAACAGCAGGCATATGAGATAAGGGAAAAGACATCATGGTACTATGTAGATAACACGGAAACAACGGAGGAAAATTTAGCCTTGTGAAAAATGTAGGTTAGTTGTAATGGGTTGTTGAGTTTATTCTTCCACGTAAATCCATGTAAACTGAATAATTAGATAACTACGCTTTTGATTCAAATGGTGATATCCTGTGATTGTGAAAAAGGAAACCATAGAAGCATAACACAAGTTAATGAGGTCCCTTTCACACATTAGCAATGTGTACATCCCTGCAATAACATGACGCAAATATCCTTCAACTTCAAACTGTACAGCTGTTAAGTCGCAGCAAATTCTCAAATAATCACGCCACAATTATGAAACAATCATCAAAATGTAGGTCAACAGCAATCACTGTGAGCACTTTAAATGGCTGCGGGTTAAATACTTTGTAGCCAGTGTTGTCTTCTTTGTTTTTCAAACGAATGGAAAAAGAGAAAGAGTAGGAAGTTATTATCCAATACTGGAAGCAATCTTTATATTTCCACATTCATGCAACAATGGAGTCAAGGCCCTGTGGCAACATTATTAATTTACCACAAAGTCCTAACCGGCGATCTGAAACCTGTTCTTTCTCAAAGTGACAGTCCATTTATTAGTCAAAGGAGTGGATCAATAGCAGGGCTCCGAGCAGATCAATAAGAAACGTAGGAAACGGCAGAATCATTTTTGAAATATGCTGGAGTTTCACTGCCTAAATGTGACAAGGCCAGGTCAGGTTAAGAGAGGCAAACAAAGACAATATGCTCCACTCAGTATCCACCTCAAATTAAACTTAATGCACTTTCCCACACAGTGAGACGTGCAGGAGTTGCTGTTTCACTCTCTGTGGTTGTGGATGCGGTTGTGACTATGACTGTCTCACCCTTGTAGGTTTTGTTCAGACGTAAGAGACAGTTGGAGCGGAGGGGTCCCACCCACCTGAGCCACTCCAGCCTGCCTGGGGCCGTCACTGTCAAAGGCTTCCCTAACTCTCTCATCCAGGTAAACCACTTCTTGTTAGTCACATATGGAGTCAGAGGGAGCAAAAGCCAAATGCGGAGGAAGGTGGGGTTCTGGTTTACAGCAGTGGCCGCTGCTGCCAAAGGTCCACTGAGGTTTGAGTCATTCTGAATCATCTGTACTTGCTGAAATACAGAGATGATCCACAGAAACCACTATTATTTGTTCACCAAATTGTTTTTTTTAAAGTAACATATAAGAACATCTGGAGATAATCATGTAACGTTAAAAAAACTGGACTTAAAATGGTTTATTATTCCAATTCTTAATCAACTTAGTGGATTAAAGAGAGGAATAATAGGTGTATGTATCAATGTCCATGTACTAATCCCTGTCTATGTTGTCTTAGGCCGATAGGTCCAGGCGGCACTTGACACTTCAAGCTGCGACTAAGAAAAAGAACAAGCGTAAATCCCGCGTCGGCTCCTTCTCCCTCCTTAGCAACGACAAGAAATCCACCCCGCTACAGGTGAGTCTCCATAGCAACCCCCGTGCAGAGGAACAGCTGGGGCAAAGTGGCCGGATGTGCAGGCAGAGTTATAAGGCCACCTGACTTAGTTTTATTGGATCACTTTGGTCTAGTCACAGGTGTAATCTGTTCATTGAAGTGACTTTTTTGATATCATTCAGACGATGTCTTTACACTTTCGCACTGCAAATGCATAATCTCTTCCTATATGCTGGAATAAGTGTGTGTTCTGACAAAAAAGGTAAAGAAACATCACTCTTCTGCATGCGGTTTCACTTCCAGGTGATTAGAGCAAGACGACAGGTGAAGATCGAGCCACCCAAGAGGAATTCAGGTCGTTCTGGGGCTTTCTCTGTCCTGGTGAGTCATGACGTAGTGTTTATTCTAGCGCAAATTCTCGCCATATTTGATGGATATTTACATGACGTCTTCTGTGCTGCCCAGGGAGATCCACAGAATGACGGAGAGAACGACAGACCCAAAAGAAGCATACAGAAGAGGAGTTCTGCACAATAAAACACTCAGCAAGCCTGACAAGGGGTGTGCACAGTACAAATGTGTCCGAATTTTCCAAAAACAAACAAACATGTAAACACAAACTAGAAGATTGATGTGAAAATCTGATAAACTTCTGTTTGAGTCATTTTTGATATTCATGTCCACCATAAATTACTGTTTCAACTGTAAGCTAGCTTACTTTTATCAGCCAGTCTGCACTTACGGATACTTTTTATATATACTACTTTAAGTTTCTAATATATTCCTGCATGTTATAAAATCAAGTCACAAATGATGCCATATTAATATTATAGTTTGCCATTTTGTTGTAACCTATTTAATCACAGATTCCTTATGAAGATTGGGGGTATATTTTTGCAGAAATATGTCTTGTGTTGTATCAGATTTCAATAAAAGTTTAGTAGAGACATATGGTATACATCGCTTTTTATGCCCCACTAGAGCCTTCTCTTTAAAATTGGATAATAGTTTTACACTCTGAGCTTTGAAGAGTGGCAACTCAGTCTTTCCCTCATTTTTTCCCCAGAATGACACATTGCATTTCCCACTCAAGGGTCTGCGAAACTGCCCATGACTGATTCATAAAATTGAGTATCATAGGGTTGCAACACCACCAACTTTCCAATTACAGAGAGCAAGTGTTACATACAGTATATCGTGCATAGTGGGCAACAATAACAGCAAGATCAAACCAGAATGAACCTCTTTTCTATAAAAGGCCCTAATCAATTTACATTACAGTAGCCAAGGACTGATAGCCTGTGAGAGAAAAAAAAAATCTAAATGTAGTCCAGGCCATCTGTTTCAGGAGTCAAAGTTCTCTATTTTTAAATCTTATGTCATTTTGAATTCATTTGGCCAGGAATGGAAAACACAGTATGGTCTGGACCAAAAAGTTTGTTTGAGTATTTCTGCAGGACACTGACGTAAATGTGTGCACACAGTCTGATCTTTTTGGGCTGCTCTGCATCTGGGTCTCCACCCATTTACAGCATTTCAGATTGATTGTACCATTTTATGCTTATTTTCAGCTTCCTACTTGTATTTTGGGTTTCTACTGGGTACATGCTTTAATGTTCAAAAAACATACCTGTATTAAGCTCCTGTCTCTTTAAGCCCCCCTTCTGAAAAATCCCAGTTTGATGTGATTAGTCAGTGTTTATGGGTTTTCCTCATCTGCACTCTAGGTATCATTGCAGCCAGGGAAGGTCTGTAACAGTGATTTCTACTTGTACCTATAGATAGTAGAGTTGTGACATCACAACCGAAAAAAGGCACGTTTCTCAATATGGGCTGTGTGCATTTCTCTTTGGAATGAGCTTTCACTTTCACAGTATTTAGTGTATATAACACCTGAACCTGCTTTATAATCAAAGAAATTGAAATCTCACTTTTTACAATATGGGACCTTTAAACAAGTTACATGTCACAACAACTAAACAGTGCTGTACTGTGATGATTGTATGTTGGGTAAAAAATAAAAGCAGCAGAAATGATACCTAAAATTGTCCTCAGGCTCACCCAAAGTGATCCACAGTATGAGGCAATTGGATGGAGAAAAACGCCTGTGTAAAAGTGTAAGGCAATTTGAATGAATAGGATGACTCATCCTACGCTCCTTTACTGATCAAAGCCCTCAGCTATGACGTAGGTATGCAGTCTAATTTTTCATGGTTGTACAGACACAAACGGAGAGCAAAGGAAAAAATAACCCAACAAAAGGTTATTTATAAACTTGGTATTTTCCCTGAAGCATATAATTGGTTCTGAATATGCTTCAGCAGTTCGCTCTGGGAGAAAATAGAAGTGTAAGGTCCTGAGCTGTTGACATAGACAGCAGATAACGGGGATTAGCTGGTTGTGAACTGTCTTGGTGTTGTCTTGGTGACAAACAACCACAGGATGCCATTTGGATTTCTCAGAAAACAGCGATGCTGTGATTAGGACCAAAAGCTTAATATTCCTATTTAGAGGCAACAAGAGAAACACAGCCTCAGCTCACTCCCTTGTCATCACACACAAATACACACACACGCACACACACGCACACACATGCGCGCGCACACACACACACACACACACACACACACACACACACACACACACGCACACACACATACATACATACACACACACACACACACACACACACACACACACACACACACACAGATCCATCCTAAAAAGCAATATATTATGCATAGACGCCTTATAAATAGAAATCAACCATATAAACCCATTTCCTCCAGTGATGTTAATGTTGAATTAAAGTTCAGACTAAAATCTGAGCATGTGTCACTGTGTGTGGTCAACACAAAGGGAATCCTCATCCTTATTTCAGTCATTGCGGTTGTGTAATGGTGTGTGGCATTGTTTCAGCCCTACTTTGGGTTCAGTCATCCCCTGGAGAACAAAGCTGATGATAATCACTACAAACAAAATCATTTGGAAGCCTTCAATTCTATAGAATTGT
The DNA here is from genome assembly GCF_963691815.1 of Echiichthys vipera. NCBI lineage: Eukaryota > Metazoa > Chordata > Actinopteri > Perciformes > Trachinidae > Echiichthys > Echiichthys vipera. The sequence goes on along the minus strand of NC_139846.1, from coordinate 15,464,899 downwards.
GGCGGGAAATGGCGCAAGCAAAGTGATATGTCACAATTTCCCATAAAAAGCTTCAGTCAGGGTTATATGTAGTTAGTGGCTTACAGTCAACATCCATTTCAAGCGGCGGAAACCACGGCGTAAGTATTAGTTTCTGTTGATAGGAGCATCTCATTCTAAACAGCATCCAATGTGGGAAAAGACGGTCACAAACAAGTTTTACATTGTGTTGCGTAGCACGTTTATCTTTGAGGAAGACAGGATCAACCCTGAGGAAATACTCATTCGGGATGAAAAAGATTACCACATCTGGGCCTTTTTGTAGCTTTGGTGATAAAATGGATGCACTAAGTTTATTGTGTCCATTCCCCTGATTTCAGCAAACAAAAAACAGGTCTGATGGGTCAAGAAATAGGAGCAGTCAGCTGATCATGCAGGTTTTTTAAAGCATGGAAGTGACCAACGCAGATGCACAAGTTTCTGTAAGTCAACTTACAAAAATATAGAATGTTATCTATGAATATATAGTTATAAAAATCTTTCTAACTCAAGTGGATGGAGTACACACATCTGTAACAACGATAGTGGTGAAAAATATTATTAGGATCACTTTGACACGGATCTGATGAAGAATAACATTGATGGCCAATTACAATCCATTCAAATTTACAGGGTGTCATGTTCCAACTCTGTATAATAATAAATAAAGTATATGCTACTTACTGAAATCAACATATATATATATATATATATATATATATATATATATATATATATATATATATTGACATAGAAAAAGATTTGAAAAGATTTTGGGAAATGTGCTTAGTGAAATGACTAACTCGTTTAGAAAGTGGCTCTATTCAAAGATAAAAAAGATAAGCCTACCAAGATCTCCAATGCTTATTGCATTGTATCTCATCTGTTTAATCTGTACAATCCATACAGCTGAGCTGCTAAACCTCATATTTTGTGTACAGTCAAGAGAGTGGAATTAATGTTCTTATTTAATTCTCGAAAGGATCTCAAAATGTTTACATATTTCTTTGATTATTGTGGAAAAAGGTTGGCTAAACTGCTCCTAGTGACAACTACAGCTTTCATGTTGACAGACATCAGTGGAACTGATATATCACTCACTACTCAGGGGTAAGTCAAATTGGCTAACATGAACACAATGTTAGACTCAATGAATGACATAAAACCAAATGGCAATGTAGTCAGATAATCCGGCGTAACCAAACTTTGGACGGTTGGCTTTTTTACAACCTGTCTCATAGCCTGACAGCTTGTGTTTTTCACCCTGGCAGACTACAGTGGAAATAGAAATGATGACCAAAACTATGAAAAGTCAACTGAAGTTGTAATAAACTGGAATGATCTTTTAACTTAACTGCACTAGGACGTAAAAGTAAAAAGAAGCTGCACAGTCTGTAAAGTATGCTTTATTTGTGAATGACAGTCAGGACAAGGTATTCCCCACTCACTATTCCTAGAGTGCTCCTCCTCATCTATTCTCTGTTCCTGCTGACCTTAGACTATCGCCATGCTTTCAGGCCGAATTTGGCTCCTTCATTTCATCTCCTGCCACTTCCCATCAGATCAGATACAAGGCGTTGGCTGTCTTCCCTCACCCCGTGTCACTCCTCTATGGTGTGACATCACCTCCCCCAAACAGCCTCCCTAACTCTGCCTGTCAAAACTTCCCCTAACTGCTGTGACAGCGGCTCGGCCCTGTCACATCACTCAGGCCCTAATGATGAAGCAGAGAGAGAGAGAGAGAGAGAGAGAGAGAGAGAGAGAGAGAGAGAGAGAGAGAGAGAGAGAGAGAGAGAGAGAGGGAGAAACTGAGATATATGCGTGATATACATAAGTCTTCAGCAACAGTGTTGTGATGTCAGCTCAATATATCAGCCTGCTGACCTTTCACCATGTATCGCAGCGGGAGGGTTATTTATGGGCCAATGCAGAATTCATTGACTTTTCCAGGCTCTGTCAGCTTCTTAGTATCAACAAAGACTTCCTCTGCACATCCAGAGGCAGTCTGCCAATCCCTTGATTTTGTCACAAAAACAAATGTCACAAAATGTCTCTGACAATGCTGGAATCTATTGAGATCACACTTTGTAGTCACAGTCTCTAATGGCGTCCGTAACTTAAAGTTAATGCAACATTTTGTACAACCCTGTTTACAAGAGTTAGGATGCAGTGTGAAAGATAAATAAAAACAGAATGCAACGATTTGCAAATCATTGAAATCCCATATCCATCCATCATCCTCAGCTGCAACGGGGGTCGCGGGGGGCTGTAGCTGATCCCAGCTGACATTCGGTGTGAGGCGGCGTTGTCGTGGAAACTTTTCTAGAAGGGTCAGGATTACTGTTTCCACTGGTTCTTTTGCTACACAACGAGAAATCTTCTTCTTTGGAACAGAACTTCTTGAGACCTTAATGCAAGCACAAGACTTCATTTACTGGGTATACCGCAGGGTCTCATCCGCTAACATGTGCACAGCCAATGTTAGGTTATGGCGCACAGAGTACAAGAACAGGGCGTTTTTATAGGATTCTAATACATTGGTGTCTATGTGGAGTACACTTCAGATGTTCATGCGTTGTCAACATAACACCTTAAGGAGAAACTATGCTAGCAGGCGTATAACTGAAGAGGATGTGGTTTTTATCTCTGCACAGAAGTGCGAAAACAGTTCATAAAGTCACAGTTTCATAAGTACAAGTCAAAAGTTCATGCTATACGAACATTTGTTCTACAGGATCTTGCACAGAAATAATCATAAGCAAACATGGTTATAAGTTATTTTACTTTGCAACAAGCATCACATCTAGTAATAATTTTACCATTACAGGGTAAACCCTGGACAGGACACCAGACTACTGCAGGGCACATAGAGACAACCATTCACACCTACGGGCAATTTAAAGTCATCAATTAACCTAACACGTACATGTCTTTGTACCGTGGGAGGAAGCCACGCAGACACGGGGAACATGCAAACTCCACAGAGAACAGCGGATTCGAACCAAGAACCCTCTTTCTGCGAGGCGACAGTGCTTACCACCACACAGCACAAAGACAATATTTGAAAGGATGAAACAGAATTGTATTGTTTTTGTGGATATCCTCATTTTGAATATGATGCCAGCAACGCATTTCAAAACAGCTGGGACAGAGTCATGTTTACCACTCTGTTGAATCATCTCTTCTTTTAAAAACACTCTGTAATATGTTGGTTGTTTTATAACTGGGCTGTGTACCCATTCTTCCTTGATGTAGGATTTCAGCTGCTGAACAGTTCTGGGTCTTCTTTGTCATATTTTACATTGATAATGTCCCAAACACTTTCAATGGGTGACAAGCCAATATTTGATATGGAGTTTTGTGCTATTTTCAATTAAATATGGCGTTTCAATGTTTTGCAAATCATTGCATTCTTTTTATTCACATTTTACTCAGTGTCCCAACTCCTGTGGAAAGGGGGTTGTAGCTTCAGTCATACAGTGTACCTTATTGCTTACCTACACAATACCAATATACTTTTATGATGTTGCTAATGGTATCCATTGGATACAAATGACTCTCCAAATGACTCTCATTTATACACATCATTGTCAGTTCAACATTTTGGAAAAAATCACTTTTTTACCAAGGGTTAGATTAGTTAAAGCGATATCATGTCTGTATGGTAAATATGAAGGTATAAAACCAGGATACTAATACTGTAAGCTGGTTGCCTGGCAACCTCATGGCACAGCCACACATGCAGGCAAGTGACCATGGATAAACACAACAACAATTAACATCTCATCCTCCATCTTGGCTCACTTGCCAGGGTCAAGGTTAGGGTCTAGGCCTATTTGCCGTGGAATTCGGCACTGATTGTTGAAGAAATAACAGACCGGGGAGCATAGGACTCTTTCTGTGAAAAGCGGGGAACATCAGACCCCTTTTTAAAAAATTGTTTTGCACAAACAAAGTGGGGAATATAGGACCTTTTAAGGGAAAAGTGGAGAACATCTGACCTTTTCTAAAAAAAGAGTCCTATGTTCCCTAGTCACAAACAAAGCAGGGAACATGGACCCTGGGAACATAGGACATAGGGAATTTAGGTATGCTTCCGCAGTTAACTAGCGAACCAGCTAACTAGCTAACCAGCTAACTAACACTCTGCTTTGCTATTGGTTGAGGCTGCGACTTTGACTTTGCCAATAAAAGTTTGCCAAAGCTGCACTCAACATTGCAAGAAAATGTTTTATTCCCTCACATATAATGGAAGTAAACAGGCAACAGGTCCCGGCTAAGAAATAGTCTGGCAGATAAGCCCTCATAAAAGTTGCAAATTGTTGTTTTTATATATTTTATGTACAGATTTAACAAACAAGCTGTAATGTGATAATTTGTGTAATCATTGTGTTACCTTTGGACAGAACCAGGCTAGTCTGCATGCTAAACTGAGCTAAGCTAAGCTTAGAGTCAGAGATTAAGGTAACAGTTTCCTGGCTTTAGCTTCACATTGACCAAACAGACATGAAAGTCGTATGAACCTTCTCTCGGCAAGAAAGCAAGAGTGAATTTCCCAAAATGTCAAGCTAATTTATATTGACCAGGGGCCTCTGGGGCCACAGGGCGGTGGCCCACTTTGCCTAGTTGTAAATCAAACACTGGTTATGATTTTGAAATTACTCATCATAAAATGTCAGGTTTGAACTTGACCACCAAGCATTTTGGAGACCTAATGCATTAAAAAATGTTTTTATTAAGACTTTCCTTATCCCAGTAGAAGCAAAGAAATTACAGTCAAGACCAAAATTGGTTTTACAAGGTGCTCACATGCCAACAACAAAAACAACATGCTGGATACTGAACTTGACAGCCTAGGCATCCGGAGCGGAGTCCCCATCCACATCCTTCACAATTATTAATTCATAGGCAATAAATCCCTTTAGCTTTGGAGTAAATATTGCCAGAGAAAGTTGAGCGCTGAGATGAACATAGCTGATAGAAGACTGCAAGATTTTGTCAATTCCATTTCTGGGTAATTCATCTGCTTAGCACTCCTTGAAGATGATGGATGCCTGCTGAGTCACTGCCACAGCCCCATCTCTGCCCTGCTCAGTACATTAAAGCAGAAAATATTGCTGAGTTTGACCCGCTGCCCACTCTATAGGTCCATGGAAAGCTGATTTATTAAGAAGGGAATACTCTCAGACAGGGTGAATCAATTTCACAGATATAGATTAAAATAGGAAAGCAGTGAGAATTGATGATGAATTGAGAAAGCAGCATTTCTTTAAAAATATATCTCCAGGAATGAAGAGCCAACACATCATACTGTGTATATATATATATATATATATGGCTGGTAACTAGGCTAAATTTGTCTCAATCAATCACAATGCAAAGCCTGCATAAACAGGAGAAAGATTCCGTGAGAAACAGGTACAGAGACAGAGAGGTTAGGGTTAGGTTCGGCCTGAGCCAAGTGAACCGAAACGTGAGTTCTCTTGATCTCATCCTCCTTTCTCTCTGGTATGACAAGAAGGTCGTTGTGGGCTGTGAAGTGGACAGGGCTGTCAGTGGAGAGGGGAGCTGAGGAGGCAGCACAGGGAGTCAGGCAGGCATGGGAGGAATTCAAATCAGCCTGAGGAATTTAAGATGAAGCCACAAAGTTAAAAACTTCTTATAAAGGCTCCTCAGACCAGAGGAATCGGAGGGAGCGAGAGGTGGGCAAGTTTGAAAAGGTAATATGGTCTTGGGAGGTACAGAATGTTGGCTGGAAATAAAAAACCCTCCTGCCTAAAGCCACCACCCCATCGACCTTGAAACCATTTGTGAAAGTTACAAAGGCTTTAAACTGGCATAATTACGTACTGATGAAAACAAGGGTGGAAAGGAACATTACATTCCTTAGTTACATTCCTCAAGGGCAGCAGAGTAATGGAGTCTCTGGCACAGGAAATATCATGACTAAGTACCAAAGAGCAGCAGAACCCATTAGGTCATTGTCTCTAAGTCTAAAAACCACTTCAGGGATCTTTGGTGAAGAATAAGGAGAAAAGTACTTTTAGTCTGTGGTCAGAAAAGAAACCTGCTTCCACTTTTCGAGCCAGGCTTGCATGTAGAAGTCATTTTAAAAAGACCAAAACAGCACAAAATGACTTCTGATTACTGGGAGTGATTAAGTCTTGCAAGGTAGCACGAACTTGATAGAAATCGTCCATGCCTTTTCATTCACGTTCTATATCTCAGTCTGTAGCTGCCTCCTTATCTCTATCACATCTTTCTCTCTCTATTATCTGTCAAAAGCTTTGCACAGTGAGTGCATCCAAATAAATGTCAGTCAGCTTCACTGATGTACGGTAAAGAATGAAATACCAAATGTTCTGTGGAAAGAAAGACATAAAGGAGTGTGAAAGTTGGCAGTGACGGAAGGGGAGAAGAAAAAAAAAAGACTTTGTTGCTATTGTTCCCACAGCTCAGAAACTTCCAGAAGTTCAAGTCCAAGCCAAGGAGGTCTGCCGGGTGCCAGCCAGGGCAGCAACCTATTCATATTTAATGTGAGGCTAAATCTCTCTCTGAACATTATGGAGAAAGAGAGCGAGAGAAGGGAGGCTTGTTTGCCCGAGAGTGTGCGCTCATTGAATTTTGAAGTCATAAATGGATGTTTCAAAGCTGCAGAGCGGGTGGCGCTTTATAGGTCCTGAGAGGACAATAAATCATTTGGTCACGCGTACTCTGGCTTCGCCGGGGCCTCTCTGGATCAAGGAGCTCTCTCAGCATCTCTGTACTCTACGACTTGAGTATAAAGTGTAAAGAAAGGGAGACAAGTGGTAGCATTTCTGTTGTTGCCAAAGAGGAAAATGAGCACTCATTTGAGCAGGAATTTCACTGGTACTTTACTGGTTTATCTTTGAGTGCAGCTCGGCAGGTTCCTGCTTCCCTGCTGTTATAAATTCTCCTTCTCTTGGCAGTTGGGGGGCATTCACTCTGTGGTAGTGTCAAGTAAAGCTTGCTAATGATTGCCCTCTTGTGGTTATAGTCTACATTGCAACATGTCTGAACTTTAACGATAGATCAATGACAGGTGGTTGATTAAATTAATGTCAGAGGGACCTTTAGTGGAGTAGTATATTGAAAATTATGAAAAGATAAGTCGTGGATATGATCACATGAAAAATATTGATTTGGTTTAAAACAAAGAAAGAAGAGAATAATCCAAATAAAAGTGGTTTCTTTCATTTAATACAATGATGTGTGTCAGTATACCAATAGATACAAATATATGTGCATACTGTTTTATAACACCATGGATATTGGGTGTAAAATCGTATCGAATACACAAACACTGATAATTGTCAGTAAACCTATAGTGCAACATTTCCTGCTGAACTGCATCTACATGTCCTACAAAATGTAAATACTTCAGACTCAAAAGTGAAGCCTAGGCTACAATGTTGAGGCTATTTATTTCAACAAACATTTGTCTTCCCTGGCTTCACCCTAGTGTGACTCCTGGGACTTTTTACAGAGGCAGGAGGTCTTGGTTGGATCACTGAATGAGCTGTCCCTTTGACACTTGGCTCTTCCGTCCTGTTCACCGCTCCTTCCTCACCTGCACCCCCGCAGAATAGGATGCTGTGACGGGCTGCCTGGCTGCTCGCCTTGTCCGTCTCCAAAGTCAGCAGCATGGTTTGCTTTAAAACGGATTGGTATTTTTCATTCATCCGCTTCACTGCAGGTTCGTAGTTGTTGCACTGCACTTTAAGCTTTCTCATCTCATCGATGAGTCGGTTTTTCTCTTGGACAACACGCTTGTGTTGCAGCCTGTGGAAGTCTCTGTCTTTCTGGATCCTCGCCAGTGTCTCGGCTCCAGCAGCGGCCGCCAGTCTGTACTCCTCCCACTCTCGCTGCGCGTTTTGCAGCTCGTTGCCCAGACGCTGGTTCTCAGTGTACACGTCGGGCACCACACCAAATCCTTCCGGATCTAGTAGCCCTTTCTGCACCATCTCGGTCCACTCCGTTTGAAAACAGTCAAGTGTCTCTGTCATGCCCATGTGAGAGAGAAAGTTGCGTAAAAAGTCCTCCAGGGTCTCGGGTTGCTGTGTGATGGGCGTCGCTTTGGGCCTGGGAGCAGCAGCCTCTGCCCGGTCTTGAATAGCTTTCACAGTTGCCTCCAAATCTTCCTCCCCTTCTGTGAAACACCAGTCATCTTCTAGAGACACTTCTTCGTACTGAAAGCCATCCTCACTTTCAGCCAGAACACTCTCCTTTTCTTCATTTTTGTCAGCTGCGCTCATCGTTTCATTTGACACATTACAGCCAGAGGAACGGAAGTTTGGTGTTTCTATGGTAACGTTCCCGACGTTCAACGCGAGATTTCGCCAGTTCACGTTTGCTCAATTCCGTCAAACAAGCTGTCATGGCGGACTACCGAGAGGCGCCCTTGGCTACTCTGCCAAAAACATTGGACCCAAATGAGTATTTCAACGTCTCGCCGGATCACCGACGTGTCGAAGAAGGAAGGGCAGCGTTACGAGCGAATCTGAAGAGGCAATATCAGACACAACTCAATAACCCGCACAGAAAAGAGCTCATTGTAAGTGTCTACCTGCTAGCTAGCAATGTCACCCTTGGATAAACAGGCTACATGCTAACAGTATCATATCAGGGCACACAAGTCTCACGATACAGTTTTACTGAAACATTTTGATGTATTATCGATGTATATGTACGTGCTGTGTTAATGCAGGACTGAATACACATTACTAGGAAGGCTTTTTCTTTTTTTTTTTTTACAAAGTTTAAGCCGGACTTGCTAAGCGATAGGCTGACCTGTATTGTCAATGTTGTTTTTTACATTGCCACTTTAAGCACACGTACATTAAACATCACTTGAGATGGACGAATAGCCACATATCTGGCCGTCCCTTTCAACCCTGCAACTAAACTGAGCCAAGTCCAAACTGCTGATTCTCCAGTTGCTCCAATCAAACCGCAATAACTCATTTTGTAACAGTCTGCAGCAATCGTAATTGTCATGGCATAATCATTCAATATAGCCCATCTAACACCAACATACTGAAACAACCATTCACTACTCAACTCAACTCAATATTTACTTAAAAATGTGCATTGGTTATTATCATGTTGTTTCTCTGCATTGTAGATCTATTGCTGCTACTTCTTTTTGTTCGGCATACACTGGGGCTTCTCAATAACATTTTATTTATAGTGCCAAATCATAACAAAGGTTATCTCAAAGCACTTTACGTCTAGACCACACTCTATGACCTATTTATGATTAACAGAGACCCACCAATTCCTACATGAGTAGTGGCAAGTTGCAATATCTCCAACACTAACAATAATAATAATAATAATAATAATAATAATAATAATAATAATAATATACAGTACTTATCCAGCAATCTTGTATACAAAGTGACAAAGAAAACCTTCCTTTTAACAGGAAGTAACTTCAAACATGCCCAGCTCTATGTCGGACAGCCACCTGTCTTGACCGGTTGGGCAAGCAGACATTTTGACTTATCAAAGTAGGAAAAGCACAGGTGTTACTAATACCAAATAATAGTGGCTCAGGATTATTCAAGTGTGCCAATAAGCCGTGACAGTGAGTCAGCATGCAAAATATTAGGACCTGGAAACCAGTGCAGCTAAATGGAATTCAGCCATCATGCATTTTATTATCACCTGTACATTTTGATGGTAACATGTTAAAATGTACTCTATGGAAGAGTATCCTTGTAGAGGGTTAGAGGGATACTGGTTGTTGATTCAGAGTTTTCTCCCTTTTGTCCCTTCTAAAGTTTAATTTTTTTTTTAATGAAAATAAAGGGCTTTAGGATAGATGGTGTTGCATGTTGTACATTATTGTTAAGCTTTATTAGACTAAGGAATTGTATTTTTATATTCCTGTCATATTTCTTTGTTATAGTAAATCATTTTCTATAAAGGGTGAACATTGAATTTTAACTGCATACTTCTTTCTTTACAGGAAGACCCTGCCCTAACACGCTGGGTCCATGCACGTGCTAACCCCTACATAGGTTTCAGGCCCACATTCAAGACATCTCTGTTGGGTGCAATGTTTGGAGTTGTGCCTCTCTTCGTCTTATACTTTGTCTTCAAGACGGACAGGGTATGAATCAAGATGTTTGATTATCATTGTTTAATGAATGACACCTCCTTAAGCAGCAGACCTAAAACTGCACCATTTTAGGAAAAACTGAAGTAGGGCTGCACTAACGCTTATTTTCATTATCTATTAATCTGCTGATTATTTTTTTGATTAATTGTTCAATATAAAATGTCAGACAGTCGTGAAAAATGTCTATTCCAGTTTCTCAAAGTCCAAGGATATGTCCAAGAAGAAAATCATCATATTTGAGGCTAAAAAAACGCAACTGCGCATGAAAAATTACTTAAGGATTATCAAAATAGTTAGACTTATAATTTTGGCAACTAATCGTTCCAGCTCTAAACTGAAAACCATTTACTACAGATTCAGTAGCACTTGGAAATGTCTAAACACAGAACCAAATATGCATTAAGCATGGGCACAAATATTGACCATTTATTCAGTTTCAGCCCACTGACCACCTTTAGGCTATATAAAGAGCAAGACTGATAGACTAGAACCCGGAATATAGGATAAACAAAAATGGAAATAAAATAAGAATATATGCCTTAATATGAAGAATAGTTATTCCTTGAATAACCCTAAACTTTGCTCTTGGTGGCACCATAGATCTGATCTTATTTTTCTTTTTTGTCACAGTTCCATTCATGTTAGAAATGAATGCTTCATTTGAAATGCTGCCTGCTTTCATTTTCCTCCCAATTGTCATGGAGATTCACCCTCTAAATCCTCGCCAGTGGAAATTCCAGTGAGAATTTGGTGCAATTGTCACACTGCTGGGCTATCATGTTCATCCTGCTCTTTCCACTGGGAGGAAAAAAACAGAAAATGTCCGGAAGGTGAAGAGAGTTATATGACTTTGTTGCCATGGAAACTGTATTAACCCATCATCTGTTGTTGTCTGTTTTACAGGATAGGAAGGAGGCGCAGATTAAGGCTGGAACCCTGGATCGCAAGTTCAATTTGTTACACTGAGCTCAGACGTATGAAGACTTCCTTTATGTTCTGATGCCATTGCATGTAATTATTATTAACCAAATAAAATGATATTGTCAAAAACAGTCATGTGGTTTCGATTGGTGAGAAATGTGGGAAAAACACATGCTATAATCCCTTGCCATATACACTAAAATCTGCACAGGAAAAGCAAATGAGAAACACTGGTCATCCCAGTGATCGCTGAGATGCTCTTGAGTAAAGTCACAGTTTAAAGGGAGACTTTAACCTTTGATTAACAGCAAGCACTGTGGCCACAAGTGACAATGACAGGATCATGGTGAACTAAGAGTAACAATAGCACAAGCAGAGAAGAATGTTCAAGTCAGTAAAATGATGGCTGTTCTACAGTTAAATGTATTCATATTTTGCTAACATTAGCTGCCATAAGGTACTGATCATACCACTGTATGCAAAATCTGCAGTTAGAGTGAGTTAACCTTTTATTTGTAAGAGAGGGAATGTGCATGATATTTCAAAATCTTACAGTTTCACTTTAGGATTCAGTTTTACAGGAAATTTAAATGTCCATTTAATGCTGCAAACTGTAAAAGGCACGTATGTTCAGCATGATTAAACTGTACGGTTGCATATACAGCAAGTATTTATGCATCCTAGTTGTGATTTTTTTTTCTCCAACATGACAAACAGCAAATCTTTGTCATCTTTGTTTTAATCTTTATTGGGTTACTCCAATCTTTGCAATCTTCTGCATTAAAACATGACTTCATTCATTTTTGTAATATCATCAACAGATAGATGTTGGATGTGAAATGACATTGTTTTGTTTTTGTATAACAACTGTATTTGCTTAAAATTTCACATTTGAGTCACTTGTTCTTCTACAGCTGTTTGCTGGGCTTCCAGTTGGGATTGAAGTGACTGCGAAGAGATTCCCAGCACTGGTGGTAGCTCTTGTCAAGTCTCTGGCATGTTTGTAGACCCCACTTGGTCACTGCCATACTGAAAGATGACTCAAACATGAAAGCCTGAAGGAAAGAAAAGGCATGCCAGATAAAATCCCTGGTTGCATTGACTCGGTTTCCAACATTTATGTTTCTACTTTAGTTGACGTTAAAACTTTTTATGTATTTCACTTACCATGGTACCCTCAGCCACCCTCTCGGGTTCCAGCTCAGCTGTGCTGTTCTTCTCAAAGCATTCAGTGTCCGGGCCGTGTGGGGTCATTATGCTGTGGAGGCTGGCCCCTCCTGGTTGGAAGCCTTCCTCTTTAGCTTCATAATGGCCTTTGATCAGACCCATGAATTCACTCATGCAGTTACCTAAAGTGACAAGCAGGAGGAGTTGTAACACTACATTGTATGAGGTAAAGTTAGCAAGCTGTAACACTGATTTCCACTAGATGGCCTCATAGATCTGCAGTGAAAACAGACAAAAGGCGCTATGGAGGTGCCTCGGTAGAAAGGAGTCATACAGCAGGTGGATTGTTATCACCTGCTGGCTTGAGACTGATGGATAAATGGACATGTTAGCTTCTGGCTGGCTTGTTTCATTTAATGATAGCCTAAAATGAGTTTCACTAGACATCATTTGATATTTCCATTTAAATTGGGATTAAATTACAGCTACATATCAACAACCTAGTTCTCTAAATTCATTGTTTCTGCTTCTTTAAGTCTTTTCCTCCCCTTCGAACAAATCACTTTAGAGTTGAAGCGTGACATGCGTGTGCTATGGTGGTCTTACGGTGATAGTATGGTGGACGGAAGGTGTGGTCAGCCACACCCCACCGAGGAGGGAAGATGACAAAGTCGGCAATGGCCACACCTGGTCGCGTGGATTTAGCAGTCAGCACAGTAAAGATAGATGGATCCTATAGCATGATAAATACATGACTTGTGAGGAGGTGAAGAAATAAGAGCTCAATTCACACTGGAGTGTATTTGTGTATCTAATCATGACCATTACCGCATGGTCGAAGGCCACAGCGTTGATAACCATGAAGTTCTTCAGGTTGTATTTGTAAGGTGTGTAGTTCCCATGCCAAGCCACCACATTGAATGGAGAGAAATCCTACGCGCAGAGCACAGAACCAAAAAAATAAAAACAAGTCTGCCCAAGCAACAAACACAAAAGGTTTTAAATTGAGCTTTTCACAGGGAAAAGGAATAATGAATAATGTCTTTGTAGTCTTAAACTCCCAGAGAGAGTACTTCTTGACATAAAGAGAAAAAAATGGTCGTAATGAATAGGGTTGATTGTGAAAGAGGGTGTTCTTTCATTCTTTCTTCTCTGTCATTCCTCCTGTTCTTTGTAATACGGGCTTCAGGTATTATGGGGTAATTGGCTTCACAATCAAACTTTGCCAAACTTTGAGCATTTTGATGCTCGCAGCAGCACAGTTATGGGGGGAGGGAGCAGCAGTAACAGTGGGTGCAGAGATATTTCTTTATCTGGATTGTTAAAACCACAGCAATTTCATATAGTTTCTCTGTTCTGATAATGCCACTGCAAAAAGACATTCAACAGCAGCTTTGAAATCAATATAGTTCATTACAACTCAAGCTGCCTCCTGAGTGACCTCCGTGCTACTCACACATGTACACTTACCATACATGACACACAAAAACAATAAAACACATGCATACACAAATGTGCATTAGTAAATTTGTACACATGGCATAACTAATGAAGAAAAAGGCCTTAACCACACACACCAGTTACAGTAGTTACCATTAACAAAAAGGCCTTTGGGTTACCCAGTGCATCTCGTCGACATTCATCTGTCGTAACTCCACTATATTCGATTAAAATTAAGGGGAAAATGGAGGAGAGCAAGCACTTGCACAAACATGCACACCAAACACAAACATATTGGCCCAGTCAAGCAAATAATAAGTTAATTTGAGCAATTTCAGCACTCTGCGGGGGAACAAAACAGCGGGACCAGACGGGAGCAGGAGCATCTTCCCTGAGATGAGACCCGCATCCCCCCACCTTATTTCCGTACCCCTGTAGCCTCACCCTCCTGACTCTGGGAAGTGGACACCACAAAAAGAGTGACAGGTGCAGCCAGCAGCCTCCGCCTCTGACACCTAGGACATAACGGTTGGATACAAATGTTTTGCTACAAAAAGACATTATCTTGCCCTTGTGTACTTCATACAAGGAATAATAACAGTGTGGTTTGACATAGTTTCCACGGTTACATACCCCCCACCCCACCCTCGCCTCCGACAAGCCTCTCCTCCCACCTCCTCCTTGTCTCGGTAAAAACCTCCTGTCAAACATTATGTGTCGATCCAATTATGCGCCCAACAGGACATTTCGGGAGGGGCGGGATCATTGCCTGAGTGAAATATGGTAAAATGAATGCTTAACTTGGGTAAGATTTTCCCGACAAAGCAGAGCTTCACAGGTACACTGTATGTAACTCAAGAATGCCTTAACTAATTATGAGTAATTAAGGCTCATAAGGGAGTCGAGGCGGAAACCTGCTGAATGGATAACAGCTAACACTTTGATATTAAATCATCTGGGAATGCAATTCAGTCGGCAGGAGCAACTAATGAATCATATGCATCACTTGGACAGCTTCCCGTTGTTGCGGTTCGATGGGGTTTACTGAAGCAAACACAAACCTAAATGGGCTAGCAGGGCAAGTATGTCATATGTGTCTATGTACATGCAAGTGTACTACTGACATACACACAAACTAATGAAATGTCACCCAAAAAAAAACACCTGTTGGCAGCCGAAGAGCTTTCCTTGGTACTTATTGATGACGGTGTAACCTGTGGCAACTTTGCGATCCTCGTACCAAGCGACTGGACACAGGAAGTCTCTTGGGTTAGCCAGACCATTGGCTCCTGCAAAACAGATGTGTAGTCATACATATGCACAAACACAGAAAATCTTGAAATTGTCATTAATAATACTACACACTATCATCCCTGTGAGGCTGTACTTTGGCACAGCCCAATGGTCATGTCCAGATGGTAACCCAACATTACCAAAACGTATGAGAGTCTCACGAAAGATTCTTGAAAATTCGGTGTTATCATCTCGACATGACCTAAATGCTATGTCAGCCTGATGTTTAGCGTTATAATGTTTGCATGCTAACATTTGCTTAACCTAAACACAAAGTACAGCTGAGGCTGATGGGAATGTTTGGGGTGTAAACAATGACTGTCGCTGGGAAAAGGAAATCTTAACCCGTATATCTGCTGGCTGCACCGGAAAGCCTGAAATATTAGCCGTTGCCCCCGGAGACTAAATGGTCGTCAGACGGATAGCCGATGGTTTCATTGATCGAGTAGAAGGTAAAAAAACAATCCAAACAACTGTAGGCAGTTGTTAGAAACAGACACAAATAGATTGGTGTACAGCTTTCAAAGAATGATGAACATACTTTCACAAACATCGTACAAACACACACCTATGGGTCCAAGGTCAGGGAGTTCATAATGGGCTCCATACACCTCCAGTATATAGCCTCTGGATTCTCCAAACACATCCACACTTAAGCGCATTCCTTGCTGGACAAAACACAAAAGAAGTGGTGGATAGGGTCATTTAAGTGTTGTTAGGAATCAACTGTCGAATGTACCGATGTTGGGGGGACTAGTGGGTTCATGGACTAATGTGTTCGGGAAAACTTGCGTGCTGGTAGTCAAGCTTTCTGTAGCTCAAACCTATTTCCACTGTTATTTATCTTTAAGGTCATTTTTGAAAAGTACCGAACTATGTCTTTTGAAATATGGTAAGTGGGGTGTGGGGGCAGACACAGTGGTAGATTTCTGTGTGAAAACTGGGGAGATGAAAAACATAGACCTCACCTGGATGACACAGATCTCGTTCGGCTCGACCATTATCTTCCCAAACTCTGTGGTGATCAAGATCTCACCCTGCTGGGGGACTAAAGAGACAAACAGAGAAAAGACATTTTGAAAGAGAAGAAGGGCTGAGGATTGAGCTATCATTTTTCTCGTGATAGGTGACAGTGAAAACATCAACAGCTCTTTTCCTCACCAATCAGAAAGTCTCCGTCTGAGTTGTTGAAGCACCTGGAACAAGAGAGGGAGAAAAGAAGAGAAGTTGGAAATGATCATCAGAGCGTAACCAAAGGTTTTGTAGCTGTTTAATATGTGAAAATGCATCTATTTGTTACATGATGGGGGCACATTTGCACACAAATACACACTCACCTGTCAACCATGGAGGTGTTACAGGCGTACACATGGATGCCAATGCCGTTGCGAGATTTGGTATCTCCGGCGCCGCAGACAGTATGCAGACCCTGCAACATACGTAAAAATCCCAACCAGTGAACTGAGAAACTTAGATTCAAAAAATAATATGGAAAAAAGAAGAAGTTAAACTCACAGCCACAAAGTCCACTTTCTTCTCTGTAGCTTTGGGGATGTTGAACGGCAGCCATCGCAGCTGTGATACAGAGAATTGAAAGGAATTATTTGGTGCAGAGTATTAAGCATTAAAGGCCCTTAACTTATGAAACATTTTAGGCCCATTCACTTTCTAGCAGAGAGCTAGATTATAGGATCATTCTCATGTCTGTACAGACAAGCCTGTCTCCTGAAAAATGACTTTACCATACAACGAAACTGCCTTCGCAATTACGTTTCGAGGGAGACGTGTTTTCTAGCAACCGGCGTACCTTGTGAAACAATCAATGTGTTAAACACATGGTTATGAAGTTAAGTTTTGAATTGAAACAAAACTACAACTAGGCCTACTTGGTTAGATTTAGGCAATAAAATGACTAGTCTAGAAAAGACAGTGGTCTGGGTTAGTAGTTAGTAGTTAGTTAAAACGATACATAAACAACAAACAAACAACTTTTGGTTTCACACGTGACACAAACAGCGGTCTCCTGGTCTTCTGTGTTTGTTAGACTCTCCAATCCATCCACCCCTACCCTCTTCCTATGCGGACTTTGAACAGAAGCATACCTATGTTCCCCGCTTTGTATGTGACCGGGGAACAGCCGACCCTTTTTTTAAAAAAAAAGGTCAGATGTTCCCCGCTTTTCACAGAAAGTGTCCGATGTTCCTGGTCTGTTATTTTTTTCACAAATAGTGCAGAATTCCACAGCAAATAGGCTTTTGTAGCACTACCCCCTAACCCTGACCCTGACCCTGACCCTGACCCTGACCCTGACCCTAGCCCCTAGCCCCTAGCCCCTAGCCATAACAAAATGCTAAATTAAATCCGGTTTATGGTTTATGCGACCCCCTTAGAGTTTAGTTTAGCATACAGTGATAGGAAGTCACTGCTTAACTTATCTTACTTTTTGTAATGATTAATCCAGATATAACTTGTTAATTAATGATCTTTAGAGGAGCTGGTAGGCAGATTTATAACTTTTTTGTCCTGGCTGGGCTACCTGTTTACCGCTGTTTTTATTTAAGTTAAGCTTAGCTAAACAGTGGCTAGCTGTAGTTTTATATTTACCATATAAACATGAGAGTAGTATTAATCTTCTTTTATGTATATCCGCAAGAAAGCACATAACATAAGCTTAATACGTAACAATTAAGGCTGTTGTTTTTTTTCTAAACTTTATTTATTGCGCTTATAGGGAAATTTTACATTTGGAAAAGTTTTCAGGGACTCAGGGACCAAGGTTTAGTTTATCTGCTTGAAGCGAAGACAAAATGAGCGGGAACTCTTCCTTTTGAGCCTAAATATACCTGGTTAGGGTCAGGCTCCACCTCGTTCCAGTTCTCTGTTAGATTTCCACACGGCACTGCAGTAAAAGGCTTGTGTTTGACGGACGGCAAGATGCGGTACAACCAGCTGAAGAGAGAAAGAAAAAAAGTCCATCCATATGTCTAAGTTCCATTTGGTCTTGTAGCGTGACTGACGTAAATTTCAAAAACAGTGGAATACCTCCTCTTATTTGCTGGCCGCGGGCAGGTGAAGGCAGAGCCGGAGAGCTGCTCAGCATAGAGGCCGTAGGGACAGACCTGAGGATTGTTCTGTAGAGACATAACAGCGTGCTCAGACAGGGTGTTAATGTGTTCGCACTGGTCTGTCTGAAGCTGAGTCTAGTCATTTTCTTCTTTTGCAGTCACTCGAGGGCACACCCGAGCAAGAGAAGACAGAATTATCAAAAAGAGAGTCGAAAAGAGAGTCTGACCATGAAAGCAGCAAACCCTAACCCTTGAATCACAGTTTGTCATCTCAAAGGTCTATACAGGCCCACAAGTTTGCAACAGTCATTTTCATAGAATATGCTATATAGTTAACCTCACGCCTCCAGATGGATTGATTCGCATGACTCTCATTTGCTCAGCTTATCCATCTGGGAATTATTTGGGGATCTTTTGGGAATGGTGAAAATACTGGTTGCTGATTGGATTAATCATTTGTGTATAGGGCCAAATCAATCAGTCAGATCAACGAAGCGTATGAAGTATGAACAGAGCGTCGGGGCAAAGCTCAGAAAGTAATGAACATGTAGGTGAAAGATATTTGCCTTTTCCGCAATGCAAATTTATGGATAAATGGCATGATTTCATGAGCCCGGTCCATATTCCAACAGAAGGACCCAAGAGAAAAAAAGGCAAACAGAATTAGAGCAACCACTGTCTGAAAATGTGTCTAGATCAGGTCCAATTTACATGCATTGCGTCACAATTAAACCCGCCTCAAAAGCAACACTGATTGGACGTTCACTTGGCAAATGGCTCCAAATTTTCTCCATCGCACGTCGCTGCAGGTAAAATAAACTGGTGCTTGCGAGATCAGGATGGTCTCACAAGGCTACTATATATGGCATTAGGATCACAATCATGATTTGGATGATGGCAATTGATTAGCACTCATACAGGTTACTGTACGAAGCGTGTCATTTGTCTTTGCTCATCTGGTGGGAGAGGCTTAGGACAGAGAAGGGAGAGAGGGTTATATTTATCAAATTCTGGTGTCTCTGCCTTTTCCAGACTGCTTACCCCAGCTTTAAGTATTCATGCAATTCACCAAGGATTTTATTTAAGCAAAATTGGTTAATATATAGTATATGAATGCCCCAATGAGCCCAATGTGTGTTTTTGTGGATGTATTTGTCACCTGTCCTTCAGGTAAAGATCCAGGACAGCGGGGGTCTTCGGAAGAGAACTCATTCCCAAAACCGCTCATGTACTGTAAGAGACATTCAACAAGTTAAGCCAAGTTATAGTGAAGAAAAAAATCACATGTTAACACCATGCAGCTTCATTGTAATGCAGCATAAATGTGTTCATGCTGGTTATAATTAAATTTGAAGGCTTGTCATTAAGGCTTGTCTTTTTCTTAATTGTTGTCATATTGATTCACATTAGATCTATGATAAAACAAACTGCAGTTATGCCAAATTTCCCCCTCGCAGTCATCCATTATTTTTGTTATTGTGTTGCAGAGACAGACTAATTACACCAACATCCTCCACAGTACGTTTTGATCAATATTTCAATGATGATAGGATTATTACTCTTATTACTATCCTTCTGCAGTGGCAGTGAACACCAGCAGCCATGTCTTCCTCTATGCAGAAAAAGTTCACAATGTGAAGAAATCTTGCTGAGTCATTATTGGTCTGCAAAAAGCACTGACAGGCATGGATGGGTTCCATATGTGCGCATGCATGCCTTTGGTGCATGGGTTTAAATGTCTTTTCCTCATAAAAGAATGTTATGTAAAGTTGGACTTAACTTAAGTCAGAGTAGGAAGACAAAAACCCAAAAAACAAATAACATTTAACACTTGGCAAATAGGTTAAGACTGCATGAACTATCAGTCATAATAAGTAATCTAGTTACGTTCATTCTTAAAATGCTTTGGAGTGAAGCCAACAAGCTGACACAACACTGCACTTGTCCGTCAGGACGACAGATGAATTCCAACTTATTAGCTAATATTAAGAGTTTATTGTGCACTGTCCCTGGTAAATAAATAAATACCTTACCTTACCCCTTAGACATTACCCTCACATAACAATGCATTGTATCAGAAACCAGTGAAATAATGCACACGAAGAGCTAATGCTGCACTAAATGGTTTGGAGTTTTTAACTTTTAATGGCCATTACTAAAATACTACGTGTTCTATTTGATTTTATTATTATTATTATTAATATTAAAATTAAAATCATTCACTGCAAATGTAGGGTTTTGACTCTTTGCATTACTAAATTACATTAATGGAAAATGTTTTTATCTGTTGAAATGAGGCATCTCACTGATATAGCATTGTTCTGTGAGCTTGTGGACACTGGCAGACCACATCTGGGCAGCTGCTGAATTCAGCACTCTGATTGGTCAGAGGCAACAACGCCCTTCAGTCAGCCAGTCTGCTTAATGTTGTCTCGACCATGCAGTTTATCTTTGCATAATTCTCAAGTAGTATCAAAAAACAAGAGTAAAAGCTGCCTTACCTTAAGTCCGGCCATTGTTCTGTCTGTTAAAAGGTCCCTCGCAGCTGTTAAAGTGCCTCAGTGGTTACAAATTAACTTGCAGTCTGACTCTTAGTGCATTCCCTTCGACCAAAATCCACTGCAGGGCGAGTGCATGCTGGTATATGAGTGAAAAAAAGGGGGCTGGATTTTTGCTCTTTCTCAATGTGGGTTCAATGAAAAAAAGGGGGCTGGATTTTTGCTCTTTCTCAATGTGGGTTCAATTAGGCCTTGGCAGGCTCCATGACGCAACAGCAGGGTCTCATACAGAGTGGAAAGGACGGGGTCGGATGGCCGAAATGTGCACAAACAAGGACCAGTGTCACTGCCAAGACAAACAAGAACCAAGACTGCATTTAAAAGCTTTGAGTGCAACATACTGGTAACAAACAGGACCAATGTAATACAGTTTCCATAGGAAGGAAAGGCTGTATCTCAAGTTATTTTGAGTATCACAGACCACTATAACCCCAGATATTACCTTTTAGTCTAATATTGATAATGGGAGAATAAACAGATAGATTATCAAAGCTAGTAAAATAGATATCAAAGGCCTATGTAGGCTGTTAGGGAAGAATTTATTATGGTGTCAGAAAAGGAAAAAGAAAATGCCAGAGTCCTGTATCTCTGATACTGACGGAGTTTAATTACTTGACCAAGGAGAAAGAAGAGTCGTCAACACAAAGTAGTGCGTGAAGCCACCTCACTTCTGAGGCTCAAATAGCAATGAGCAGATTCTTATAGCAAGAGGAGATGTGCTATCATCTCATTGGCTATAATGCATAAACATGACTGTAAGGAAGTGACGGTGAGTGTTATCATTTAAGTCTGCAGAGTCAGATTGAAGGTGCCAAGGGAATCGTGGCCTTGGCAGGCTCCAGGGAGATTTCAGGGCGGCTGTACTAACGAGGATTGGACATTAACCCAAACTGTCTAGGGAAAAATGTAATTCTCCCTATCATAGGCTATAAGGGAATGAAGAATAAACAGCTTACAAATGATGGTGTAACAGACACAATATTAGTCTGCAGTGACCTGCTCGTAGTGATTTCATCAGACTGCTTGTGCAAACATTGTATCGTGCACATCCTCACGTCCAGCATAAAAAACAAATACGCAAAAAACCTAGCCTACCTTTATTTCTTACACGGCAGTTTATTCTTAAGTGTTTACACTGCAATGGAGGTGAACGTGCCACCGACCTGGGGCCACTATCTCCAATTGAATGCTCCACTGGTTCATCAAGTTGTCCTTAATGTCGTCATGCTTAGCACACGCTGAGTCACCGTTTCATTGAATGTTAGTGATCATTCCTGTACAGCTGCATGATTAATTGGCTTAAAACCAACATAGGTTTACCTCTGCATGCTGCAGCGAGCAACTCATTCTTGATATGAACAACAGCAGAAGGCCCCCAAAAGGCTTATACATTACTTTACGCAAAATTTATTCGGTTCATTTCTTGAAATAGATGGTCAAACGAGGGGTACCTAATGTCCCCCGTGTAGCATGTATCAAAAAGAATCAATTTCGCCTCTCTCAGTCTTGCCTCGCTTCCCCTCTTGTCTATTTCTTTTCTTTTTGGGAGGTGTTGGGGAAGGGTAAATGATGGCAATTCTCATAGCGAGGCGCAAATAAACTCGCCGCGGCAGAAGTAACTGTTCTCCGGTGAGGCGTGCAGGAAGACCCGGGCCCCCCGCTGGCAGCCAGTCAGGGTGCTGTGCCAAAGACGAGAAAACCCAATGGCAGGAAAATTTCACGTCCCAGTCTACGGAAATTGATCTGCTCCTTGTATGGAGAAAGAAAATGAGCGATTTTAATTTCATCCCCGAGTCTGATGATAGAATTCTAGAGTATTTGGGTTCACTCCGGATGATGCCTGTGTGTTTTAAGAGAGGCAGAAATAGCTGGAGACGGGAGAGAGGAGACAGTTGTTGCCTACTGACGGCTATATCCATGCATGCGTAAGTGGGCCATAAATGCTTTGTTATTAGATGCCTGCTGAACTCAATGGTGTGATGGTAAACGGTACACTCACCTGGCATAGTCCATACCCATATGCATAAACAAGCAATCTCTCTCACAAAGACATAGTTACAAGCCTATTCTGTGATGACATCTTTAGCCTTTCATAGCACATGTGGGTGCACAAACTTTTCATATCTACTCACAATGCATATGCTATTTTTAACCTCTTCTTCTAGTCTCTGAACTTTTTTTTAAGGGTCGTCTCCCCTAAAACACACACACAAACACAAACAGAGTACTTACCCTTGTGATATCTAGCCATGGAGATTCTTTGTTTTTTTGTTCACGGTTTTCAGATATCTGCTTTCAAGACTCCTGCCACCATCCTAACACAATGGGCGTGAAAAAGATTTTGTTTGAACTGCTCAAATCAGTTAAAAGATAAATGGAAAGAGTCACTGCAACGTCTCTCCCAGAAGCGGCCTAGTTAGGATAAAGCACCTTTTGGAGTGGTGGCAGTCTTGTTTAACTAAATCTTTCTGTATGGCTATATATGTTTTTACTTACTTAATTACTTATGCTTGACACCCTTTCTGGAGTATTGGCCTTCAACCTCCAGAGTTCTTTGTTGTTTGCTTTCTTTTCTATCTGATCTCAGTTGTATCCCAATGCCTTGATGTCTGGAGATCCCTTCGCCACATCTTCTTTGACTCTTTTTGTCTTTCGTCAAAGCTTGTCTGGTGGTGTTTGACACTGTCTTTTTCGTAAGTGTGTGCCTGATCCATCATAATCTTCCAATTTCTTCTTCTGCTGGTAGTCATTACTGCTGAACTTGTCCGGCCAGTGGATATTAAAACAATATTAAACATGTTTTTCCTGGTTGTTTGGTGTATTTGTTTTTTAAAGGTCCTGCACAACCACAACGCTGTTGACAGTTATTCTGGCTAATTAGAGTTGGATGAATCTATGCTGGGAATTATGTGAAGTCACCAAAGTCATTTCAGAAGTAATGATTATAAAAGTGTAATTTGTGCTGCCCCAGATGCAACAAAGAGAACAGAAGAGTCTGGGGAATGTCAGTCTAGGACATGATTGTTGCAGGGTGCGCAGGGCCTTTTAAATGACCAATACAAAGGGATTATATCTTGTCAAGTCAGTACAGAGGCTTCCAGCATGCTTTTTCAATGCCATACATACAGTATACTTACTTGTAAAATATGTCTCATATGGTCCAGAATTTATTCTTAAATGATTGTTGAACCTGAAAGAAAATTGGAGCCAGAGTTATAGTGGTTAAAAATGCATTTATCGAAGTCTGAGCAGTGCATTGTACTGTGTACTTTTGATTAAATTAATCAGGCAGTAGCATGTAGCAACAACTAATTAGTGTGTGCTTACATACTTCTCCGCTCTTGTTTCTCCACAGTGATGAGGTTATTTCGTCTTCTTTTTATTTTTCTTTGAGCAGGGGAAAAGCAGCTGTCAGTTACATCCCTTTATACACAAAGCAAAGCACTTCACAGAGCATAGATAGGTGTTAAGTCTACACAGAACAGGAAATTCTATATTTTGCTAGCCTGCTGAAATCACACAAAAGTCAACCATCATTGCAAACCACTTCAGCAATTTTAAAGAAGAAAAGGGAAGAGATGCGATATGTTCTAATTTCCGACTTCTTTGAATTCTGTGGAGTTGCTGCAGCAATGTAAAAAAAAATGCTCAGAATGGTCAGGATAATAAAAAGATTTCAACTTGACTTTGTGAAGGACACACGTGTACATGACATCTGTATTGTCACCACCTGGCTTCGTCTTGTGTATCACTGGTAGTTAACTGCTGTATTTGGATGTCACATCTAACAAGAAATAGCTTGGATTCTTGTATTTTGTAATCACAGCCCTGTTACACACTATTGCAGCTTAATGTTAAATGACTCCTGACATGAGACATCCAGCACTACACACACACACATGCATTTGACAGCTCCATTTAACGCTGATTAGATTTGCAAGGACATCTAGTATACCCTCTCTGTCTCTCCCTGAGTAGGTTGAGTATCTCCTGAATCCTATCTATCGCGGTAATGTTATGCAAATGGTTTAATATGAAGATAAAAGACTGTTACAGCGTGTGGCGCTCTCCTAGTTCACAGCCTCGTGTTTCCAGGACGATAGCTCTAACGAGGAGGGCACTATTTGGGAGTCATTAAATGATGGCCTTCCTGACATGCACCCGCTCACCACCGCCGCCACCCGCCCTGCATTGGCCATTAAAGCAGCTCACACCCACACCAAGACACACGCTACAGTCGCCTTTTAGCGCCAGCTCCCAGTTTCTTACACATCACAGTGTCACAGAATAGAAAATTACACTCTCCTCCCACAGAGAAAATTGCTTTGGAATTGCTTGGTTATAAAGATGTGCTTTAAAGAGAGGGGGGTGCATGCAATAAAAAAGGACACACACAAACACAATTACTTAAGCACTCTAAGGACAATTCTTACAAGTTAATCAGAGGATTTACCAATTATTGATGTCAAAAGGATTTGTCTGTTTGTAGCTTATGTTTATGTATTGCATGTGTTTGTCTTTGCATTCAAGGTATTTAGTATGCATTTGTGCTGAATTATGTCAGAGCTTATAGTCTACTCTAGGGTACACGTGAAAAGCAATCTCCAGTGGAGCTGCTGCTTTCTACACAGCAACAGATGAGTTGTTAAACAAAACATTACATGAAAATAGCCGCAAAAAGTAGAACTGATGTAAGAAAAACATAATGTAATGCACCACAGCAGAGACATAAGTGGGGAATTGAAGACAACAAGGTGAAAGGTGTATCAGCATCAAGAGACAAGAGAGGCGTGACGGAGAAGAAAGGGAGAAAATACAAAGTGGAAAATGGTAGAGAAGACAGAAAGAAGGAGAGACAAGATACAGGACGATGGTACAGATGTGTTTGATACAAACATTTTCAGAGCTCTGTTGCTCTAGAAAGCCAAAAGGCACTAAATATTTGAAAAATCATCATAGGAATGTCGAAAACACAAAACCCCAAGCATTTTTAATTTACAGTAAAAACAAAATGAAGCTAAAAACCAAGCTAACAAACAGACTGCACTCTGGTTTGTTAATATGCGGACTATGGTAATAAATGTATGTTTTATGGGAGCATAGTGTGTGGATTCTATAGTTCTACGTGTTTTTCTGCAGCTGGTAGCCTTGTTTATCCTGTGGATGTGTGTGCTTTTGTGAACTTTTTCCTAATATGGGCAACAGCAGAAAGACTGTCAACAAGACAGCTATAGCAATTGTGCTATGTCACATGTTAGCTAGCTGGAGAGCTAGCCAAAAACTAAATATAAATATATATTTCAAGTTACTGTGCCTGTAGTTAAAAAATATACATTTGGATGAACCATTTTCTTGGTAATTAATTTAGTCATTCCACATCCAGTCATGACGGAGAACTAAAAATTAGCTAACTCCTCCTAAAGCTTACTAATTTATTGGCAGAGGGGCAATGTCCACTTGGCTTTGTCACCTGTTGATCCTTGCATGACGTGATTAAGCTGAGCTACTCTGTAATCACATAAAATGTATTAATTTATTATATTGATTTCAGAATTCATATTAATACTGGATGGACAGACAGACACGTAACAAAACATTAGTTCAAAGGGATTTTAAATAATCAAAACAAAATTGGGTTGAAATGACGAGAACGCTGCTGTTAAAAAGCACACATTTTGTTTTTAGGTAGGCCCACTGCATCAAAGCACTTTTTGTGCTCTCTTCAATGCCACCAGACTCCTTCGACAAAAAAAACGGTAATGTACTTTTAGAACGTGGGAATTGTTGGTCCACTGCTGCCTCAATCAAATAGTTTGTGCTATTGTGTGACTTTAGTATTTCAAAGGTTAGTTCGGATTTGTCAAAGTCACACTGATCGATGCAGCGACAGACCAACAACTCAAGTAAAGTAAAATTACTGTTTTTGTCAAAGGAGTCCGGTGGCTCTGAAGAGAGCATAGAACAGTTCCCTGTCAGAAAGGGCTGTTTGACGGCAAGGTAAATTATTGAAAATATTCTGGACATGTTTTTCATTTAAACCATTAATATTTCCTAGGTGGGCCTGTTTTAGGTGGTTTAAATACAGTATGTTTCGCTTTTGACCCTATCCACAGCCGTATTGCTTTTCTTCTGTGCTGTTCTGTGCCTGTCCTAATCTCTCCTTCTCATAACTGGGGGTGTCCCGACTACCATCTACTGTAGGAAACACATGGACTTTGGATTAGTACCTCACTTCAAAATCTCTGAATTGTCCCTTTAAGCAGGGGTAATTGGAATGATATGGTATTCACACCATGCATGAAAAAACCAAGCAATTTCAGCTGTCAGTTCAAAAAGATGACCAAGTTGTGAGTATGAATGTATGCATGGTTCTAAATATTTGTATTCACCTCGGAAACCTGTTACCCTCTTGAGATGATCAATGTGGTGGCATGCTGTAGTTAACATGAAATGCCCTGTGAGCAGGTAATAAGACATACTGAGTCACAAATTTCCAGCCATAGGATAGTTTGTCACACCGTCTCTGGATCCGATGCAGCAACACATCAGACACCTCATCACAAATAGAATTAGCTCCCTGGACAGAACCAAGATGACTGGCTGTATGTTTGGAAGGAAGTGTAATGGCATTGGGGTGGTGGTGGTGTTTTCCTTGTAGGGAACCAAAGGGCAGGAGTGTGTATCAGTCCAAACACTTAGTGTGGTGCCAGTTATACCATTCACACCTCCCTCTGGAGTGTGTGGACAGGTAGTGAGGATACCTCCTCTAAATCTTCAGTTTAGCTTGGTAGTTTTAAGGGGTGGTGTGAGATGTGAAGAGGGAAACTTGAGGTGAATGGTCTTCGGACAAGGAATGAGTGTGTTCAACATCAGAGAACGAGGAGGGTGTGTTTATATCTGTGTGGTTTTCTTGCAAGTGTGTGACTGATGTTATATCAATCTGGGAATGATTGTGTACGAGTTTTGGTGTGTATTTGAACACGCGCACGTCTCTTATCTCTGAGTATGCATGTGTCTATGTGTCTGTCCCCAGCACCATCATTAGGTCGTAGGCAGTCCCAGTGTTGGGGGTGTAGCCTGGCTGCTCCTGCGGCCTCTCAGGCCAATTTAGGGGGAGAAAAGCACTTCGATCCTGGCCTGCAAGTCTGAGGGTCCCCAGCGGGAGGCAGCGCAGCCCTGCAATCTATATTGGATTTATTCCTTTCCCATCTACAGGCCCCACACACCCCACAGAGAGGAAGTCTCAACTGCACTCTCTCTGTCCCCTAAGACAATATGTTATGGTACACACCTGAGTACACATAACCGTGTAAACACCCACACTCAGAGACACACACACACACACACACACACACACACACACACACACACACACACACACACACACACACACACACTCACCTCTATCTTCAAGGCACACTCCCCCACAGCAAGGAAGTTATAACGGCACACTTTTTGTCCCTGTGGGAGCTGTACCAGGGTCAAGGTATACTGAGATCTGTGAGAGACAGACAGTCAGTCAGTCAGAGAGAATCATCCAAGTGTCCAACACAGTGAGTTATTTGAGGCTGACCATCGTTTCCCATGGAAAATATTGTTCAGATTTATAAAGGCCAGGGTGTAAAATGCATTTTTTATCACATCAAAGCAAGAAAAAAGAATTTACATAAAACTCAGACAAGGTCAGGGAGAAACGAGGTTCTTAATTTAGTCTAATCAACTGTCATTTGCATCGCGCCATTTGCGCAAGGTATTGCCACTAACTGAATAAATGGACTTCTTCAGACTCGAGGGGGGGCACTCGGGTTTTGATAAGCTGGCAACATAACTGATTTGCATACATTACTTTGATTATCTCATTACTAGGATGATTCTTGCGGATTTTTTGACACTCGCGCAATCGAATTAAAAATGAAGGCACGCAATCAATAAAAGGGCAACTCGTCTGTGAAAACACAGGCACCCCAGGTTTGAATGGTCAACTAGCGATGATGCTGACAGTTATGATGATGATGAGGATGATGATGGTCATGATGATGATGACCTCTTCAGCTCACGAGCTCCTGGACTCCGTAGTGGGTTTACGAGAGTCTCTGGCTCTTGATTCCTGTGATCAAAGCAGTAATCAGTGGAGACAATGGGGGGCGTGAAATTGCCGTGTTCGTGTGGGTGACCTATGCACCTGCCATGAATCCAAGAGTGGCCCGCAGGCGGCTCATGTACCCGCAATCGATAATAGCGCTCACAACCTTCCTCCATCTGTGGAATGATGAAATCATGCGTAAAGACGCACGCACGCCTCAGATAATTTTTGCGATGCATAGCCACCATTACCTGGAAGATTGTTGGGAACGAGTTCAGGAGTCAAGGCCATCAATTCAGCTGAGCTCCAAGGTAGGATCAGGTTTCATCTGACACCAGAACATCCACACCTGGTCTGGTATGAGTGATGTTGAATATCAAATGTCACTTTTGGGGTTTGATTCTTCTTTTGTGGCGTTAAACCCCTACATTTGCTCTACACTCTGCATGCTTGTCTTTGTGTTCTCTTGGTAAAATCTACAACACTGTGACAAGTGGCTCATTTGTTGCCACACATAATTTGTCAGAGTGAATAAGATTTGGAGTCTCCTAATAGACTCTCACTCGTCTGCACACTAACCGGGAGCAAAGGCACACGTCCGTGTTTTTAAATTTGTGATGTAAATAATTATAGGCCTTGAAATTGATTTCCTTACGACCTTCTCGAGCAAACGAGGCCTCCGAAAATCCCCCCAAAGAAAACTACTTCTGTTGAAGCATTAAGTCATTAATTATTTTCCTTACATAAGGACAAATTATCGAGTCAGTGGAACGAAATTAGAACCCTTTGTTTCTGATCAGACCGCATTACCGCTGGAAATTACGGATGATGGCTGCGTGCACGCTCGCCTTTTGTTGTTTCGATCATCGCCTGTCGCTCTGAACTCGCGCTAACAAAGTCATTAAATTGACTCCCTCTCGCTCTCATTATGCGGGCTGTTAATAACCGCTAATTAACATTGCTTACGCGCGCCTTAAAAGCCTCCCACCCCTCCCCAACACACACTCTGTTCCTCTCCCTCTCCTTTCCCTCTTTTTTTTCTGCTTGGCCTCTCAAGCAGAGCAAGTGTCCAATTATGGCAGGGCGCGAGGATGGAAGGAGGATGAGTCGTCATCACCAAGGCCACGAGCTAGTTGGTGCATGATAGGGACCAGTCTACACGTGTTGCATATAGAGACACACTTGGATAATAGAAAACTGAATGCAAAATACACGTAGGAAATAAGTCTCTTGTATGGATATAGGGTTACATTTCCAGTACAGTCATTTATTTGTACTATTGTGCAAAAGGCAGAACCATATATTTGTTTCAATGTGTGTTACATTATAACGCTTACCTGTTAGAGCAGTTTGCTGTTCCGTCCAGGAGATGGTGCCAGCTGAATGACCCGCAAGGCAAAGCACAGGCTGCTGCTCCTAAATGATGGACCCCATGAGTATCACCTTCGTGGCCTTCACCGCAGAGGACGAGGCTGGAATGGAGCAAAGATAACGGAGGATAAAATCTGTTAAAATGGATGTACTCACAGCATGTTTTTTAATGCACAAATCCTCCTTCTGACTTAAATGTGTCGTAATGGCAAAGGTGCATGACACAGGAAAGCCAGTATAGCAGCAGTATCA
>NC_139846.1:15239584-15429584 GCF_963691815.1 Echiichthys vipera | reverse complement strand
GGCATTTAAAAAAATTAAACGACAAAAACTTTAGGCCTAATAATTTAAATGTGTAATAATAATTTAAAAGTCTAAAATAATTATGTTTTAATTAAAATAAAATAGTATTGTGCTATTATTAATGTGACATGTGGCTTTAAATAAAATAGGCCTACGAAAAAAATCACAAAGAGCCCAAACATGTTCTCTAATTCCATGGATAAAGGTGATAATTAATGATTTTTTTTTATTATGAATAAACTAACTCCACCTCATAAAATTTCGCCGAAACATAATTCCACACGTCTTTCACCGGACACTCATAAAATGCCCAAACACCAAACCCGTGCCCTGCGTAAGTGAACACACTAGGCCTGCGAGTGCGTTACCTGCCTCCGCTCCTGTTTACACACACGACAGCGGTTATATTCCCGGGAGGAATAATTAAAAGGTGCAGCTCAGGTCACCTGCTGGACATGATACTGAATTTAGGCTGCAAAAAAAACAACAACAACCAAAACAACCACCCAGGGCCTTCCTCGAGCCCAAGGGCACGTGTAACCTACACACAAACACACGCACAGAGTGAACTGCAGAGCTTTATAATAGGCTTTCAATTTCCTCAAGGTTTCATGCTAAATGCTGCGGGGAAAATACATTATTATGATTTTTTTTATGTGCAGGGCCTAAAAACAAATTGCACTCAATAGGCCTAAATAAAAACCCAGACCCATTTTTTGTCCTATTATGATTTTGATAATTGATACATGTGTATTTTATTCTTGAAGGGCGATTTTTTTTCTTACCACTGGGATTATTCACGTTTTCCAATCGATTTACTTTAAGGCGACTTGTAGGTCTAATTTAAACCGCGAGCCCATCTCGCAGCTAAAAGGAGCGTCAATTGCTGTGCGGTGGGCTAGTTTGGATGTCATTATTTCAAACCATTATGTTGTTACAGTGACAAGCCTGTGCTAAGGGAGGAAAAAAAATTCTAACAATCACTAGACCTATTTCTACCCATCGGTGACAGGGAAAATAGACTATGGCTATATGGCGTCTCTCTGCAGCCCATGCCAGGGAGGAGAACAAAAAAATCAAGTCTATTTTCGCTCGTCTATTGTTGACAGTGAACAACAGGAGGGGACAAAACAGCAATTCTGCGCCTCTCCCAAACTGTGGCCTGTAACCTTGAATCTCTTTTCTCTCTCTGCCTCTTCTTCTTCTTCTTCTTTTTTATTTTTTTTTAAATTCTTTTCAGAGAAGAGCTCGCGATGCGCCTGGATCTCACCGAGGCCCGTGTTCAAGTAAGTGGCTCTCTTGTTTATCTTTATCTGAAAAGAAAAGTCTGTGACTTGTAAATCAAAAGGAAGGGAGGGAAAAAAACATGCTCCAATGTTTTATGTCCTCTATAAAATGTCCCTGGTACACAGTGGTGGATAATAACCGGTGATATGCGTCACTGATTGAGGATCAGCGATTACGGGCCAATTTGAGGCGGTAATTTATTACAGTTGAAATGTGTTAAATGGCCCCAGTCGCTGCGCGGGGAAGGTCTTTCCTGTTATTGAATGTTATTTCACGCGAACGAGGGACGTTTTAGTGGCAATTAAGCCGACGTTGGCGATTCATAAAAAGCTCACTTAGTGCAGGAGCAAACACTGTCTGTATTCCTGGGACGAGATGGTGTTTGAATTCCCATCAGAGGGGACAGAGAGGGGGCGAGGCCGAGATGTGTGCGTGTGTGTGTGTGTGTCTGTGTGTGTGTAAAAAGATGTGTGGAGTAAAGGGAAGGGAGGGGGCGAAAGAGGGGAGGGATAATGCTATTTGATTTCCCATTATGTGATTGCAATAGACCTGCATTGATCCGATGCTTTGCACTTGGGAGCGAATGAGAGACCATTAAAGGTGTTTGCTCCCCCCTCCCCCTCCTCATCCCCCCTCTCTCTCCATCTCTTCCCTCTCTCCTCTCCTTCGCCCTGTGCACTGAAAGCGTGGCTTGCATGTCGAAAGCCCGGGCTCATAACCAGAGAGACAGTTCAAACACGGTGGAAGCTCCGGGAGGTTATGGCCGACGGTAAAACAACAGATGTCTCCTCAGGGGCCGTAGGTGAACAAATCACTTAACGGGCGCCATCAGGAGGTGATAAAAACTCATAAATTCCCGAGGGGCTGTGTAATGCTAAACAGCCCTCTGGGAATAGTGTGTGTGTGTGTGTGTGTGTGTGTGTGTGTGTGTGTGTGTGGTAGAGTGTGTGTGTGTATGTGTGTGTAGCCCCTGTCGCTCAAGCCAGCTCGTTCAATCACTTTCCTCATGTTGACATTTTGCTCATTGTGAGAGCCCCGTGCTCCCGCAAGTGCAAACCGGGCAACAGTGGATGCGTGGGAAAGTTAAATATTCCCCCGGAATGGAAGTCAACTCGTCCTGCGTCTCTTAAGAATTTAATTTAAAGCGCATTAATTGTTATTGGAGCCAGTTCAGCGGTAATTTTCTGGATCTTTTGTTAACACCGCTCTTAATGATCTCTCCCCCTCCACCCCCACCCCTGGATCCCCGTCTACAGGGACGGGGAGAGGGGGGGGGGTGTTTAATTAGACAGAAAGTAGATTTAAGGCACCGTGAGCGCCAGGGTTTACCTTGCGTGTAATTACCATTGACTTTCCGCCTATTGGCCACCACCTGAACTAGACAACTATTAGACTACACTGACACAACATTCAATAGAGCCTAGTCATGCTAATTACAATGAAACATGGCTGGGTTATAAGCAAGGCAGAGAGTTATACTCTGAATTATTTATAGCATGAGGGACCTGCATAACCTACGAGTTAAAGTGACATGTCTCCAACTGAGCACCCACTCCTGCATTTAGAGACGAGGGAAGGCCCCTTTGTCCATCAAAAAAAGCCTTTTTTGTATTTAAACAGCAGTTTTTTTTAATGTATTTTTAAACAACATTCAGCATCTTTACATCACCCGACCCTGTCTCTATCTCTCTGGAATCAATCTGTATTCATTATCTCCCTAAAATAAGATATCTGCTCATTAATCTCTGTGTCATCACTTCTGTCTGCTCCTCAGGTGTGGTTTCAGAACCGTAGAGCCAAGTGGAGGAAGCGCGAGAAGGCCGGGGTGCAGGCCCACCCGTCAGGCCTGCCTTTCCCAGGACCCCTGTCAGCGGGCCACCCTCTCAGCCACTACCTGGAGGGAGGACCCTTCCCTCCTCACCATCACCCTGCCCTCGAGTCTGCCTGGACAGCTGCTGCAGCCGCAGCCGCCGCGTTCCCGGGCCTGGCCCCACCACCCCACAACGGCTCTGCTCCACCACTGGCCACCCCGCTTGGCCTGGGAACTTTCCTGGGCACGGCTGCCATGTTTCGCCACCCTGCCTTCATTGGACCCACCTTTGGCAGGTAAGCTGCACCCATGCACAGAGCTCCTTTTGATGTGATATCTGTTCTTTACACTCAGTCACGCCAAACCCACCAGTCCGTGTACCGGTTAGACTTCTTTGGGTTTTTTTTATACTGCAACATGTACAGAAAAATGCACAGCAGCAGTAACCAAGCTTATAATAATATCCCAACACATCACGTTTCTCTAATGACAGATGGTTACAGTAATCATCATTCACACTGCATCACTGTGCGTCTCAGTGACTGATTATAAATATGTTATACTGTTAACCGTTCACAGTGTGTAATCTCTCCGTCACATGCCTTAATGAATTAACCAAACTTGTGTTCCTGGAAGACAAGCTGTGAGGTGTGACACACTGCACACCCCGTATGCCACAATTAGCTTCTCATTTGCTTTGGCCCCCTCTATTAGAAAGCATTGTTAACATTGCACCATCCATGTTTTCATTTTACGTTAAAGAAGTCAGCTTGTAATAGATGACCTTAAGCAATTAAGGTTTGCAAACTGTAGAAAGTAACGGTGAAGATCTTAATTAACAAGCAGTCTTGTCTTCTTCTTTTGCCATTATATAGTTTTAGATACTTTAAACTTGAACATTGAGAAACATGTTCAGCATCTATAAATGTTTTGGATAGTGATGTTTTTGTCTCCCTACAGGCTCTTCTCCAGTATGGGTCCCCTGTCCAGTGCTTCCACCGCAGCAGCTCTCCTCCGCCAGCCCGTCCCTCCTGTAGAGAACCCCTCCCACGCGGGCCCCGTCCTCCCTGACCCTTCCTCATCTTCCTCCTCCCCCTCTTCTGCAGCGGCGGCAGACCGCAGGGCATCCAGTATCGCGGCGCTGCGCCTCAAGGCCAAGGAACACTCGGCTCAGCTTACCCAGCTTAACATCCTGCCCACCGGAGCCGCAGGGAAGGAGGTGTGCTGAACAATCGACAACAAGCTCTACGCCTCCCTGCCCCCCCCGGCTTACGTCCCATTCCATGACACCCCCCCCCCCCCCCCCCTCCAAAAAATCCATTCGTACCTCCAGAGGCTGATGTCCTGATGTCCCCTGTTCAACCATCCCCGTTATGTCATGTTTCCCCAACAAAATAGCACGACCAAATTCAAAAAGAGCACTGGCTAAAAAAAAAAAAAAGAGTGTGTTTGTTTTTGTGTATGGTATTAAAGATATTTTAACATTGTTTGACACTCCATACACACATCTTTCTGAATGGCAAGTCCAGTAACTTCAATATTTTACAAGTATTTCTACGTAATTACGATATTTTATGACACAGCTAAAAAATATTACATTTACTTAGAGATTTCTTAATATTTCTTTACACTTTGACAATAAATTTGACTCGAAATCGGGCTCCCTATAATTCACATAGACTATCATACAGCTTTTTTAAGACGGTGTGCCACGTGCATACACAACCAAATACTAAATACACACAGTGCCAGTGGAGAAATGTACATTTACTCAAGTTCTGGACAAATTTAAGGACTTGTACTTAAGTATTTCCTACTTTATGCTTCTACTTCACTACATTGCAGATGGAAATGTACTTTTTACTCCACTGCAATTGTCAGTTATTAGTTACCATGACAATTGGGATTTCACATACAAAACAAATGCACTTTTACAAAGCATTGTTGCTGACTGAACTACCCAACTGTATACCAAACCTACAACAGTAACATGCTACTCAAACAACATGCATCAGTCATAATTCTTCAGTAATATAATATATAGCAGTATCACTCACAGAGGGCATTTTTCTGCATTGGGTGCTTTGAATTTTGATACTTGAAGAAACATTTGGCTCATAATTTTTCTGCTTAAGTAACAGGACTAACAGAATGAATAGTGTTTTACCTGTTTTAGTTTCTCACAGACCGATACACAGTCTGACACACACTCACACACACACACACACACACAGCAAGCTGAAGAACAGCAGGGGGACCCGGATTTTCAGAAAGGATTCTTATGCTACTTCAAATGTGGACAACTGGAGTGCTCGACATTAACACTGCTTAATCTGTATGCATTGATGTGGGCTGAGCCAGTCCCCCCCCACCCCCCACCCCACCCCAGAACCAAAGGAAAACTATCCATAGACCTTCCATAGCCTTCTCTACAAGCCGGACTCCACTGCTCGCCTGTCCACCAGTCACACTCAGCAACACCACTGTGGTTTAATACAGAGATTTACAACCTATAAAAACAGTGTGATCCAGCACCACATTTCTGTAAATTTGCTGCAATTTGAGATTTGTTTTTTCCCCTCTCTTATTATCTCAGCAGTGGCATTTCCCGCTGACTCTGACTCCCAAGACACACGAGCAAAGTTGAGATCCGAGCTGTGTCTCTACTGGCCCGACTTTGTGGAAGAAAACTGTACATATGGTGTAAAAAGGGGGAAAAAAGTACCACAAAAAGGAATCCTTTTCAAAACAAGGTCATGTATATTTCAGGAGGCCGTGTTTTGATAAGATGCACTCGGTGTAGTGTTTAATGAATGCCCCCCCCCCCCCCAATGTAGAATTTCACCTGTGTTTATGAATTATTAGGATTTTTTGATTCTTATTATTTATGTCAAAACTTTCCCCCCTGCAGAACTGAGTGAAGGACAGTTTTGTTTTCTTTTCTTATTAAGTGATTGTAAATTTCCTGGTTTAATAATTTGAATAAATTGCATTGGTAAAATGAGTTATCTTTTATTATTTCAAATTATTTTTGGAGAGGCGTAAACCAGGAAAGAAAATAAACAATGTGAAATAGAATATTATAGAACTATTAATAAAAGGTGTCAAAAGGAAAATGTGTTTGCTGTCTTCCATTGAAGAATACCTGTGCGAGATCTTAGGAATTTAGCTGATTTTTCTTTTAATTATTACAAATTATTTTAACATTTTTGACTAAATGGTTTAGTGGGATGGAAAATAAATACATCCGACCTCAGTGACAGGTTGTCCAGTGCCTGCTGAGAAGGATGAAAACATTTTTCAGAGGACTTTACCGCTGCAGAGAGCAGAGATGGAGGTATAGGAGAAAATGTATTAGGTGTGTAATCCAGCGCGCTGCGTGCGTCTATCCTCTTCAAGCGGAGTTGACAAAATACTGACCATATATTCATGAGCTTAATCCCCAACATGTGAAACGCGCGACAAAGGCGAGGGGCTTTCAATTAGATCACCCACTTTATCTGGGAGGGAGGGGGCTGGGGGGGGGTCACAAAACTTCCTTTAAACCCCTCTAAAGGCGCTAAATTGGTCTTAACATCTGTAATGCCATGTCGATGGAAGCGAGTCCCCTTTGTCATTAATGAAGTAACAAACCACTTCATCAAACGGCTCACACACACACACACACACACACACACACACACACACACACACACACACACACACACACACACACACACACACACACACTTAATCCCCCCCCCCCCCTTTCATTGGATCTCACACTAATGCAGGACTATTACAGCAATCAATGGTTATTCTCCTCCGTTTGACCCATCTATGGTGCCCGACCAAATCCCGTGAAATTACCCTGCGGATTAATGTAGTCCCTCTTTTTCTTTAATCGTCTGCATCTGTGAAAACCCTCTTCTTATTCCTTCAGCGCTCTTGTTTTACAGGTCTGCAGGTCCTGTACCTGTTAATCACTCAATTTAGTCCAAACAAGCAGGAATTAGATCCGATAAGGGTCCGATGGAGGGATATTTCTGCACATTCATGCTCACACACACACACACACACATGCATACACACACACAACCTCACAGGCACACAGCTGCTTCTTGGAGCATAACGCAAAAAAAGCAGAGAAACGAAATGATTTAAAAAAAAAAAAACACTTTTCTCCTGTGCGCACAAAACATCCACAATCTCCATGTTTTTTTTAAATTCCCATTCTTCTGCTCAAGCCCAGTGGAGCGTGTGTGTGTGTCCCCCCCCCCCCCCCCCCCCCTGGACGGCTCTATAGGGGTTTTGATGAGATTGTCCGGGGGAGTTTTAATCTTATTGTGAATATAACTAATGAATGGCAAACCAATTTGTCCCTAATATCTGGGGAATGCCGGGAGGCGGGTGACCTGCTGGGAGCGAGGCTTAAACTTTCTTTGCAGCGCAAAAAGGCGAGAAAATTGAAATGCTGTCGCAGGGCAATCGCTCCGGATTGATAAAGTCACACTTGTTGGATGTGTGCTCTTTCATTCAAGGCAGGGCCTGCACTCGGGATTGGACCACGAGGCTTTTTATTGCATGAATGCGCGTGATAATGAATGTTGATATATATATAAAAAAGACGAATACAGTCCAATCACGCGGCGTTTGCTTGCAAATTGCCTTGAGAAATAAGATTTTTTATTTTATTTTATTTTTTTTACATGATTTGGTGGATTGTTTCAACGCACTGGGCCTGTACTGCTCCTCCCGTCTCTCGCAGGTTGTCCAGGTGTCTGGCTCTGTCGTGCCCATTTTCATCACCCTCGTTCCCCCGCAGCTGCTGGACTTGATTTGGCCCGTGATTTGGATTCTCTCGGGCCTCGTTTCTCCCACCACGACCCTGGCCGAAAGAATAGGCCCAATCACTCCACAGCCTCAGCCGGATCAGTCCTCACTCAGTCCCCGGGAGCGGAGCTCTAAAAGGCGCTTTGATGAACAGCCCCCCCCCCTGCCCCCTCCAGGCAGAGAACCGGCCCCGATGAAAGACCTGAATAGCGGGGCCATGGCACTCCGCTCCCCTCTCGGATCGCCCCTTAATTCCCCGTCTCTCTTGCTCTCATCCAATTAGCTCAGTGTATTAAGCGGTTTATCGTCTCATAACCGCCCATTCAGCTCCAACAAGGGAGACACTTTGCAATAGGACCAGCTCTCCTTTTGACACCCTCTCTGGTGCTTGTATGTTCCACCGCGCTATGAATAACAGGGACAGAATAGGGGACTAATTCCCTCATCAAAGCTTACCTTGTCCATCGCTGGTCAAAACGACAAGCAATAAAGCTTAACACGACAATACAAAGAGACTTGTTCGACCTTATTAGCTTAGCTGGGTCGAATTAATGCAGGGACTCAATTTTGGCTGGGTTTACTCCAAACTGGGAGGACAAAACGGGGCCCTCACTTAAAAACCTGCAGCCTGGTAGTGGGAATAGCAGGCCTGTGCTGTGCATATCTACTGTGAGCTGCAGTTGATTAAATAATAAAACAAACCGCACAGGCTAAGCAGATGTTGGAGAAGTAGTTGAGCTGATATGATTTAATAAATATGTAAAGTTATGAGCAATAGGCTGTAAATGCACCGAGACACTTTCTCTCACACACAGCATGTTCTATCCATTGCATAGTGAATCATGGTTTAAGTGTTCAGCCCACTTAAGGTTGCCTTCACAAGTCACAGTGGTTTGAAGTGATTTGTGAGGCGTGCAGTGTTTATGGAAATGCACACGGCAGGATGGAATAAAAAAAAAAAAAATCCCCTCACTGTATTATAACAAAGGAGAATTTTTGGACAAGAATGGTGTACTACGTCATGGAGCCAGTTACAGAAGGCATGTTAACTACAGCAGAGGCCATATGACTAAATAATGTATTATTAACAGCAGTGTACGGAGCAGCCTTGATTTGAAAGGTATAAATCACTGGATTAGCCACCAGCACATTCCTAAGCTATTTTATTTATCAAAATGTACTTTATCATAACTACGTGACAGAAAATGAAAAATACCATAATAGAGGTTTTGATCTATTCACTCCTATTCAGAAAAAACTGAAAGCTCGTGGAAAACAACAGCCCGTTTTCTTGAAATCGTTGTCATTGTTGTCAACAAATCCCAAGTTAAGTTTTTTGTCCGCCGAGCAATACTTGCATACGACTTCTCAGCCAGCAGCAAAGCTCATTTGTGTGTTCTGAAAATGAAACATGTACGTATGGTTTGATCTTTTTAAAAGGCCAAGTATTGTCCTTAAGCAGCTGTAGATTTTAGCAAACAGGAACAGGAACATTTAGTAGGGGCTACTTACGGCTGCAGAATAATACACATTTGGTGTACTATGACAAGACAGTGTATGTGGGATCAACTCAGGTGCAACTGTGTGTCCCATTGGTTTGTTTTTCATCAATAAGGGACAATAATGGAGGCCTATGGCACAGAGGAATACACTAGACTGTATCCACAGGTATTTCTTTGTAAGATTTGATATTGAGACATATTGAACATCACCTGACTTACCCTATGGTGTCAAATAAAGTGAAGGAATGTTGGATTTACGTAACCAGATGACCAAACACTATAAAACTGTGAGATTGTTTCATTTTTATTCCATTTTGGTTTTTAAATAAGCTTCACTTTCATGGCCCTTGTTTGTTCAGGAAGGAACAGGAAAAATGAAGCCACCACATGATATCCATCCATCCACCCATTACTGTCACCCCCCACATTGCAATGACACAAGATTAACATTTTATCCATTTAGCTTTTTTATTGAGGTTTCAGTATCAAAAAAAGGTTCTCGTCAATATCAAAATACCCAACACGAAATATTCTGGTCATTACAAGAACAACAACAAAAAGAATCATTACATACACCCACCTGAGCAATACAAGTCGGATACATAGAAAATTACAGGCATTAAAACACAATCTGCACAGAGGAGGGAGGGCAGAAGGAAAAAAAAAGAAGAGTGAAAGGGATGAAATGGCTTCAGTTAAACAGAGGCAGTGGAGGAGAATGAGATCAGCTGTTCGATACGGAGACAAAAGAGCGAGGGAGCAGCGCGTGTGGCCTCCTTCACCCAGTCACTCCCTGCATCCTCCTCACTCCTTTCTTTCACCCTCTGATCTGACACACACACACACGCACGCACGCACACGCACGCACGCACACACACGCACACACACGCACACACACGCACACACACGCACGGAATGAATGGTGGTAATCAGAACAAGTGTCCAATTGCTGCAGGCATCCAGTGGTCTCAGTGGCCCGGGGTCACTATCATTGGCTAATTAGCAGCTTTTGGAGTATACTGGCTGCTCTGAGGATAAGTCGTTTTTTTTTTTTTACACACACACATCTGGGCACAACTAGCCTCCAGACACATACAATAGACTGTCATCTAGGTATGATTGCTACTCCCCCTTTACCATACAGAGTCAGGATGATAGGGTCATGAGTGTCTTTGTGAAGAAACTGGAGAGGGGGAGACGTGTGATTGGGTTTTTAAGTTATATAACAAGCCCATTAGGTTCAGGGAAGATGATATGGGGGTCAGGAGGTCAAAGCCTAAAAACCACCAACCCTGCTGTGTCCAGAAACCGAAAACAGATGGAGTTGAATGTTCAAATGTCCCGTTTTGAGTCAGATGTTGGAGCTCCCGCGCAGGTCGTCTTTACAGATGTGTAAGTGTGCTGTTTTACTTGAGGGAGGAGAAGGCCTGGAAGAGTTTAGCCAGGTTAATCTCCGAGTAGCTACTGGTGGCCAAGGCTTTGTCCGGCACTTCCTTCAGCCTCCGATAGACGTCTCTTTCTCTGGTCCACAGCTTTGCACGAACTGAAGGTGAAGGTAGGAAAGAACAAGAAGAGTTATCACTGCCAGAGCTCAATGGAAGATTATTCACTTCAACTGCATCAAAGTCATTACTACAGCCTACTGGGACGTGTGCATTTCAAAACAGTGAATGAGTCACTCCAGGATGACTCGCACCCCCTCCATCCCTACGATCAGGTTCTGCGGAGTCCTACTAGAAAAGGTGGAGCGTGCACGCCGGCTTTGTCCTGTCACTAATAAACACTAAGGAGCATTTCACCCTCAACTGGAGAGCTTACAGATCCAAGGCTTTCTGCCAGTGATGCTATCACTTTGAGGGCCGGGAGGGGCATTGCAGAATTGGACGGATGGGTCGATGTCAGCGTGTGCGCACACACGCACACGCACACAGGATCATAAGATCGATAGAAATGCCTAATGTGAGCATGAAGTCAATATCTTGTCCCTGTTATCCCTTCAGGTGGGCTGTGATAAGGCCAGAGAGAAGACTGAGAGCTGGTATCGCAGTCAGGGTGGCCACCAAAACCAAATCTTTACAATATTATACTGAGTGTCAAGTGTAGATGAAGCATCATGAAACCAAGTAATAGCACACTATCACAGCAAAGAGTCTAGCAAGCTGCATCAGGAACAATAGTGTTGGAGAGGTCACTGGTGAAGAAGCAGCAAAGTGGAAATGGGAGAAAGTTTAGTTTTGTCTGCGACTGATGTCATTCCTCAGCATTCATCTAGATTCTATTATATTGGGGATGAATTAGGTCTTTCTACTTATTCATTTTAATATAAAAATGTTGGTCCTCACTCCTTGGGTCTTCATCTGGTATAAATAGTACAGGCAAACAGGAGGAGTACAATATATATGTAGCCATAGCCCAGGGAAATCCCACCAATCAGAGGGATTAACTAAATCATGGAAACTAAAGTTCCACAGTCCCTATACGATTTTCTTAAGTGCAAAAACGTAGGACTTAAAAACTGCCAAAAAAGCTGTTGTTTTTGTAAACCAATGTGTGAAATTAACAGCTACCACAAAGTATAAAAAGTACCATAGTAGTCCAATTAGGGCTGCAACTAGAGCTGAAACAATTGGCTGATTAATCGATTAGTCAATCAACAGGGCACTAATTAGCAACTATGCAATGATCAAGAATTTTGGAAGCAAACATGACAAAGGTTGTTGCTTCTCAAATGTGCAGTTTTTTGGTCTTCTATTTGGCTCGCAGTGAAGATTTTTGGCTTATGGACCGTCAGGCACACAAAAACAATTTGAAGACAATACCTTGGTCTCTGGGAAGTGCGAGGGGCATTTTGCACTATTGTATGAAACTTTATAGAGCAAAAAAACAATCGATTAATTGAGAAAATACTAGGTACATTAATTGATAATGAAAATAACTATTAGTTGCAGCTGCATCCCTATTTGATGTCTTTAAATTGTCTGACACCGCACAAAGGCCAAAGATATTCAACTTACAACTATATAAAAGAAAAGCAAGAGGAACTAATGCACGTTTAGGTTTTTGCTTGATAAATGACTACCTGTTTAAGTCAATTCGTTTAATGGACAATTGGTTTAATCACTTGACAAAATTGTTGTCCATCAACTGATCAATTAATCAACAAGTTCTACTCCAAATCCTGAACATTGATCATTGACAGAGTAATGGAACAGACATGTTAGTTCTTAAAGTGTTTTACAACAAGCAAACAAATTGAAACTTTTAAAAACACTTTTATCTAGAACGCATGCACACACACACACACACACACTCCATATGGCTGGTCGTCATGTCCTCGCCATCTCCACAGCCCTATCTCCTGTCTCGTCCTTCCTGCCTGCTGCATTAGTGGCTGCTGGATAAATACCAGCCAACGGACTGCCCAAGGGAACAAAGGTTAGATACACAAAGATCAACGGTGAGGCAGACACACACATACACACTAAAAGAACATGTACACAGACGACTGATGGTAGTTAAACACTTAAAAAGCGCACTAACTCACAGTCATGGTGACTAAAAAACACCCATGAGACACACACAGACACACACAGACACACACAGACACACAGACACACACAGACACACACACACACACACACACACACACACACACACACACACACACACACACACACACACACACACACACACACACACACACACACACACACACACACACACACACACACACACACACACACACACACACACACACACACACACACACACACACACACACACGATGGTGTGGTTGACTTAAACGCTGGCAGCAACTATTACTAGATAAGCAAGGACAGGAATGGAGGGAGAAACGGCGAGAGGCAGGGAGAGACAAACTAGTCTATTTATCTGGGGAATGGGGTGGGGGGGTGGTGATGATGCATGATCAAGCGAAAGCAATCATGTCATCATTTCTGAAAGGTAGGAGAAAATAATTCTCTCCCCCTCCTCTCCTCGTTCCCCTTCCTCACTCCTTTCTCTTTTCCACCTCAATCACTGTGTGGCGAACAGATAAAAGAATGATTTAAGAGTCACAGAGAGGAAAAGAAAGAGGGAGAGACCTTGCTGCAAGTCGGAGCACAGTGGGGAGTGTAGTTCAAATAAATAGCCTCTCTTAAAGAGCGAGTGTGAGGCGGCAGAAGAGAGGGAAGACGGCGGCGCTGCTGGGAAGGCCGAGATGTGAAAGAAAAAGGAGCGAAATAACATGAGGGAAAGATGAAGACTGGAATGAAAGATGGATAGAAAGCATACTGTAGACACAAACGCAGCTTAAGAT
The DNA here is from genome assembly GCF_963691815.1 of Echiichthys vipera. Classification (NCBI taxonomy): domain Eukaryota; kingdom Metazoa; phylum Chordata; class Actinopteri; order Perciformes; family Trachinidae; genus Echiichthys; species Echiichthys vipera. The sequence goes on along the minus strand of NC_139846.1, from coordinate 15,415,855 downwards.
CCTCAAAACTTTGCCTAATTGATTACATTAGACATCATCGCAGACACACACACGCAAAAATGTGGACTATGACACACGCACAGTGAGTGTATCAGGGGTTATCTTTGCTCTAACTAGGTGTTGTCACACACTTGCGCATACTCTGGCGGTGCTGGGCACAAGTAGATCGGGGCTCTGCACGCTCTAACTAGGTGTAAATACAATAACAAGCCTGTAATTAAGTGAGCATGATGAAGTTAATGGAGATCGGCCATTCCGTCGGCCGCCTCCATGAATATTCTATTAGGCTGGTGGCGACGGGCAGCTGGAATAGCAGTTAATTTAATCACCACTCGGAGCACAGGGAAACTTCTTTGTGTGAGTGTAATTGCACAGAATGAATAATTGATTTGACAATCGCACCCGTGGATTTTGCCACCCCGCTTTGTATCGCCGGAGAAAGGGAGGGGAGAGAAAGAGAGAGGGAGGGGGGAGAGGAGAAGAGTGAGCAAGAGGAAGAGGAGTGGGAGGGTAGAAGAGGAGCAAATGCAGAGTGCTGAGAGGTGGCAGGGAAGCTGTCGGTAAATGGATCATTAGAAAAGCGCAGCTCAAGGACAATTTATATTTTATCAATGCGGCAAAATTACATTATTGCTCACACACGCAATCATACTGCCCACACTCAAGATTGAGACCTGGAGGGGAGGGGTGATGGAGGGAATAGAAAGGCAACAGATACACGGGGAGGAGGATAGAAAGGGAGAGAAAGGGAGACAGAGAGAAGAATAGTGACAGGAAATGATTTGAAAGTCATTGATACGGGATGTTCCCAGCTAAGGAACGGACAGCATGTTTTTTTCATAGTGTGTGTGCCTCTGTGTGTGTGTGTGTGTGTGTAATCTATTAGAGATCTCCTGCAGCGGATGAAATTACCTCCATGTTTTACTCAGTTGCAGCAATCAGGCACAAAAATGCAATATACATGTAGATAAGACAGGCTTGAAAATGTGCACACAGACACACACTGGAGCGCACAAACACAAATGCGCGCATACACACATTCAAGCTGATCAAATTACATTTAGAGTTGACTCAGACCTCTTTTATGTGAAGCTATTTCATTTAATTTGCTTTATTGTGCATGTTCAGCACACGTGTAAACATATACACAATATGGCTGTACAGGCACTGCACTGTATATCATGACACACTTATCTTTAAGCTAATATCTCTCAGAGTTAAGTAAACGGCAGCAAAGCAAACATTAAGGGATGAGGCTGGCGATGGTCCATTTTGTGATACACCAGGATGGTATATGCAGGATTAACTGATGGTAATACTACACCTTTTGTGTCCATCATGATGAAGCAGTATGTCACAGATTGGGAATTGTGTCTCATTCATGTGTTTTGAATTCCTGTATCAACAGTCGAGGCTACCAAGGCTGATGATCGAGTTAGTTTCAATCAAGTTACCAGCATAAAGTCTAACCAGCTCGTCTGGTAGCAGATTTACATTCTACAAAGCACTAAGGCAACAATATAAAGGTGATATGGTGTCCATACACAAACAGTGCTCATGTATTACTAAAGGTATATATGGAAACATTTCCCGACACAACAGACTAGAGTAGGTTATATAGGATTGTATGTCTCCTCCCTGCAATCTAAGCAGTGTGGCCCCTGGTTGCTTAATGCAGTAATATGGGTTATTACTTCCCCAGGACTGAGGGATAACACCATAAACCTATATTTTATAGCAGCATGAGTGTGTGTACATGCACCTACATTTGAGGAAAGCAGTGGTGTGAGTGTATGTTGGATATTAATCATTTGGTGGGGACACTGGTTGGTCAGACAAGTGATTTTCATATCACGATAAAAATATCAGTTTCAAGATGATTAAATCAGGAAATTTATTTTTCGACACAGATTCAGGAAGTTAACAGTAACAGTGCGCACTTCACGGCTTCCATAGACACTGTTGCAGGAAGCTACCAGCTACTCAGTCACTGCCAGGTCGCCCGGCATTGAAGGCAAGTGTTTGGGAGCACTTTGGATTTGACAACCTCCAGTGAAGGAGAAGCTGGACATGACTTATTCAATATGCAAGGTTTGCAAAATGAAAGTCAAGTACTTTGGCAACACTTCAAACGCCTGCTGCGGTCAAGAGAGCAGTCATTTGTTTCTCCATAGTCAAACCAGCCAGTCCAATATTTGTAGTGCACCCGTATTCTGACATTTATGGTAAATGCATTAAAACGGCCCAGAGAAGCTGACGTGAAGGTAAACCCTTTACTGTCTTTCTGTCTCACTCTGCAGAATAAAACTCTTACCTGCAGAGAGGAGATGAAGTATTGACTTCACAAAAGCACACCATATGAAAAACAACTCAAACTGTTCAAATTTCAACTTCAAATTGCACTGCAAAATATTTTTGTTGTGTCAACATCCAGTATTAGACATCCTAGCCCATATACCAAATACATATGGAAATAAGATGAAATGCATTATATTCACAGAAGTTTTCACTGTGGAATTTCAGGATAAAAGGTCTTTCAAAATAAATTTTATAATATTATACAAAAAACTACAAACAGGCAAAATACCAGTTTTGCAGTATTACTTTTGTACAATTTTATTTTGAAAATGGTTTCTGAGAAATCAGGCAGCTACAGCCTACGTGTATAAGTTTATCTATGTAATTAGCACTTTTATTTTTGAAGTATATCGAAATTTTTACGAAAATTGTGGAAGTTTGGCATGACTCAATTAGATTTGGTTCATAGATTGGCCTTTGTGTGTTGACATTATAGCTATAAGTTAATTCCTATTTCAAAAAATAAAATATAACCTAATGTTTCCATTCCATATTTAGGACTGAAGTAGATCCTGAAGCATGTACTAATTCAAAAATTGATTTTGAATCGAATCGTGACAACAAGAGTGGGAATCGAATCGTGAGGCACCCAAAGATTCCCTTCCCCTACTTTTTTGACGGTATTCTTTGCAAATTGCACATCTTCCATTTTCTGCAACAACTCCTTGGTCATTTTGGAGATATCAAAAATGTGCACACGCTGCCAAGTTAAGAAATTTGTTTTTGCAGATATATATGGCTAGAATGTCAGTTCCGTCTGACATATTTCACAGCTCTTCTTCTTAACCCCTCGGGTGAGAGGCACTACTCTTTTGCACACAAAACAAACCCGGCGAGCATACGTTACTCAACTTGCGAGAGGAGATTTCATCGCACGCACACACAGCGTCACTTGCTAGATTCGTTTTCACAGGGAAACAATGCAGGAAACCGCGGCTATGCCAATATCTGTTAATCCCCACAACCCTAGACACGTTTAACTGATACATAGTCACACATTGTAAACCTTTACAGACAACAAAGTGAGCCATACTTGCTGATAAAAACAGATCTGCCATACGCACACAACCTCTTACTGTAACGTACCTTTAAGTGTGCTACATCGTGTATAAAGATTGATTTACTAGTTACTAAAAACACTTAAATGCAACTCACAACAGTCTGATGCCACTACACATTTTTGTGGTCGTCAGTTCGATATCAAGTCAGTGGAAACTGGTGCATGTTGACTTAGGTTGAGTGCTGGATGGTGTTGAGTATTTGCTGTTTCAGTATTTTGTCTTTTAAACTGATTTTTAGGGGGATGTGTTTTTTGTGCGTTTAGGAAACCAAACCCTCAAACAAGAGGATGATGATTTGATGGACTGGCAGCGCAGGAAGCAGAGATAAGTAGTTTCCTGTCGACTGACAGTAACAGGTAAACATGGTGTTTGGAGGTGGTGTGGTGATTAAAACCCACCGCTCATGTGTGATCAAATCCTTCCAGAACCTTCTGTCCTGTAATCCTAGATCCTTTACAGTCCATCCACACACTTTTCCTACAAACAAAACATTAATAGCATGTCTATACTGCAAAAAGTGTGACAGTGTGCCCACGGTTTCATTCTTCAAATTTCCAACCTGTAACAACATGTCACAAATAAACTTTACTCTATTTTGAAGGGTCTCAAGCCGAACAATGTTGGGAACCACTGGTCTACAGCGCTGTCTGCATGACAGAATGTGTAAAAGGTCTGATTCCTGGTGAAAGGCACTGATCTGAAGTCAATGCACCACAAAATACTTGCAGCCAAGACAAGAGACAAGACACTAAACTGCTCCACAACCATGTTAAGTGTTCTGAACACTGTTGCCTCTATATGCAATTCAATTAAATTTTATTTATAGTGCCAAATCATAACAAAAGATATCTCAGGACACTTTACAGAGTAGGTATAGACCACACTATGACTTATTTAAGATTTACATAGACCCAACAATTCCTCCATAGAGTACGGTGACAACGAAAACCTTCCCCATAACAGGCAGGAACGTCAGCTCTATGGAGGACGGCCATCTGTCTTGACAGAATCAGCTTACAAATAACAACATAGCTAAGGGCTCGTAAGCCCTAGCTGTAAGCTTTATCAAAGAGGAAAGTTTTAGTTGAGTTTACTCTTAAATATGGGGACAGTGTCTGCCTCCCGAATAATACTTGAGAGTCGGTTCGGAGGCCTTCAGGGCCAAGTAAAATAACTTCAGTTTAACATCAGAAAATTGCAGGTCATCTAGCTTTTTATTTCCTTAATGCACATTTGAAGTTTATCTAGCTGATAGGTTTCTTCTGGTTTGATTGACAAATATAATTGTGTATCATCAGCATAACAATGAAAATGTATGGAGGGATTCCTTATAATATTTCCTAAGGGAAGCATATACTGGGGAATAGAATCGGTTCAAGGACAGAACCCTGTGGGTGTCCGTGACTGACTGTAGTGTGTATGGAGGATTTGTTGTAACATGTACAAACTGATAAATAGGACTTAAACCAGCTTAATGCGGTTCATTCAAAGCCAATTAGATGCTCCAGTCTCTGTAGCAGGATGCGATGGACAATAGTGTCAAAGGCAGCACTTACCGTGCATCCACACCAAAAGCGATGGAGGCGATGAAAGCGTCGAGCTGCCATTCAAAATCAATGTAAATGATGCGTTGACACACGATGTCGTGTCGGGCGACGCGTTCTGAGCGATAATGCGATGCCTCATCGCGTGTGACGCTTGAAGTTGAAAAATTTGAACTTTTCAAGTGACATCACCAAAGCCGCTATTGTTACAGTCCTTGGGGTAAACCAGACTGTTCCTATGGATATAATATAATGGATATAACTATGAACTGTGGGTGGCAGCGACGTGCCTTTAGGCATCCAGTCTGCCGGAAATCCAGAAGAAGAAGAAGAAAGCCGTCAGTGAAGATTGAAGCGTATCCCGGTCTGATCTACCGGAGACATGGCAGCACCTGTACAGCTACGGAAGTTAAATCACTGACGGCCTGATCTCACTACAACACAACAGATTTCCTCTGAGAGCTTATTTCTGTTATTTTAAAAGCATTCAGACCCCTGGTTAACACTAGCATCATCAGATATAAGTCTATAATTGGCTAGTACCTCAGGACCAAGACTGGGCTTTTTAAGAAGAGGTTCAATTCAAGCTACATTAAAAGACTGTGGTACATAACTTGCTGATAAAGACATATTAATCATATCTAATACAGGAGTGCTAACTAAAGGTAACACTTCTTTAAGTAACCTAGTTGGAATAGAGTCTAGGAGACAAGTAAAAGGCTTTGATGCAGAAACAGTAGAGCTTAATCTGTTAAGGTCAACTGTAGAATATATCAGGTCGTACAGTTGTTTCTGAGGTTCCAAGGTTTGAAGATTGGATTGGTGCCAAGCGAGTTGATTTTGTCTCTAATAGTTATAATTTTGTCATTACAGGTCACGAAGTCGTTACTACTGATGGTTTTAGGAATATATGTACAGTAAAAATGTGAGCACATATTTCCAACAAGGTAAAGAAGGTATTGCATTGAATTTTGTACAAAATAAGACTGAAACTCAGCAGAGAAAGCAAGGCGCAGATCAAAAACACTGCAAAGCATGGGAAAATAAAGAAATGTGGAGGCCAAAGAATTGATTGCCGATGATTTCTTGAATCATGGCAAAGACAGAAATAAAAGAAAGTAAAAATGCAGGCTATAATCATGTTAGTACTCCTTCCCCCCTTCCCCCTCCTCCATTCCAGCTCCCGCCATAGTCTGAGTGGTCATCTGTTGATTACATGTTATATTTACCTCTGCTGTCTCACCCTTTTGCTGTCTCACTCAGGTCCTGACTGGCACACACACTCGCCGAATTCAGGCATACATACATAAATAACATACATACATAAATATTTAATCAAATAAATAAATCACTTGGCCCAGCGGCCCTTTCTAATCAAGTGACATCAATCAGGGAGAACTATGGGTAAAGAGGCCTTGTGGCTGACGCCTACTGAGCTCGCCCAGAGCGCTGGAGTAGCGTCTATTTGAGTCCAAGGGGGGAAATATACGCTCCATGTCCCATTATAAGAGAAGGGCTATCCTTTCGTCAGCGCGCACATTACTCCCCCTATCATTTCCCCAAATCTAAAACCTGTTTTCAATCAACACAGCCAAACGAGTGCCTGTCCAAGAGAGGGAGAGAGAGAGAAAAAGGAGAGAGAGAGCAAAGGAGAGAAAGCAGTAGAGATGGACAGTGAGAGTAAGGGTAGAGGGAGAGCGATCGAGGGCTCTTTCCTTCTTTCTTCCAGTGATTGGAGCATTTTGCATTCTGTATGTGTGTGTGATTGAATCCGTCTCCTAAATTAGGGCTGTCGACTCGAGGAGCTGAATGTCCTTAACTCCCCCTCCCCATATCCAATGCCCATACTCCGCTCCTCGTGTGTATGTGTGTCTCACATCATTGGTGAATACTATAAGTGTAGCCTGGCTAAAAGGTTTACGTTGAGCCATTGATTGCTAATGGTATGTTGTATGCGTATTTGTGAGGAAGCATTGATAGAACATCAAAATTCAAGTTTCAATAAGTCGTTCTAGTAACTTGATTTCAGTTCCAAAGGCGGTACAGCAAAATTATAATAAAAAAAATGAATAAAATATGATAGAATTTTTAAAAAGCAGGCTACTTTTTCTACAACTAGGACAGAATAAAACTTTGAACTGAATCCTTGAAGAAGGACTTTTGAAAGTTAGGAACAAGACCCAAGGTTAAGTACAGCAACAAGCAACATGTACAGTATGTGTGCGCTTTGTCTTACTTCTTTCATCAGCCTGTAGTACTTTGGCAAATGCATGGTCCCAGTCAAAGATGAGCCTGTAGAAGCAGAGCTGGTTGTAAAGGGCCTTCTCAGAGTACTGTAGAGGAAACACATACAGACAAGGATTAAAACAGTGCTTCGTCGACAAAGTCAGGAAAAAACACTGTCGCACAATCTGATGAATATTAGAAAATATTGAATTATAATGTGTAATAATAATAGATAAAGTGTATTTAATAGCTGATACCCAATCTAATTAAAAAGGTCAGTATTGGCGTCAATTCTGATCCGGCATACAAAATTGGTGTGTCCCTGTAATAACAGCGCCTGCAAACGCCACCATGGCAGGCAGTGACAAAATGAAATAGGAAAACGTTATTTCTCCTCTCTCTTGCTCATAAATAAAGTTCAGAGTAAAAAAAGCTAGTTTTCCGCTAGTTTCTCCTTTTTAGCAGATGGTGGCTGGTGCTTTCAGTGGTTAGAACGACAAACATTGGCAGCAGGCGAAATCAGCTCTAACTCATTAACGTTAATTCCATGAGTTACTTGATGGCAGGCCAAAATTAAACTCGGCTGTTGTTGTGTGCATGCTGTATGCAGCCAGATTCTGTACTCCGCCAAAGACTGTTAAAGAAGCATCACTTTGTCACACCACTGTACAGAGTAAGACGTCTGCGCTCTATCTAGGGCTTTAGGGTCTACACATTTAATCAACATGTAGGTATATATAAGTATCAGATCGCCCCTAGTATAAACACTTAAAAGTCAACACAATATGTAACACACAGACAATAGTTTATTGAAGCCAAAATTCCATTTATCTATGCGACTACAAAACTAACAATGGTAGGTAAACTATTGTAATAATTTGTGTTAAAGCTAAAATGATGAGTCGGTTAATTGAATATTGGACCACCTGAAATGCAGATTATTCAATAATGAAAATAATCATAAATTTCATCCCTAAATGCATGAACACTCCCCATGTGGAGTAATAATAGTCAGCTTTACCCGCTCTTCCAATTCCGCTGACATGGTGTGACTGCAGCATCACTCTCTTCTTAGAATCTCTTCGATCTCATTTAACAGAAACACGTACAGTATGTCACCACTTGTTGGATGCAGTTAAATCCACATGATTTTAGTTTAATGAGAGTAGAGAGTGGAGGTCCTGACAGGGCAATGGATTAATAAACACCGTTTACCAGTTTAAGAAACAGGTAAACTGAACGTGACTCTACGAGTGCAGACCCGGCTCATACGACTATCCCTTTGTGTGACACAGTAAAGAAAGAAAACAAATTTGCTTGCTTTGTTAATCTCCACTGCAATTAACTGGAGCCACACGACAGCCTGCTAGAGAGAGAGAGAGAGAGAGAGAGAGAGAGAGACAGAGGAGAGAGAGGGTAAGACAGATGTGGGAGGGAAAAAGAGGTGGGAAAAGAGAAAGGGTAAAAATATAGAAAGACGTGAGTATCGATAGAGAGATAGAGAGAATCAGAGAGAGCGAGGAAGAGAGAGAAAAAGAAAAGAAGGGATCAGGCCTGAAAAACCCTCCCTCATAATAGTTTGTTGTGATAAGCCATTGTGAGAGAGGCATGCGAACAGCCGAGACTGTCAATTTGATTAGCCATTATACTGCATGTTTAATTGCAGTTATTGGCTCGTCATTTCCCTGCTACGCTGGAGAGGGCACGCTAAGCCCCGACCCCACACTGCCATCAGGTGTGCGCCGAGTGCTTTATTATTACCACCAGGAAGAATCCCCTGACAATTCCTGTGTGTCAGTATATGTGTGTGTGTGCGAAGTGAGTTTGTGTGTGTGCCCATTATACCTGCCAATCGGCAATGTGCGTAATTGTAATTTCAGTTTTTACTGCTGTGGCGTAATCAAGTGGCAAGAGTATCTAATGCAACTAAATGCAACTATGTGATGTGTGTGTGTGTGTGTGTGTATATGTGTTTAATGGCTTTCTATGGTTGTCCGCATAGCACACACAGCTGTTGACCGTTGATGCACTGCCTAGTCAACAACCAAACCATGCACATCCCATAACGGAGCCCCGGTTACGGTTGCCAAGGTTGAACAAGCTCGAACGGCACAAACACTGCACACCACTTCTTCCTCTTGAAAATAAAACACACAGAACATGGGCGCATACACACAAAGACACATACACACACACACACAAACAATGTAATGCTGATTGTGGGCGGGCCTGTTGCTACATACTGATTGACTGACAGGTGTCAGAAAGGTGTGGCTAAAATGTTACAGGGTTGTTATTGAATTTAGAGCCCCTCAACCCCACCTCACTCTATCTCTCTCACACACACGCACACACACACACACACACACACGCACACACACACACACACACACACGCCTACCTCGTCATTCAGCTTGGTGCTTTGTTCCTGCACTGACACCATTTCAATTTGCTCCACAAATCTGCAGCATTTTCAGCCTGACTGCCTAAGGAGCAAACCAGCTGTGAAATTGCCTCTCTCTCGGGAGCGTAGGACCCCCCAGCCCCCACCTCGTACCCCTTGCTCCTTTGGCACACAAACACAGTTAAGCCAAAAGGAAGATGGAAATGTGTGTATGTGTGTTTTATAAGAAAGAGAGAATGGAGGTGGGATGTATATAATAAAGGAAAAAGTAAGACATAAGAAAAAGAGGCTAAAATCACACAAATGGATCCAAATCACAGAGCAACAGTCTACAATGGCTCACACAATGAAATGAGCACTCAAGACTTCCCCAGTCTTAAGAACACCTGTCTCCATCTTTTAGGGGACACACAGACGAACACATCTGACCTCCAAAGAACTTTTGCGTGCTATACTGTCGCTCAAGTACACCAGTGAAGTAGTTAATGAAACGGTAGTCGGACAGACGACACAAAAACAGTGTCCATAGTGGAGAGAAAGTGTGCAAGCAGCTGAAAAACTACGACCATTAAACGCTATCACATGGATAAGGCTTAGAAGAAAACCTAGCAGCAAAAGTGACACAAACAAGGCCTCAGCGTCACACACTTTTCTTCATACTCTTCTCCAGCGTAGCTGCATATACGCGTTGTAAATACTGAAGATACGATATCCAAGCCCACACACAACTGCAGCTGCAGAAAGCCAGGGAGGGAGAAAGGGAGGGAGATAGAGAGACACAAACATACATTTTCCCTCAGCTGTGAGGCCACAAGGCTTTAAAACTCTTGAGCTTTTTAGATGCGATGAGCGTTATTGCCGGTTGTGGTAGTCACACTGATCAGCTTCACAAGACACCATAATGAGTCAATATATGTAAATCTTTACTAGGCAAACACGACTGGAAACAAAGGCATTTAACTGGTGCTCTCGCCTGCAAGCCTCCAACGATTCAGCACCGGTAATTTCTCCCCATTGAAAGGCATAATTGCCTGCTATTTGAAGATATTCATGCTCAATTTTTGAAATTAATTTCAATTGGAGGGAAATGTAGAAATGTCAGCTCCAGTGAAAGGGATTTGATTTCAATTATCCTCGCTCAAAGGACTGTGATTTCCAAATACACTTAAGCAAAATTATGACAAGAATTTTTGTTCGCCAAAATTCAGTGTTTAAAGAGCGATTAGGCGATAATGGGGCAGCTTTGAGCCGGCAGTGAATGCAGCCGTCTCCCTCTGAAAGGCACTCAATTATCTCTGATTGCTCCCGCTATAATGTATCAAATAGAGATACCTGCTATTGCCGTAATTTGTGTGAAAATTAACATGCTGCAATTTCCACTAGAGGGAAAAAGGGAGCTCTAATGGGCGCCTGAGCGTACATCAATAAAACGAGGGGAGAAAAAGAGAACGACAGAAAGGGAGGGTGAGAGGAGGAGAGAAAGAGCAAGCCAGGAGAAGAGAGAATGAGTGTGAGAGCTAAGGAGGGAGGGGAGGGAAAGGGAATGAAAAGAAAGAACCAGGAGAAGAAAGCATTGAATTAAAAAGGGGAAAAGAAAAGGAAAGTCAGAACAGAGATGTGAGACTAAGAAATAGCCTATTTGAGTTAAGCGCTGCAAAGGGGAGGGAGGGAGGGAGGAAGGGAGGTAGAAGACAGTGGGAGAGATAAAGAGCAAGGGAGAGAGGAAGAGAAAGAAATTTAATTTACTGAAAATATTACAAATTGCACCTGTGCATAACTCCCCCAAATTACCAACCAATCAAGGCAGAGTGCCTATTACTCTCCCATTACATGGAGATCAGATCACGCTCTGAATCTGTGTCCAGAGAGGGAGGGAGAAAAAGGAAGGATGGTGGGAGGAAAAAGAGAGGAGAGGCAGCCCCCACAGCGATGGTAAATGTAGCATGATGCAACGGAGAAAAGGGAACGCAGAGTCACATACAAGACGCTCGTTTACAAAAGCTCACAAACAAGTGTTTTGAGAGTCGCATACACAAAAAAGAAATAAGATTGTTTTTCTGGCTGGTGCTGATATTAGCTTGATGATCTATGATGATGCTGGCAGATAAAAAGCATAAAGGGAATGGAGCCAGACTGATACAGTTAAATGCACAGAACAAAAACACTTTAATAGAAGAAAAAGACATCTCAGTGGGGACGGGTGAATGGCTCATCTTCCCTAGTTGTTTGAGCATACACTATCTACCACCAGCTCAAACAGCCATGAATGGCCTCTTGAGTACTTTGCATAATTGGCAGCAATTTAATATGTAAGCTGCTGGGCTATTAATCTCCATGCACTGGCTTTATTCAGATAACAGTGTTACCTAATACTGAGAAGTCAGTGTTAGCTGAATATGAATCAGGATACACCAATTCCTTGGGAGGAAAATTTCCCTGCTCCGAGAGAAGTCAGATGTAAGGGTGAGAGCAACATGTATTAGGGTTTAAATATCTTGCTAAAGGGCACTTCAGCAGGGCAGATGCTTGCTGTTAGTAGCAGCGGTTTCTGTTAAGGTATGAACAGAGCCTGCAGTCAATATAAATATTAAAGATAAGTTCAGCTGTTAATTATTAAATGGGTAATTAATGGGTCATTTTATTGCATTTATTTAAAGACATTTAAATGATACTTTTTTTCCATCCATGTCACCCACTCCTTTATGAATGACTTTTTCAAATGTTTTTGGGAGGTTTTTATTATCTGACTCGAGGCTCTAAGGGTAGAGGGTCTTACATGCTGTACACATTGTAAATCCCTTAAAAGCAAATTTGTGAATTTAAGCTAAATTCAGGGTTGGGCGATGTGACGATATATATCGCCAAAAACACAATGTAAAATTGTCTACTGTATATATTTTACTTTATTGTTTCTATCGTGATGCTGAGAAACCAGCAGCCGAACTACGTTACGGCAATATTTGCATCATTTGGACGAAGCTTTAAGTTCTAATACTTGCACGTTAAGTTCATTTTGCACTAAAGTTCTTAATAAAATGAGAAATACTTTTCATTTGTTAATCATTTAATTCACGCATGAACATATGACAATGGGCTTTAACATGTTTTATAAAGATTCACTATTTATCGAATTACCAGAAAACATGCTATATAATAATATATATCTTTATCCATATCTGGATAGAAGATATTGTCCAGCTTTAGTTAAATTAATACAATTTTCTCTACCTGTCTTGTATATTTAAGTAGATTAGTATACTTGTATGCTTATCTGATATAGATTAGTAGTTTAAGTCAGTGCTTCACGGGCACAGCAGCAATGGCGGAGAATGGTAGAAAGCAGGAAGAAGAGCCTTCTGAATTCTTGCCCAGTCTACCAACATGATTAATGTCAACGCTTGTTCTGTGCTCAGCACAATGCTTTCTATTTTTGTGAACTTTTTGGCTCTGTTGCCTTTATTATAGCACGGCTGAAGAGTGACAGGAAAAGGGGGACAGAAAGGGGGTGACATGCAGCAAAGGACCACAGGTCGGACTGGAACCCGGGCCACTGGTCGGGCTCGAACCCGGGGTTCGACTCATTTGAATGAATTGTCTAACACTTTGTAAACTTTGCTGTTTAAGTTCTTTGTCGATCATAATCAGACCATAGAAGTACATAAAAGAAATATGTTCTGAGAGAGTGCACGGGTCAAACAGTGGGGTTGAGGAGCAGGTAAAATGAAGAGAGGCTACAGGTTTTTAGGGTAGAGAAAGGGTGCATGAGTGAGCACAGGGAGTTAAATGCTTTATTCAGCCTGCAGTTTAAAGTGCCATGGCCCTCAGGCAACGCAATGGCTGCCTAAGTGGCTACAGTGACAGCAGAAATTGTCCTTCTGGTTTACAACCTGTCGCCACAGAGCCAGACACAGCAAAGCAGCCGAGGAGGAGGGGGGGTTTACAGAAAGGAGTGGAGCAGGCAAGATAAAAATTTAAAACGAGGGTGTTAAGGCAAGGGTTGAGACAGGGATTGTAAGAATGGAACACAGAAAAGGAGGATGAAAAAATTGATTGAACCGTCACGCTCAAATTGAAAGGGAGAGTGTTTCTTTTAAATCCAGTGGTCAAGCTAACAAAGTGTTCAAAGGTGGCTGCAAGAGCTACGGACACACTGTCACACAAACACACAGAAGCCACAGGACGAAGAGAAGATTACTTTTATAAGTGTGCGTATGTGTGTGTATATAATATATATATATAAGGTGAAATGTGTTACTAATGAGTAAAGATGTACAGAACATCTGTGAGGAGAAGCTTCAGCTCCATAGCACCATCACCTGGACAAACATACAGAATTTAACAATGAGCTTTAGTGTGTGCAGTCATCTTAACCTCTCAGTATGTGTTTGTTTGTTATCCTCTCTGGTTTTTCTTTAACCAAATAGGGAAAATGGGGAATGTATAGTCATGTGTGTTTAAGTAAGAATTACCTCGGGTCTGAGAGTCGCCCTGGTGCAGGCAGGGCAGATGGGTCCGTGGCGGGAGAAGGCGATGGGCAAACGTCTGGTCCTGTTCTGGCAGGCCTGGTCTTCACACACCAACCAGCCCTATGAGACATACATCACACATATGAATTTAAACAACTTTAGTAGAGCTTCAACAATGAGTCGACTGACAGATAATTAATTGCCTAACTATTTTAATAATCGATCAATCGTTTTAAGTTATATTTTATGCACCGACTGCAAACATTGACCGGTGGCAGCTTCTCAAATGTGAAGATATGCTGCCTTTATATCACTGTAATGAATATTTGGGGTTTTTGGATTGTTGCTGACACACAAGACATTTTAAGATGTTAACTTGGACTGCGGGGACGTCCGATGGCCTTTCCTAGACCTTCATTGAAACACAGCCATGGCCTCAGTTGTTAATGTGGATTATGCTGAGGTTTTAGCTGCTCTGAAGAAGAAACTAAACACAGAAGACCATAATATCAAAAACTAAGTTAAAACAGTTTACAAAACACTGTTGAATCGAGCCATTTGTTAATTCCAAACTCACTTCTGCAATATTTCTTTGAAATTACTTCATATTCTAGCTTTTTCATGACCAAAGGGACAAAAATATCTCAGGAAATATAACACCATTCTGCAGCCTTAACTACCCTATGTGATTACTTGTTTATAAAATGCGCTTGCATCATGGCCATTTATTTTTGTTGATAAAAAGGTGTTCTTCAAAATTGACCAAAAAACCTTTGTTGCCTCACGACACAAAAAACGGTTTCTGGTTATGAGGAAATTTTTCTGAAAATTGTTTCTTCCATTTAGCGCCTCTAATTCTGCACAACAGAACTGACAAGAAAAGTAGTCGGAGGGAGAAAAAGAGGGGTTTTAAAATAAAAACAACTGCAAGAGACAGGCAAAGAAAGAAGAAAAGATAGGTGAGGTTTACATCTGACTTCACATCCCACCAGCTCTCCCTTTACATTTGAATGTATCTTCAGCTGCTGTGTGTTGGGGTCCTGCTCTGTGAGTACTTGTCAGAAAGGCAGAGCAGTGGACAGGCAAAACGGCAGTAGTTAGGACCCCCTGGGGTGAGGTAGTGACCCTGGGCAGGTGCTGTGGGCTAACCCTCTCAATCTCCCCATATTCTTCTCGACGCCTCCACCCCCTCTGCTTCTTATGCCCTGTCATTACTAAGGGGGTTTAAAGTGGAGGGGGGTTAATGCCCAACTAATGACAGAGCATAACACCCACCGCCATCAATGCCTTTGCCCCCCCGATCTATACTTCCTTCCTTCCATTCAATCAATCAAAATAAACCCCCTCATAACCACTGCACCTGTCTTTCTATCCCCCTTACACATACAGGCATGTAGTTGCTCTCATTGATTTTTTTATCTTTTGCTTTGTCTAGTCTCCTGATCAGTTTTGAGCAGCAATTGTAAAGACGTTTTTTTTTCTTTACAGCTGACTCCACAGTATATAAACCCTTTCTTCTGTGCAGTGGCCTTCAATAACACGTCATTACAAGACGCCACCAGAACAAACTGGTTAGAAGGATGGGATTGCCTGCATGTTTCCACTGAACTTGACTTTTCAAAGTAACTCTAAGACCAAGGAATGCAAATGAATTTCCTAAAGTTGCTGAAGCCTACTTGCAGCAGTCACAGATGACCATGTAAAGAATTCCGGCATGTATACAGTAAATAAGGAAAAGCATTATAGGTCCCCTTTAATACTAACAAGGCACAACATTTACAACTATCCAATAGTGAGTAATTATCCTCAGTGTTCATCAAGTGAGCCACGTTCAGATTGGTTTCTTTTTCACACCAGATTAAAAAGCTCCATGAAATGATTTCTTTTAACCAACCACTGTTTTTCATATGCACTGCCATGTGATCCCATATAAGCTCATAGCTAAACAAGTACAGGTAGTGGGCCGCACTGTGTCAACAGACCAATAACAAGATACTAATCCCAGTACAGGCTCCTGCGACCAAGCAAAATTTGCATTCTTAAACTATCCTAAGCCCTTGCAGCGGGAAAGGAAAACACTACCGGACCAAATGAATCTGGCTGGAAGAGGACATATCAAATATCCAATAATGTAAAAGCACTTTGCAAAACTGGCTTATTGTATACAGTAGGTATGCCTGTCACTTAATCTAAGAACAATCTGCGCATTATAATGTAAATTGTTTCTTTCTTTATTATGCACCAGGAAATGTAAGATATTTAGACGGAGAGAGAGGATTGCTTCGTGCAGTCTACACGCACAGTTGCACAGACACAGACTCACACACAACCGGCCAATCTCCTCTAAATGAAAACCAAACACACACATATGTCCCAAATCAATTAGAAAGTCCCAGAGTTCACAGCTTTACCCACAAATCCCAGCTTCAGGACTAATTATCTAAACACCTCTGCCGCTCTTGTACAAAGAGCTGAGCATCATGGGAAATTACACTGCTTGGTTGTCTCTGATAAAGACATATGCTGGACAATGGTTGGTGGAGGTAGCAGATAAGGAGTATCAGTATTATTTTCGATGAGCGGCTGTTTGAACTCAGTCTTTTTGTGTGTGTATTTCTTGTGACACAAGCCTGGACACACACTGCTGTTCCCATGGGACTAACAAGAGGAATGAACACACCACAATCACAGCACAAACATATTAATCATTTCCCATTCACATGCATGAAAATGATTTAATAAGACAAACATTAGAGACTCAAGTGCACAGGACTGAGTGGGCTGAAAAGAATAAAAACTACTACTGTGCTACTGTGACCAAAAACCCATCCATACACACCACACACGCTACGCTCATGGAAAATAAAATAAAGTGAGATTAAGTGCAGCAGACCTGTGAGCCACATAGAAAGGACTGAAAACAAGGAGCACAGGAGGAGAGAGGCAAGGACAAAAAAAAAAAAATCTAATTGAGGCATTTTACCGGAGCGAGGGTGGGGGTGTACAGTCGGACGTGAGAGAATAAAGGCTCATAATTGCATAATTACTGAAGTGGATACCTGACACACTGAATGCAGACATCAAATGAGTTCCACATAATTTAACCAAACAGAGGCAAGACCAGGCCACGACAGGGCCCAGCACGAAATATACCCCATCTCTGCTTCTTCTGTCTGCTGTTATTTTTTAGCATTCTCATCTCTTCTCAATCCTCTCTGCTCTGTTACATTCTTACATTTTTGATTGAGATTCTGTAAGATCCTCGATCACTGTAATCTTCTTTTAAAGATGCTAATTACTCTGCAGTCTGGGTTCTGCTTTGTTTGACCCATGAACCAAGCAGGAATGAAATGATTAGTATGATTCAGTTTCTGACTTTTTGGTGAGTTAGCAGTTCATTGATTGATTCATTCTTCTCTGTCTTATAGGCTGCTTCTGACGACTGTTTACATTATTGACTGATTGGCACTTTTTAATTGAGAAAATAGTCTGCACGACAATAGTGGGAAATGCTCCTTGCAATATCCTAGAGCATAGGGTGACGTCATTAAATGTCTTTTTCTGTCCGACCAACCGTTCAAATCCCCCAAAATATCCAATTAGTTATAACGTTAGACAAAGAAAGCCAACAAATTCACACATTGAGAATCTTGACCCATCAAATGTTGCCATTTCTTCTTGCCTGTTGCAATTTCCCATAGAGACTGTGGTGTCTTGCTGTGTACCACCAACAGTGTTGTGATTAACTGTGTTACTTTAAGCAGAAACTAGTACTGTAAGGCATTCTTTTCTCATAAGGTAACTAAATTACAGTTATTATCTCCGCCAACTGCCTTTGTAAGCTAAGGGATCATGCGTTCAGTTGTGCGTGTCTGCTCTTGCTGGACCCATCAGCCTCCGTGTCTTGAGCTTGCCCAGCTTGTTAGCTACTGTAACTTAGTGCAAGAAAACCTTCGCAAGCATAAAGCCAATACTTTGCAATACATCTGTTCAACAGGCATAAACACGGCATCTTTCATTCACCGCCACCACAACACCCAACTCCTTCCTTCATATAACAAACTGTTGTTCAGAAACAATCTGAAACAAAAGCTGTATGTAGTCTTTATTTTAGTTTACCACATATCTGAAAAAAAAAGTGATTTTAAAAGTAAACTGCTAAGACAAACTAGCCTCTCCTTTTAATATGCACGTTAAAGACATCATTGGACTGTGATGTGAAACTGAGGACAGGAGGAAGGACTGATACTGACTGAAGTCTGTGTTTGTCTAGAAGAGTCGCATTGATCAAATTCGAATGATAGCCTACCCATCCCGAAACACAACGCGTAACTCTGTCTGAGATACAGTAGGCCTCCGTACTCCGTAACGCTTTTAAGCTTATGTTTTGAATAAGGTAACTAATGACTGTAAATAATTAGTATTTTTCAATAACAAGCACCACAGTGGTGCAACCAACAGTCAAAAATCCTGACTATACTTTTGAAAAAAAAATGCATATAACCACATTTGAGAAGCAAAAACTAGTGAAGTGTTGGCATTGCTTGAAAGATTGACTCACTTATGAAAATAGTTGCAGATTAATGTTCCGTTGATCTCTAATCGACTTCTACCTATTAATCTACTAATCGTTTCAGCTCTATTGTTAATCTAACAGTGGAGAAGCCTCTCTGACATGACTCCTGTCGCAGAGGAATCCACCTGCACACGAAAGAGCTCTAACAGATTTTAAGTGCCACACACACACACACACACACACACACACACACACACACACACACACACACACACACACACACACACACACACACACACACACACACACACACACACACACACACACACACACACACACACACACACACACACACACACACACACACACACACACACACACACACACACACACACACACACACACACACACACACACACACACACACACACACACACACACACACACACACACACACACACACACACACACACACACACACACACACACACACACACACACACAAGCTCAAACGGTTCCATTTTGTACCTCCTCCGCTTAATCAAAGCTTCTCTATTCAACAATTTGACCTTTTGTTCAAAACAGGATTATCACCTTCTCTGGTCTTCATTCACCCTCTCTCTCTCTCCCTCCCCCTTTCTTCTCTTGCCCCTTAGCCAGTTTCCAGGGGCGACCTGCATGACGAGGGTAATTGCAATAATTTGTTAAATGCCATGGCAACGGTGGTTAGGTGGGAGGGGGGGTTACAAAATAAAAGAAAAAGAAGAATTGGGTTGTTCAGGAAACAAGTAAAACTCTCATTTTGCCAAAGCCAGCGGGACGATAGGAGGAAAGGATGACAACAGTGTGTGTGTGTGTGTGTGTGTGTGTGTGTGTGTGTGGACAGCGAGGAGTGAAGAAGTGTTTGCCCATTCTCAGGGTGCAGGTTTATTGATAATGGTGGGGATGAGGGTGGGTGGGTTGGTGGTGGGGGGCTGAAGGTAATTTCACTAATGATTAATGTCTCTGTGGTGCTAGCTTAGGACGGCAACACACATGCACGTATATTCGTGTACACACAAACACACACAGAGGTGCAGAGCTTTCAGTCTATCTGGCCAGACAAACGGCTCTATTTGAACTCTCCCTCGGCCTGAAAGGAATCCTTAATTACACAATATTACCCCTCTTCATTGCCCCACTGTGTGTGCTGTGTGGTGCTGTTCAGCCTCCAGTACTGTGTGCGTGTGTGTATATATGTGTGTGTGAGGTGTAAGTATTCAGTGGTAGCAGCTGTTTCACACATCGTGACAAAGGGGTTGAGGGGGACTCTCTCCCCACACATTCACCAAACTAATTGATTTCTGTTCAGCACTGTGGGAGAGTTACCCCCACATACACACACTTTTTACAGACAGTGCATTCCACTCACTCAAGAACAAGGTGTTAGAGAGAGAGAGAGAGAGAGAGAGAGAGAGAGAGAGAGAAAGAGAGAGAGAGAGAGAGACCTCTACAAAAGACAACACAGGCTGTTCGTCAGGCACTGAGTACAGTGACAACTCTGTACACTGCTTTGCTTCACATCCTGTGTCTACTCATAGGAATCCCAGATTTTCATATATATATAATGGTATGTAAAATTATGGAACATCGAGTCCGACCATCACTGTTTTTTACAGTACCTTGATGATGTGAGCAGCAGGAGGGAGGACTGTAATATATATATATATATATATATATATATATATATATATATATATATATTACAGTCAACTGAAGCTGGGCAAATATAAAGTTACAGCTATGCTAACTTTCAAAAACCGCATGGGGAGCGTGTGCCTGTCTGTTCCAGTGACTTTATAAAATATGGGCAAAGAGTTGAAGCACGGTGGAGCCGAGGCTGGATGAAACCTGGCAGACGCCTCACACTCACACTCACGGGCGGTCACACTTCACAGTAGCCTGGCGCAGCAGCGCCAAGGCCGTTTAAGCAGCCTAGCTCTGCAGGCCATTGAGAGGACACGGTCAAGCCCCTGGAAAAGACGCCTAGTTGTCACAAGGTCACAGATCATTTTATTGAAAAAGAACCAAGGGTAGAATTCACATATAAATAAAAAAAACACATTTATGATGTAGGCCGGAAAAATTAGCTTTGCCTCCTTGAAAGACCAGCAGCCGCCACTGGCAGGTGGAGCATTGCGTGCCTTCTGAAAGGACCTTAATGCTTGTTGAACAAGTACAATAATAAAGAATTGGCCTTTTACTCACAAAGGTTGTTTTGTGCACTGAATAAACAAGGAGCATATTCAAAATCAAGCATAATTCTAACCTGGAAAACTGAAGTGATTTGTCCAGTCTCAAATTCTCAAACATTGTGAAATGTGGCTATTGTTTGACATTGAAAATAAAGCCTATATCTGATCTGCATATTTAACATGTATTTGATCATGTCCTGTGCATATTTGCATGTCACATGTTTTTCTATCTGTAAATCTGAAAATGTGGATAGCTAACAATGTAGAGAGCCAGTGATCCATACTTTCACCCATCGCATGTCTTTGAAACAGCAAAATGTGTCTAAGTGTAAAAATAATTGACCCTGTAAAGCCTATAATCCAACATAGGAAGTGTTCTTTCACAGAAGCCCTATATTATAGGGACACATCTGCTTGATCTTTAAAGTCAAATACATCTGATTTGTTGTATTTTTAGCTCTTGCTGATTCTCCAATGACCCAATTTTCCCAGATGTATCATTTAAATTTCCCCGTATCATCTTCAAAGACTGACAAAGAGTGCATGTTAAACGTGGTCTTCAAAGTAAGAATGCGCATTTAAGTATTTTCATGGATCATACTCCCTCAAATCTTTCTGGTGCTCTTTTCATTTTTCTAGCATAATTTGCTCCTTGTCAGCGCAGTGCCCTGCTGAGGTTTCCTTTTCTCTCATCCAACATCTTTTTGACAGTTTCTCTTATCATTACTGCATCTGTTAAATTCCACATTGTGTTGAATAAAGACCAACCCTTTCATTGACACTTAGTGGAAGGTCAATTTTCACACATTTTGACTATTTCCATGCAGCTTAATCTTGTGTTTTGTCAAATGAAGCATTCATTTAATTTCTTTAGGATGTGCTGATAGATTATGGTATACAAACAACCACAATGCTTAACAGTGCATAGAGCTGGAGCATTTGCGGACCAAAAATGTACATGTAGTGTATATTTTTGATGAATTGAAGCATGTGAAGAAATTTGTACTGGTGAAGCAACTGCAAGTTCCTTTGGAGAAAAAAAGTTTTAAAAGGCCAGCTGTGTTAGTCCAACAAGTTGCAGCATTAAAAACTGATTGAAATCTAAATGACGCTCAATTGTGGCCCCTGCTGATGGTGAAGAAGTAAACACATGAATGTTTGTGTGCTTGTGTATTTAAATGTGTGTAAAGATAATTTTATTGGAAGAATCTGACTTCATCAGAACCCCGGATGCTTTACGCTTTGGAATTGACATACGCACACAGAAATACTTACAGAGTAGTATTTTTTGATATGGCGACGGATGTCAAGTAGCAGTTTGTTGCTGATGTTGACAGCAAAGTCCATCGGGCGGCTCCCACAGGGGACATGACAGCACCGCAACAGGCTGGGCTCCATCTTTAATCCCTGAAAAACAGAAAATGTGTCACCGCAACAGATTAATTCATTTACATACAGACATATGATATGAGCTGTAGCTAACAAGTTAAAACTAGTCAGTCATGCTCAAAATAAAAAAAATGTGCAACAATAATGTTGCTGGCTCACACAGATAGTTTCAAACTTCTGCTCTTAAAGAAGGTTCAAGTACTGCAGGAAATTTTGCCCAATAAATCAGAAAAAGAAAAATAACCTTCCCTCTAGAAAACGTGTGATTGAAAAGAGTTTACCACCATAAAACAACTGAGGAGACACTGCGCTGTATTGCTTTACAAATACCAAGATTACGACTCTAAGAATGTGTGCCAAATATTGAAAGCTGGAATTAAACGCTTTTTTTTCGATTCTTAGACTTGTTTACAAATTCTAACGGCGGTTTTCCACTGCAGGGTACCGACTAGAGCATGACAGGGATTTGCTGGGCTACAGCTAGAAGCTCTGTATAATTTGGCTGGTTTAGTATTTTTAAAGATTAGGATTTCGAAAGTATTCTGAAAGTATTTCTCGTGTCACAGAAGAGAGCGAATCTTGTGTTACAGATGATACTTTCATGCTGCCGATGGTGTTGTGTTTTTTTGTTCCGGTGTTGCTCTTTTCTCCAGCTGTCTGGAGCGCTGTGTGCAGCTGTTGTCTTAAATTAGGCTACTCTGAATGCTGCTTTGTCACTTATTGACTTGCCAGTGAGTCAGCTACTGTGTGTCATTCTGTCCTGCCAACTTTCCGCCCATTCACACAGATGTCGGTTCTGCGCTGTTGCAGCTCCGTGACTACCTTTGCTCCTGGCTCATAGGTGCGACAGATCTGTCCCCCACTCCGTCATCGTGCCTTTCACACTGACAGAAGGGCCTAATGAAGGCGCAACAGCCACGCATGAAAACAGGCTGTGTGAAAGAGGCTTCAAGCTCTTTCTTTCATCAGATTTTTTTCTTTCCCGTCAGCTCTGTAGAAAAACAGCCTCCCTTCCCCTCCTACTCTTATCTCATTCCAAACTTCATTTTGATAACAGGATCCTCCCCACCAAACATGTTAAAATTGTACAACACTCACTTGCCAGTAAATTTATGGCTGAACAGTTAAATGAAAATATGAAAAAACCCAAAGAAGTTCCTATTTTGTGTTTTTTGTGAGACTTCTGGGGAAGGTTCCAGTAATAAAATCTTAGGACTGGATGTATTGCATACAACCCAAACAACTGTCATCTTTACCACCACATGTCTGCACTTTATATCACCCTCTACAAACCTGTTAAAACTATTAAAAAAAACACTTACAATGTCAAGTGTCTACTCTGACTGTTTTCATTGATGTCTTGGCCTAACGCTCTATTAAAACTGAACTCAGGGAATTCCCTGCAGCTCTATCCAGATTTTATTCCTCCACAATTAATCTTTTCATCCCGCTTTTCCCATCAAACAACTTTCCTCCTCTGTCTGTCCTCCATCATCCATCACCGCCTCCTCCTACCATCTCTGGCTCTATGTCAGTGGTTGAGTCAAGGCCTATCTGTCCTCCCCTCTCACTGAGCTGTTAGACCATGTTCACCACCCTAATTAACTTACTGTCTTATCAGTTTCTGTGTGTGTGTGTGTGTGCATACTGGCCTCTGAAGCATGCTGGAAAATGAACGCCAGTAATCAGACAAATCCTGGTTAGTCTAAAGTTATTCCAGTCAACACATTGACACATTCCTTTCTTTTCAATGTGCACAAGCATTTCATTAACTTCACCAGAATCCAATATAGCTATTCTTGTATGTTGGAGAGTCATGTGAGAGTGTGTCCATCTGTAAAATTGTGTATTATCTGCTGAAATGTGTAATGATGTCAACCTTTTATGGATTTGTGTGTGTGTTTGTGTGTGTGTGTATTATACTCCAGCAGAGGACAGGGGGGTTGTCAGTTTTATTAGTGTCTTTCAGACGAGAAAAAGCTGTGTGCCCTGCTCCTCATTAGAAGCTGATAAAACACACATGCATGCATGCATGCTCGCACACACAAATCTCACACACACACAAAAAAAACACACAGACACACAAATGACCTTGGCATGACAAATGGTAGGAGATCAGTGTGTGTGTGTGTGTGTGTGTGTGTGTCCAAAGAGCAGCAGGGGTTAAGGAAAGGCTTTTCAAGTTGTGGAGTCCAAACTATGCCAATGAAAACAGAGTCCATATTGGAGCCAGGCAGCTGTCTAAAAATACAGCCAGAGACACAATATGGAGGATGACTAAACCATGAATGCTTCACACAACATGCTTTGACTGAAATGCCTCCTGAAACACTATTCTTCCACTCTCAGACTCTTTATCTGTGTCTCGACTGATTAACACACCAGTGAAACACACCACTGATGTTAAAAGTAGTTGTTTCTCAGTAACTTTGTGTGGTTGTTTATGTGCTGCACACAAGAGTAAGACTCCACAACGTATTCTTTTGCTGCAAATGACATAGGTTTAATACACACTCTGTGGTGATTTTTTTTTTCAGGCACAGCTAGCAACAACTAAAGCCCCTTTCACACCTGCACTGCAAACATGAAATCATCCAGAATGCGAGACTGTATGTGAGAAAGCAAATGTCCATTTTAATCGGACCGGGCATCAATCAGAGTTAATCCTCCCAGCTCCCTAGTACAAAGAGTGAGCACATGTGTGTCTATCATGCTGCAGCCAACAGCAGAAGAAAGCGAACCTCCGATGATAAAGAAGGAAGGCGATATATATATAAAGACAGCAACGAAAATGTCTAACTGGAGAGACGATGAGATTCAGGAACCGGCTCTGTGTAATCCGCATCAAGTCCAGGCACCCCACTCACCTAAATCAGACTGAGTATTTCCAGTAAGTGACAACACATCCATCTGACACAGACAATCGCTGTTGTGTACCACTTATGTGAAAGAGAAACTCCAGAAATATCCGGGCCTGATTCTCCTGTCACTGTCCAAGGCTGATATGTGAAAATGGCAGTCCTGTTATATATGTACCTTTGGCATGATGTAAATACAACATAATGTTGCAGACATGGGCACATGATAATATTTACACCACAAGACCCCTTGTGCCTACACTAATGCAGGAAGTGCAATATGAAGTTAAGCGATAAAAGCATTTGTGGATGCAAACAAATTTTCTTTTTAAAAAAGATATTTTTTAAAATATTTGTAAAATTCTATATTTTCTCCATGAACACAGAAAGCACAGTAGAAGATTAATGAGGGACTTCTGTTATAGCTAACACTGTGTGTATGTAGACTTTTACTCACAGCTCCTTCAAAGACGCTGTCGTATATGTTGTCAGTGCCACATTGAGGGCAGGTGAAGGTGAACCTCTCACAGTCTTTGTAGCGCTCCTCATCAGTCAGCTGCACCGGAGCCCCCAGCGTGCCATCGGCCTCTTCCTCCCTCTGGTACTGCTGGTGAGCCCGGAATTGACTCGGGTCCAGACCTGTATGGAGAAAAAAATCATTCTGGTTTATACCAAAGAATGTTTTATCCTGTCGCATTTCTCTTTTTTCTTTTACATTAATCTGCAATATTTCAAGAAAATGTTGACACATAGAAGGGACAGAACAGGCAAAATTCTTTGGCAATTTCTATCCAAACCACTTACTTTAACTATTTGACAACAACAAAACATCTATTTTGTACTTTTATGAGGCCTTTGAAACATTGGGTGTGACAGCTTTTCTATGTTTGGCTGCCTCAGCTGTCAACAGTGACTATGTAACAGGAATTATGACTTATGCTAACACATACATAAAGAGAGATTAGTACTATCACTCATAGTAAACTGTGTCCCACAAATACCTCATGGCGAGTGTTTATTTATAAAATAGTCTGCAAACTACAATTAAGTCATTTAATTAGAGATGTTATAAAAGTTGATGTCAACACCTATTAAAAACATTGAACTCGCTAAATTTTAATTAAATACTTTTAAACATTTGGTTGTTTTTGTTTTACTAATTTCTGTAATTCGTCAGGGTTTCTTTAGGTTATAAAGAAACCTGAAATACCTCAAGTCCTAACTGAACACCAGAAGGACATTGGGTCACCACTCTCAATACAAATGAAGTCTTTTATAGTTTTCCAAAACCTGCCATTAACTCACCCAGCCACGTGGCAATGAGCACGCTGTCGATGCCTTCGATGGGGTCACAGATACGGGACACCACGGGATGGACCTGCTGGGCAAGGTAGTACTGAGTATCCAGACTGAGACCCTCCTGCTTCTGGAGCTGCTCTAGAGCATAGGCTCTCTGACTGGCTGCCAGAGTGGAGCCATCCTTGAAGAGAAAGAAAAGACATACAGTCGTTCGAGTGGTAGCTTTTCTATAGTGTACCAAAAAAAAAGAAAAGGCTTTTGATATTCTTATATTGCTTTATATCTAATAACCAGATTATAATAGGGTGATTAAATGGGACTATAAAAACCCTGAAATGACTAATGGATGGACAGAATGTTTATGTTTGCCTCTTAGACACACACCTTGCAGATGATGTAAGAGACTGTATCTCCGGCTTTGACCCGGTGACCACCCTGGGAGTTGATCCATAGAGCCACATGGACGTGAGGGAGGCTCTTCTTATCTGGGTAGTCCTGAGGATCTTTAGTCAGAGCCTGTGGGAAAAATTACAACACATAGGGTGTGCTGGTTTGTCTCCATGCTTCCCTACTTTCCACTGTTTACAGAGGAAGCACACAACCCAGCTTACTCAAGACTTCAGGTTAAACTTTTCTATTCAGGTGTGGAACCGTACAGTACATACATGCAGCTGTGTCCTTACCTTGTGTATCTCATATTGGTTGAGTGGTATGGTTCCAGCTGCTACCTTTTCTCCCACCTCCACAAGGTGTTTCTGGATGTTCTCCACAATGACATCCCGACTCTGGTCTGACAAGATTTGGCCGATCACATAGCTGCAAGAACAGAGGACCGCAAAGCAGAGGAGCACGTTTAATCATGCATAACAAGCAATTGAAAACCAAGGCCAATGGATAATTTTTTATGCAAATGAAGCTTTCAGTCATAACTCTGCCTGATCTTTACGTACTTGCCGCATTCCTTAGCCAGGTCACACCAATCTCTGCGCACAATGTCCAAGCCTTTGAGCTCCTGCTTGACGCTGTATCGTCCTTCGCCATGGTTCTCCACCACCAAGGCAGCGTATTTCTTCTTCTTCAGGAGTAAAAGCGACTTAAACACGCCGTCAATGTCAATCTCCAGCAGTTTGTAGAGCTTGTTCACTTCTGCCTTGACCTTTGAATAACAAACGCACATATACATTCAGTAAAAATGTCAAATATGGAAACAACTGAAGAAAATGAATACACAACTTCTCTACTGCCCATGAACATGAAAAACACAAAGACTAACACACCTTATTTCCAAGTTTGTAGACTTCCTCAAGAGTCCTGCTGTTGGTGTTGATCATAATGGAGTCAGTGTCTCCGTAGATGACTTCCAGATTCATCTAAGTCACACAAGAAAAAAAAAACAGTTAAATAAGTAAGAAAAGACAATATATCGGCTTCAAATTAGGGCTGAACAATAAATCAAATGTATTGAATTAGTGGAATTACTAAAACTACAACACTAAAGGTACTTCTACCTCATTTTCTGATCAGAACTTATGTATAGTTCACACAATACTATGACTTCTCTTATAAGTATTTTATATGTTTTTTTCCATCTTTCATTTTTTACCACTTTTTAAAATGTTTTTTTTATTTAAATCAAAAAGGTTTTTCTAATTTTTCTAATCCCTTAGCGTGCCTCTATGTTGCTGTAACAGTAATTGATTAATTAGTTGAGTCATTAAATTATTGAGATAACTGTGACAATTTATCCTGATACAGATTTTAGGCCATATCCTGCAGTTATTTGTTTCATTTTTACATTTTTATTGTTTCTTTTTATTATATTTCTTTAATAACCCACCTTCTGAACCATGTCTTTGGTGTGCATCAGAATCTGAAGAAAGCAGACACAACAGTGTGATCAGGGACTGATACAAAGAACAAAATAACATTACTACAAGTGCAGTATTTGAGCACAGTAAACAAACAAATCACTCAGGCACAAACAATGATTACATATCAAGTTTCTTTGTTATTTATTCTGTGTATGTGTGTGTGCCTGGGTGTGTGTGTGTGTGGACACAGAGCAGGTGACTTGCTTTTAAATAGGGGATAATTGGCTAAGAGGGCAATTATGAGAGCATGCTGTGACAGGCGTCTTTTCAACCCACACACATCCTTGCCAACTAACACACACTCAAACACACGTGCACACCTTAATGACTCGTAATGGCCTTTATCACCCGCAGAGTGAGTGACGGACAAATAAGAGGATTCTGTTAACGCAGGTTGTCCACTCTGTGTGTGTGTGTGTGTGTGTGTGTGAGTGTGTGTGTGTGTGAGAAAGAGAGAGAGTGAGTGAGTGAGAGAGGGCAAGAGATCTGAGCAGCGGAGGGATCCCAACAGGTGGGGGCACAGAGGAGGGGAGGGCAGGGTGGGAGCTCCGGGTAGCTAATCTGGGGGGTCGGAGGGACAGAACGCAGTGTGACCTGTCACCAGCAATCTGCTCCTCAATCAACCACAGCCGCATATATACACACCCCAACTCACACTGTGCTCTGTGTGGGGACAAGGACGTGGCTATTTCAGAGTGTGAGGAAGGGGCGGGTTCAGGCTGTAGCAGGACTGGGGAGGTGTTCCACTCCCTGAAACCAGAGTGGGACTTAAGCATGCTTTATGGGCTGCTACATACCACTGTACGGCGGGGGGAGTTTGAGTCATTCACAGAACAGCCTCCTCCATTAGGGACTGCAGTCAAGGTCAAGGTCTCACCACAAACACACATTCACAATCACACACGCACACACAAATCTTGGCCTCAGCACATAGGGACTAAATTATGCTGCTAAGCTCTAATGCAGACAAAAACACTAGCCTGTCTCCTGCTAGTTTAGGAGATGAAGATGCAATTTTTGCATAATAAACATGGCATACACGTGACAAGGTGTGTGAGCTAAAATGGCTGAGCACAGGGCTGTAAACTAGCGGTCGCCACTCGCCAAATGAGACTAAAATATTCCCAAGGCAACTTAATTTTGGAGGGCTACATGCTACATGGCGGGTAAATGTTTGTCTAGATGGTTGTGCTTGAGCAAAAAATGATGCATGATATAATTTTATAGCTACTACAACTAACGTTGTAGTAGCTATAAAATTATCAATTATGACAGTAGCGAGCGTACGGGTCACTGCTCTTTAAAATTTTGGCAAAGTGACTGTGATTAGAGCGCAGCAATGTGGCGGCACATTCCTGGTGTGACTGAACCAAAGAGGAAAAAAACAGAGGAGATGGATGGAGAGTAAGGCGAAAAAGAAGGCGAAAAATTGACAAAAAAAGCAAAAGTGAGGAAGTTCAGTGAGAAGTAGAAGTCTGACAGGGAACGGCTTCAGTACGACAACTCGACGGTGTCATGTTTTGCTCTGGCTGCCGGACACAATATGATGCTGTGGCACGAGAGCTCAGTTAGTAGCAGGCAGCCTGACTATATAGATGGTGGTGCAAAGAGGGTGTCTGTTGAAGTCAGTAATGAGGAGATCTGATTAGAGATGCATACTGGATCAGACCCATCTGTAGTTCTGATGAGTAATTAATGAATGTTTCCTTTGTCAAAGTTTTGCAGTGTTAAAGTTTTGAAATTCTGAAGTACTGAAACAGATGTATATGCAACAAAAGAGGCAATTTATTATCTGAACAGTAAAATATTTACTTGGCGAGTAGATTCTATCATCTACCGGTCCCCTTTGCAGGTGAGCCAAAAAGTTAGTTTACAGCCCTGGCTGAGCATATCTGAATCCTTAGATTAGAATAACTGCCTTGCCTTCATCAACCAGTGAAGTTGCAGTTTACATCCATGTCTGTCCAGACTTGCATAATATATATATAATGAAGGAATTCAATAAAAGGCATTAAGTGTATTTCTGGCAAAATGTAGAAAGCTGCTTCACATACATCTTCAACCTCCCAGCACAGAAATTCTATATAATCAGCACAGTTCCAAGGTTAATGAAACCTAAATTCAGCTCAATTGAGAAAGCATGCAAACAGCAAATGATATACCTGACTGGCATCAAATCATATTGGTTGATGATAATGAAAGATCCAGTAAATAAATTACTGCCACAAAGCAGTGCTGCTCATTGATTTGAAACATTCCAAAGTGTGTGAAGCACTACATGAATAAACGCAAGCCTTTCATTCATTTGAGACTGAAGTGGTCTCACTGAAATGAGGGAAAGCGCCAACGCAAAAAAAAGAAGAAAAAAAGAAGAAGCAGTCGTTGAGCAAAAGATTCAACATCTGTTTTTCAGTCTGAACTACAGATTGTATAAAAAAGTGGAGGAAGCTTCCAAGCCTGAAAAGTGAAGCTAATACAGCAGTGAAAGATAATTGTAAGATTTTGGTTGGCTAAAAATGTCTTGTTCAGCGTTTACTTGCCAACCAGGCTAGCCAACTAGTGCTAACGTTAAACAAAACAAGATTGCAACAGCCAAAAACGCTCGAGGTATCGACAAAACAATGGGTGACGTCTACATTGTTATACAGTCTGTTGTCCGAACACCTACTGATACTGACACTCAAAAGGAGAGCTACCTCAGTATAAGTGGTATGTCAAAATGCTCGTGGTGTATGTCATCATATCGACACATGGACTCTTTGGTAATTTTTCTCCATGATAAAACGGCAAAAGAGAAGCGCTGAAAGAGGAGAGAGACCGAAGAAGAGACTGGAATGATCAGAGAATAGACGGAAGGAAAGGGCAGGGAAGTGATGAATAGAGAGATGTGGGAAAGACAGAGACAGAGCGACAGCAAAGTGAGGCGGGAGGGGGAGGCGAACGAGGTGAGAATGCGTTGATGTAATTGATGTGTGGACTCATTTAGACAGGTTTTCCATATGCTGTCAGTCCCAGCGGGACAGACTGCTTTAAGGAATGAAACCATGTGAAAGACAAGTCGTTTGACCATGATGCAATGCGTGCAACTGACTGTGTGCGCGAGTGCTCATCTTTAAAACACATACCAACACACACATACTATATGGACCAATGAAAACACATAGCCCCAGGGGGTACAAAGTGTGTGTGTGTGTGTGTGTGTGTGTGTGTGTGTGTGTGTGTGTGTGTGTGTGAGATCCCTCTGATGACTACACTAGTCACCACCGTGCATGCCACTCATACAGGGGCAAACAACTGAAAAAGCTTGACTCGGATAACTAACATTACCAGGAATGCTGTGTCCTTCAGTAATACAACGGTCTTTTAAATCAACCAGATGATCGAAAAGGGATTCATGTAGAGCTGCAACAATTAATAGATCTGACAGAAAATTAATCTACATCCACTTTATTTTATTTTAGCAAAACTTAACTGTAATGGTCGGATAAAACAAGATATTTGAAAAAGTCACCATGACCTCTAAGAACTTGTGTCATTTCCCCCCCGTTTAATGACATTTAACACAACAAATTTATAACCGAATTTATTATATCTTGAAACTGTTTAGATTTGATACATCTCCAGTCCAGTGATGTACGGTTAGACAATTTTCCCCAGTCAATTCCCAAAGTCCAATTGTAATACTATGGGTAAAGGTGAATCTCCTCTTGTCTTTTCTTATTTGTGCCATTTTCTACTCAGTAAATTTATAAAATCCGTTTAAAATCTTACTTTCATTTTCCTCTTTTTGTCACACTGTAAAACATCACTCAATTATCTTAAGTTCCTGCATCTTTCATTCCCAGCTCATCTGTGCTAACACAGTGTAATTAGACTGGACAGTAATTGAGCAGCTCATTGATAAGTGCCCAACGATATGAAGGATCAGGACAGAGGTTATTCAATTAATGAATTTTTTAAAAACTCGTTATCCCTATCCCACCTCATCCTTCTTTTTTTCAGGCCACAATATAGACGAGGGTCAGTTTGCATTGTTTGGGCTGTGAGAGGTCAAGGAGCTTCAGGGGTCAAATGAGATCGCATGACTGAAGCTAACCCCCGGCTCAGCCTACTTTGCTGTTGTGCTGAATGGAAGTGATGCTAGTGCCAACAGGGATCTGAATGCTTTTAAAAGAAGTGTGTTGCTCTTAAAAGAGCCGTTGTGTTGTAGTGAGATCAGGCCGTCAGTGATTTAACCTCTGAAGCCGTACAGGTGCTGCCCGGACTCCTCCTCAGCTTCACTCTGCACTGACGGCTTTCTTCTTCTTCTGGATTTCCAGCAGACTAGGTGCCTAAAGGCACGTCGCGGCCATCCACAGTTATATCCATTATATGATATCCATAGGAACTGGTTTACCCCAAGTACTGCAACAATGGCGGCTTTGGTGAGCCCGGCGAGCCCCTGGATGTTTCACAGAGAACTTCGATGACGCTTACAGCAATCTCAATGCTGATTGGCTGTCGCGGCACAGCTTAACTCAATGTCGCTTGTAAAGATAACATTTTTCAACTTCAAGCAACACACGCGATGAGGCGATAGATGCTTCATCACATCGCTCTTATCGCTCAGAACGTGTCGCCCGAAGCGACACACGCGATGAGGCGATAGATGGTCATGAAAGCTGGGTCATGACCGAAAGAACGAGGTCGCGGGTACTCGCGGCCAAAATCGGTTTTCTCAGGAGGGTGGCTGGAGTCTCCCTTAGAGATAGGGTGAGAAGTTCAGCCATCCGTGAGGAACTCGGAGTAGAGCCGGTGCCCCTTTGCGTGGAAAGGAGCCAGTTGAGGTGGTTCGGGCATCTAGTAAGGATGCCCCCTGGGCGCCTCCCCAGGGAGGTGTTCCAGGCACGTCCAGCTGGGAGGAGGCCTCAGGGAAGACCCAGGACTAGGTGGAGAGATTATATCGCCACACTGGCCTGGGAACGCCTCGGGATCCCCCAGTTAGAGCTGGTTAATGTGGCCCGGGAAAGGGAAGTTTGGGGTCCCCTGCTAAAGCTGCTGCCCCCGCGACCCGACCCCGGATAAGCGGATGAAGATGAGATGAGATAGATAAACCTTCAACTTGTAGCAGACTTGTGGCATCTTAGAGACAATGTAGCCTGCAGCTACAGTTTTGGACCTGAGAGCTTGGGCGTACTGTTCAGAGTTCTTGTGTTCCTGCAGTATTTCAACTCGGACTTGCACAGCGAAGGTGTGACATTTTAACTTTCTACTCCCCATTTTTAAAACATAATGTACCCAACAATCTACTTTGAGGCTTGAGGACACAGATTTCAGGGCGTCTGACCCTGCCAAAGTTGCTACGAGATGTAGCTGGGTTAAGTGGTGCTACCGTAGTCTGGAACAATCAAAGCTGCCATGATGTGAACGAGGGAGACAACTACAGGAGCACAGGTCCACGATAAATGACAACATCTTGTTTAGCTGACGAGTGCAGCTGGATAAACCTGAATCAAGATTTTCAGAAGAGAAATTAAGGTAGTTGATTAGTTTGAAGAATTGGGGGTTTTGCATTTTTACATCACACATCATTTAAGGCCTAAATTTCTCATTGTGAAATCTGTACATGCACATGTCTGACTTTTCACAGCTTGCAATTTTAAACGTAATGCTTTTAGCAATGTCTCATGTCTTTGTACGTACACACGGGTGTCTAAACATGAGCTGTACCCATTAGCTGTGCGATATTGCACCCTGTCATGTTAATTGATGAGTGGTTCAGCCTTGTTGTGATATCTGGCTTTTCCTCAGCTGTTGCTCAGCTATTTGATGGTCTTATCTATTAGGGATGTGTGTCTCATGTTGCCACGTCGCTCTCATGTATTCTTTGTTTCATTCCACTTCCACCGCCTACTCATCAAAATATCTTTTGTCTTTTGCCAGGCTGTCATTTTAAATAAGAACATGGGTCTTAACTGATCTGCCTTGGATGAGTGACAAACGGTTTATAGATTGAAAGGAAGCAATAAAGATGATACCCCTCTACAAACACACCATACACCCTGCCTCAGAGCAGAGGGAGCATGTTAACCCTCAGTGCGGCAGAGGGCCCTTGTAAAAGGAGCCAGGGGCACCAGTGACGATTGTTTTGAAAAGCACTCAGCTGAAAAGCATTTTGGGATGACAGTCGGCCGACTGAAATAGCACCTGTGGAGGAACACACCACTGTCAGAGCTGGGGGGGGGGGGGGGGGGGGGGGCTGTCGTTACGCACAACACAAACACACAAATACCCTTTTTTCACTAACAGTCTCACACGCAAGATGCATAAAAGATTCGTAGTCCCTCTTCTACTAGTGTGAGCTCTCATGTGCAAATACCTCCATACACACACACACAAAATCAAAATCCTTCTCACTGATATGATTTCACATGCATGAGCGCAAATAAACACACAAACACATGCACACACACGCACACTGGCAGATGCCATTGCTGTGTTCTCATGTCTACTACTGGGAGGGTCAATCTGCTGTAAATCTGTGTCTGATTTAATACAACCGGCTGAGATCACAAACACTGGCGATCATCGAAAATAGCTCTACAATGACAACAATTCTCATGCTGTCTGGTCAATTAAAAAATGTGGTACTTTAATAGCTGGAAAGGACACATTCTGACGTGTCATTTCATCCCTGGCACAGTCAAAGTAGTCATCTGAATTCTTAAAATGTTGGCAGGCAAATAAATAATATTCGTGTACATACTTTAGTCAAAAGAGCTAATTAAAATGTGATATTTGAAATAGCAGGCAATAGATGGTTCAGGAAAATGAAATGACCTTTGTCATTATGCATCAGTTTCATTCTCACACACTGAGCCAGGTCTAATTATTTATGAATATATTTTTCATTGAACTTTAGAGTGTCTATAATGAATATTTTATATAATAACAATGTATCAAATGACAATGTGAGTTGATTCATTCAGCAGTCTTTCAGGGGAAAAGCTCTAAAATCCACACGGTACGTTTAACCTTACTTGCCAGATGGTTTGTTACACATCTGAGAAGCGCTCTTTGGAAACTGTTTGGAAAAGGGAAGGCAATTTCAAAATTATACATGGCGGGTGATTGGATGGACGACATGTCTATCAAGGGCTAGTAAAGTCAGTGGGGAGAAGAATGAAAACATATTATCCATCAAGAAAAGCCTTTCGGTGATGCTCTTTGCTCTTCTTTCAATGAAGAAGTCTCCAGTTGTGATAAAACGGACGCTACTGCATCATCTACGCTAAGCTCTGTAAGAGCCGCCATTATTATTTTGAGCAAACACTCGCCTATACTGTCGCCTTTTTTCATCAGATCATAAAAGTTTTAATAAAACTGAACATATGCATCACCTACTTGCCAATACAACTAAAACCACAAATATTATCTAATTTACAACTCTATCAGTGGCCCTGACAAAGACAACATATGTCAGATCAATCCGTAATGAATTATAATCCCTGCCGGTCTCATGTGGCCTCATTAGCAGGTATTACTAAAGTTGCAGTTTAGATTCTGAAACCTTGTCCTGTCCACTGTCAGCCTTCACAGACAAGCGAATGTAGCCAAAATAGCAGCGCTGCTCCCATGTGACTATTTGTTAAGTCCACTCCTATCAGGAGTAAAGCCAGCTCTGCCGACTATGGGACCATGGAAACATTCAGGACTTATTGGACGCGCACACACACACACACACACACAAGCACACACAGGAACATCAGTGTAGACAGGCTTATGTATTCTTAAATCTAATTCGGGGAAATGTAAAAATGACCCTTGTGATTCTGAGACCCTGAATGAAGAAATGGGGGCAAAAATATTTACTCACATCCCATCTCATCTCAGCCTGACAGACGCACACACAGAAGAGACATGATATGGTGTTTTAGATATTCCGGCGTCTAATTCGGGGAAATGATTTGTGATTCCTGAGACAAGAGGAACGATGCAGAACCTGAATGAGGGATACCACGGGCAACAATATTTACTTAGACTTCATTACAAGCACACGCACCCTCACACACATAGAGGTTTAACCTAAACCCAACTTTGACCTCTCCACACCCTCGGCTCTGTTACCCAATCTAGCTTCTATCCCTCACTCTGCATGCCATCCAATAATGTGAACTACGAGCTCCTGTCAGGCTGTTTTTAAACACAAGGACAGAGACTCAATTACAGCAGAATGGCTTTCAGGAGTCATCCTCCATCCTGTGACACACACACACACACACACACACACACCTGTTAATGGTTGTCAGATTTGCTGGCAAAAGGGTCAAAGGTCTAACCAATCTGCATTCCACAACAATCAACGGCTTCAACCGGCCTCTGTTGTTAACATCACTCGATTAGAAGGACTTACACAGACATACAGTTTGTGTTCAGAGAGGAGAAGATGCCTTAAAAAAACAAATATGTCATAAAAGTAGCAAAACTACAATAAAAAGAGCTTCTGATTCAAACTGTGTCTTTACCTACATTTAAAGACCTTAAAGAAGCTTTTGTAGTGCCCTTAACCGAGACACTTCTCTATTTGCTATGACTAACAACATTAACACCAGCATAGGAAATTAACACCAACGACCAGCCAAATTCTGTAGAGTTTTTCCTGCAACTGATCTCTGATCTAAAACAGCATGTGCAGAAAATCCTATTTTCTCTATGCTTAATTCTCTCCATTTGTAAGGTGAAACTGTCAGTTCAAGTCAGGGATAGACCAGCCAGTGGTCAGCAGACAATAAAAGTCTTCCTGGTATGACAAATGCATTTATCAGCCTATTATAACCACATGCATGTAAGTTGTCTGTGTTTCATATATCGGTTTCTCTGCACCCAACTGTTCTCTGGCGAACATACAAAAGAACCCAAAATAACACTGAGGGGTTGAGGGGGACATCAATCTGTGGCTGTGTAATCCTAAACCTTCACCTTCCTCTTAATACCCATCATCCCCCCCTTAATACCCACACATACCAGGACAGAGTAGGGCCACAACAAATGGTCCCCCGACAAAGGGCAGAGTTCGGCCAGTAGCACTTGTGCGTGCACACGCATAGACCCATCATGTACATCAACACATACATGCAGACACAGATAGACAAGACATATTCAAGAAGCACACACAAGAGTCAGGAGGGGAGCTTTGTGGGGGCTTTCCCCTCCTAACTTGGCAAGTCTGATCAGAAGAGCCACCGCCAAGGGTCTGTCATCCCCTCTGAGCCCCCTCATATGAACCCTGCCTGGGCTGAGAAAACCACTGTGGTCCCCGGCCTGCCGGAGGCAAACCGAGAGCGAGAGAAAGATGAGAGCTAAGCCAATCAATAAATACACAGAACACATGCACATTCACCCGCACACTTGTCTAAGCAGATGAAGGGAACGTGTCGAGGGGCGGGAGGGTGGATTTACACTGCACACAGAGCAGGGGTCTGTGTACGTGTTACAGTTACAAAAATAAAAAGCCCCTTAAATCATGATATGAAAGTAGAGTGCAAATGTGACGATTAAAACAAGGGTCGGGGTGCAAACGGCAATACCCACAAATACACTACAAACCCCGCTATAAATGCCAGCTGGCCTTTCTGGCACGCTGCAGTCGGAAACTACCAAGAACTACTTGTATTGCGGTTATTAAACGGTTGTCTGAACCAAACTGCTCGTGGCTTCTTCTCCCAGGCCAGCCAGTATACGTATGGAAGAGAGTGATGGCCCATTTACAGGAACACAGCCTGCAGTTTCATCGAAGCTGGCTTTGGCTAACGAAATACTTAATGGGGGTTGGATAGTAAATCCTGACCAATAACAGAAATTTCCCATTAATATTTTAAACACTAGTGGGTAGCTGAATTTATCATATAAAAATTTGACCAACTGGATAGAGATATATGGAGACTCATTTACAGTGGGACATCCTGGTTGTGTTGATGTCGATCTCTTCCCAAACACACAACCTGCAGTATAAATAGATGCGTGTCTAGGATCATGGATACAAAGTAAACAAAACACTAATATAAGATTGAGCAGTGTGAGATCTCCTGCCACCTCAGCAAGCTGAGGTCCATGCCATGTACTCAGTACACTTTGGGTTCAGATCTGACTTATGACCTTAAGATGCTCAACTCTCCAAACTGTCATATCACTCTCCAAAGTAAGCAATGTACGGACGCAGTAAAATCCTAATAAAACTATCTTTATTGTGTTTACTGTCCCTTCAGCAAACTGGTTACTTCAGAAGAATGAGAACGCGCTGAAGGCACAGTAGCCCATCAAAATAATTTTATATAAATAATTTAAAACATAAATGTATTCTCTATAAGAATTTATGTCACACAATAGTTGGTATGTAAATAAAAACAAAGTTATTAAATTATATGACGAGATTATTGTTCAAAACGATATTTGTTGGCCATGATAATGATTCTCACATCCACAATAAGAGAGCAATATTTAATTATGCAAAGCCTGTTGTGAATTCGCAATATTTGGCCTCTATCTTGACTCGATGAAAGAAGCAACTGTACGTGCTTAGTTTAAGCATCTGTAATAGCAACAGTTGAGTGTTTGTTATCTAAACTGTTGTAAGTTGAACAGGTGAAGTAAAAATAACGTTGCAGGTAGTCTAGTTTACAAACACGCTCATTAATGACACTAACATGCTCATGTGTTTTTAACGGAGCTAGAAAACAGATCATTGAAGGTGTTTTGCCCTCACTATTCCCCATCAAGTCTGTTGTTGATGTGACGTACTTCAATGTGATGTTGGTGCCCGATGTGTTTACTGTGGAATGAGCACAACACCGGACTGTTAGCCCACCGCTACATGAGTAAAAAGTAATGCTTTATCCACACACTCTTGTCACAGTGAAGCACATTGCTATGGCAGGAGGATTGACAACTTTGTTCAGCTCATTGACTGTAATAACTTAAGTGTAGAATGAATGCATGTCAGAAATAGCCAGCAAGCCAACAAGAAAGTTACTTAGCTTGTTTTTCACCATGGTTTCATGCAGCACTGGTGGCAATGTTTTTTTCCTAGAATGGCAAAGGCATAGCCTGCCCTACTCTTTACAATTTCCCTACTCTATCTCTGATTGGCTTAACCTCATATTCTTGCCCTAACCAATCCATCCATAGATATTTATAAATATGTGCATCTCTTTTAAGCCGAGAACCAAGCCAACCAGCTACAAGAATAATTGGAGCCTTAAAATATTTGATTCCGTGCAAAAACAACTTATGTCTATATTTGAAATATATGAGTCATTATTACTAATAATCACAGCTTTGCTGATGATAATTTTATATTATGATATTCCTTATTGATTGATTTATGAATACAAAGAAAACATCACTTAATATCACAAGTTAGCACGGATATATCCATGTCAGCACAGAAACTATTGAAGTAGCTAGTGTAACCAGTGCAGCCAGTGAGAAATCGGCGAGAAAGAAGGTAAATATCTCTAATTTTTTAAACTAAATTGTTACCATTTGGCTACAGAACACTTACATTATGCTACGGGAACTGTTTGTTGTTATTTTTGTTGAAGTTTTAAAAAGATTACATAACCAAATAAGTTTACAATTACAACATTTTTATGTTATTCACGGCTCCTTAACGATTGGGA
The DNA here is from genome assembly GCF_963691815.1 of Echiichthys vipera. Lineage (NCBI taxonomy): Eukaryota > Metazoa > Chordata > Actinopteri > Perciformes > Trachinidae > Echiichthys > Echiichthys vipera. The sequence continues at coordinate 15,375,972 of NC_139846.1, read as the reverse complement.
ACACACACTTGAATTAACTATCATATATATTAAGAGTTTAATATGCCTTCACACTGCTTGCAAAGTGCTGCGATGTCACCAGTCCAGACAATGTAAATGTAGCTGACTTTGTGGCTGAGAGCAGTGCTGCTTCGTCAATAAAATAAAGCCTGAACGAGGTAAGATGTAATTAACCCATCCACCTCTGGCTGTTGACAACGATACCAGCAGTAACTCTGGATACAGAGAAACTCCCACCTGCACCAGCGAATCAAATGTGCACCTTTTACAAAGTAGCTCTGTCAGCCGAACAACTAGAGTGACTGGAGGCACAAATGGACTGACAAAATAACACACACTGAGTTACTGCCCTGCCCTCTATTAGTGAACACAATGAGTGTGTAAGGGGATCTTAATGAAGGACTCCCCTGAGGCAAAGCTTGACGCCTCTGCTGAGGATGTGTACTGTTAGAGCTCATTAAATGAACATGAGTACTACCACTAACATGGTGGTAGTGTGTGTGTGTGTGTGTGTGTGTGTGTGTGTGTGTGTGTGTGTCTGTGTGTGTGGTGTTCAGTTACAATACCAGATTTAGACGTTTATGTCATGCAATACACATGCCTCTATGCGCCAATTTATCGAGTGTACATGCCCGTTTTGTTCCGTTTGAATCATTACACAATCAGACTTTACATGGAGAGAGTTGAGAGCTTCGTGTGTGTGTGTGTGTGTGTGTGTGTGAGAGATTTTAATACTGGAGAATACTTACAGAAAGCTATTGATATCAGACAACACAGCAGGTCTCTTAGTCTGACAAATGAACTTGAGGGAATAATCATATTTAGATCAGGGAAGGGCACAGGGTGAGGGAGGAAGTGATCACTTTGTGATGATAAAGGATGATAAATGTGAGACGGGTGAAAAAGAAGCAGAAGATGAGGAAGCCGTTAGAAAAAAAATGGCATACGGGAGGAGGGGCGCAAGGTGTGGAATTTGATGTAGCAGTGCCCTCTTGTGAATTAAAATGGAAGTATTTTCACTTTCAAGGGCTGTTTAATTGTAATCATTTAATCAGTCCGAGTGTGTTTTGTGGCACTGTATGTGCTGCCTGCTTGCTGTGTGTACTGTAATAAATGCACCACTTCAGTTTAACCATACACTTAGTTTAGTTCAGTATATTTAGATCTGTATTAGCAGGGCGGGACAAAATATCAGTATGGGAATATATCGTATTACTTCCTCTCGCTATACAAATATCGATACACTGGCGCCAAATATTGATATTTTTACTAGAGAGAGGAAAGTGTATTTTTTGCATTCATTTATTCAGTTTTTTAGTTTTCTGTAAACGTCATGTACAGAGATTGAAAAGATTTTAGTGGGACATAATTGTATCGTTCCTTTAAACTGCCTTTCGCCAGTTTCCGTGAAGTGATAACACACGTGGACATAAACAACTTGCAGTGTGTGTGTGTGTGTGTGTGACTAAGCTAAGACTCACTTTGTTATACATACATTCATTTCAGTTGTCAAATTGTATGAAACTATCACCACCATGCAGTGAATAAATACTTTTTTTCTGGTTGTTGCCCTTTAGGGGATCATTTTTCAGTAACAGATATCCTGATGTATTGTAATGATTTTCTTATAATGTATCGAGTATCGCAAAATTGCTGTATCTTGTTACCGTGGTTATTGTGGGAAACATATTGATATAGTATTGTGAGTTACTCTGATTCCCAGCCCTTTATCAGAAGTTGCAAAGGCTGCAGCGTCATTGGTGCGTGTGTGGCTCGGACTCACCTCTCTACCCTTGTGTGTGACCAGGGCAGCAAGCGGCTTGGCGTAGAAGCGGCTGAAGCTGAATCCCAGGCAGCCGTACATACTGTTAGCAGTCAGCTTCAGAGCCTTCTGACGAATGTCATACTGATGGACAGATAGACTCAAATTACACCAAAACAGATCTAAGGATTTCATATTCCCCTGAAAACACCCCGGTCATGAAGATTTGATAGGTCGTCTTAACGGTAAATAAAAATGGTTGAAAATAGAAACAATTGTGTCCATCTTTACGCTATGATCCACAAATATTTTCATTAATATATTGGTAAATAAAGATGCTATTTGGTGCTGTGCTTTGAATTTTAAGGATGACACATGAGCAACAAAAATGTAAGTTTTACCCATACTTCTGCAAAACGGTGGTGTGTGAAGTTTCTGTGAATGTTATGATCGATTTTTCCACCATAAAAGAAATGGTCACCGGCTGTGTTATTTTTTTAATGGACGTGAATTCAAACACAGAAAAATCACAGGAGCAAGCTACAAAGACTGTGCAGGAGTGTTGAATACCTAAAATATTTGGTGGAGCATCACTTTAAATCATTTAGTAGACCCGATTTTATAACTTTACAAAAACAAAACAAAAAGGAAAGGGGGTGAGTATCCATATCAACTTAAATTCTAGAACAATTACTATACAGTATTCACTGTACAGCATCTGTGTGTTTCAGTGTGTACCTGCAGGTAGAGGTCTGGGTTGATGTCCTGCTGTTTCATCAGCTGTTTGACTTGTTTACGCCGTTCGACCAGCTTCCTGATTTCTTTGGGCAGGATTCCCATCTCCAGGTTTGTATCTGGAATTTCAGGTATCTCTTCTGACCCATCCTCCTGTTACCATGGAAACAAATGTTCGAAGTTAGCAGGTAATTTGTTCTGGGGACTCACCACCAGGATTCCACCTGGATTGCCATTTACAGCAATCAATATAGATCCATAGAGCATGTCTGGTACTGTAGATTATTTTAGATTATTCAGTTATTACTGAATCGTTTTGGTTACACAAACCTCATTCTTCTTCTGTGTGTTGTAAGCCTCCCTCTGGACAGTGGTGAAGCAGATGTTGAACTCTTGGATGATTGAAGGATACAGGCTGTTGAAGTCAAGCAGCAGCACAAACTTGTCATAGAAACCTGCAGAGAGAGGGGGAGATTAAAGTAACATGTACATAGACAGAAAAAGAAAGACTTTAAACAAAAAACAAAAACTTACCAACTTTAGGGTCCAGCACCAGACCTCCAGCATAAGCTGCCTTCTTCTTCCGCTTGCCTTTCCCTGCATCCACATCTTCTTCTCCCTCAACCTGGGACACAGGAACAAAGAGAAAAAAGATATTTTGTCACATGATTGTGCATTACTAAAGAAGATGCCCTTTGCGATTGTGTGTGACTTTACCGTTTCCAGCTGGGCCTTTTTGAAGGATGGTTTGTCAGGGACAATGTAGTTTTTGTCGTGGAAGGCATGAAGCAACAGGAACTCATTTCTCTCGGCACGGCCCCCCATCAAAGTACGAGACTGCAGAGAAGAAGCAGGAGGAAATCAGGTTTGATTGAAGCAAGAGGCAAAAAATCAAGAGCTGAATATAACCTTAGCAAACCTAAAGCACGGCTCAGGGGTCATGGTATCTATAAGTCATATGGTAAGTAAAGTCCAAAACGTCATCTTACCCCGCAGTTTTTTAGTTTTATAGTTCACCTGAAACACACTGGCTTATCAAAGTGGACTGGCTCTAAACCTTGATAAAAGCTTATAATATTTAACGGAGAAACATGTCTTGCTTTTGTTTGCAACCTGTTTTGTTTCTGATTTCAATCTTCGTTATTGGTACTTCAGCTGTTCATAAACAAGAAGAGCTGCTGGAATCAAGAAAAACTTCAACAACAGTCCATCTACACTTCTTCTGTCATGCGTTTAAAAGGCTTTTTTTCAAATAATCGTGGTAGTACAGACATTTTTGATTCGGAGATCCAGATGCATTTTGAGCATGATGCATATTTGGATGTTAACATCATGATCATTCTGCAAGTTGTGAGGTGAATGCGAGGGTGCAAGAGCTCCGAGCTGAGTGATAGCTGTGTTGTAACATTCACAAAAAGAACACTGTTTATTTATTTGGTGTGTTTTTAAAGCAGACGTGGGGGGTGTTTGTTGTTGTTACCATGACGTTGCCAGCAATGTTGGTGATCTGCAGGGCCAGTGGCAGTACGTTGAGCTCACACATAATCTGGAGGATCAGCTTAGCGTCTGTCCAGGTTAACTCCAACAAGTAGAGCAGGTGGGGAGAATCACTGATACACAAACACACGCAGGATACACATTGTTTTTATGGGTCAACGTTGAGGTACAACTAAAAAACACAATCAAAAAACAATTCCAACTTGTATAAACTATTTTTAAATAACACTTGACATACAGCACATCAAAAGAGCTAATGACAGACATGTTCGATTTCTGTTGCTGCAATATGCAAACCCACATCTTTTTTCAAAATAATGTTTTTTCTGAATTGGTGGAACTGAGCCTTGAAGGACAAACAAACCTGTAGAGATTCTTGATGTTTTCCTGGGGGACTGTGGCTCTCTCCAACTTTATCACCTGTGCAGCCAGTTCAGTCAGATGGTAACTTTTACAGCGAATCAGCTCCTTGGCTGAGATCTCCACGTCACACACCAGGCGGCCACAGGTCGCACTTTTCTCCGCAAAGGAACCACGACCCTGCAGAGTACAAAAACATTTAGTGATTTACAAAAGGATATACAAAAATTTAAAGATACATTACCGGGGATTTTTATTCTTATTACCCCTAATTTGGGCATATTGGCCCTCCTGAGGCGTCCAATCTTAGACCAGTGCGGAACCTTGCACACATTGATCCTCTGCAGAATCACTTCCAGGTCAAAGCCAAAGATGTCGTGACCCTGCAGGATAATGATAAGGATTAGTATGCTATATTTTTGTTTTGTTACAATGATCAAACACTGCACCTTCATCTGGGCAAAGGCTTTTTCTGTAATCGATTCAGGAAATTGCTGAGAATTACTCCATCCCATCATCTTCTACTCACCACCAGCACATCAGGGTCGATTTTGTGCATCTTGGCAAGGAAGAAGCCAAGCAGAGTCCGCTCTGTAGCAGCTATCTCTACCTTTGCATTCTAACAGAGAAAGGGAGTCACATCATCAATGATTTTTGTCACATATACTGAAGTAAAAATATAGGCAATATATATTCTCCATCAGTTTTAATGTAATCTACTTTTCGAACAAATTAAACCAAACTACCTTTCTGTAAAATACTGTAGATTTTATTTCAGTTTATTATTTGGCTTTGCCCGGTAATTCTTATCCTATATTCCTCTGTAAAAATCCTGTAAATAAGTAAACCGCTGATCCTTCTCACCTTCTTCCTCACAGCATCTTTGAAGTCGTAGGGGAAGATACAGTCAGCCGGCTTACTGACCACTGCAGAGACAAAAAGAATATAATAACGAGTCAAAAATGTTACTTTCGCTTTTAACTGAGCTCATGCATTTTAATGAAAGCATTCAATGATTAAGTATGAATAACTTACCGCAAAAATGGTTCTGGTATGGAGGTTGAGGTGGAGCTTTATCCATATAGAACTCATAGTGGACCAACGCAGCCAGGGACACGATCTGCAGAGGAACAATTATATCATCAGGTCTTTGATCACTAAGTATCTCAGTGTGCCTGAACACACCATAAAACAGCAACACATAACCATTCTATTCATTCTGACCTCGTTGTGGTGCGTCTTGGGGTTCTGGATAGTCTTGAGGCTGATGGACATAACTGTGATGGGTGGAGGTGACAGATCTTTGACCACAGAGACCAGGTCACTCCTCAGGGCCAGAGCCTCCACCTTACACCAGCTGACCGGCTGGCTCATCAGCTCTAACAGACACAGGAGTTTCATGTGAGTTTCCAATAAGAGGTTATAAAATGTATTTATAGAAATATCAAAAAAAAAAAATCAAGTCAAACTAAATAAAATGCTTTCAAACAAGGGACATCCTCCTTACGTGGTGTCTTGATTTCTAGCCAGCAAGGCCCTTTAATCTTCCTGCTAAGGAGGAAGTGCTCCAGACTGGAAGTGTTTGTTCCAAAAATGTGGGAAAAGGTCGCCCCCTTAAGGTCTGAAGGCAGTGCAGGGAAATCAGCCTGCAAAAACAGTATTTAGCACACAAATGAGTGATCATAAAAAAAACATATAGGCCTGGACCACTTCAACCTAGCAATTAGACTAGGATATATGTGTGCACAGCTCCTTACAGAATATCTGACTTCCAGGTACTCGGACTGGGTGGGTATATCAGGAATTTCAAAAGCGTAATTCTTGTCAACTTTCTGCAGAGAGAAACAGAAAACAAGCACCTGTTACAAACAAACTTGCCATTTGACAGAATATTACATTTGCGCTATTCAGTCCGTAACCACAGCAGGCACTGACCTTAGACTTGAACTTCATGATCCTGAACTTCTCAGAGAGTTCATTAAATTCCTGGTAGACATCCATCATTCCCACAGGAGTGTCCGACCGCTCCCCACTCTTAGTGTTCACTTTCTGTTCATGAAAACATAGCCAAAACAATAAGCAAAGCAAACTGTGAAGTCTTTTACTAATGGACAGCAACCGAATCTTAACATGTAACTCCACCTCTCATCACAGTAAGAGCAAATATCTATATCTATATATATATTATACTGGCAGTAATGTGACGCAGCAGGAAACTTACATATTCACGAGGCAGGAAGTACATGGTCCGCTCAATGTTCTTGACGGTGACACAGCAGCTGACATGACACTGTGCAGACTCAATCCACACTTTTCCAAACAGGTACACCACCCCTAGGCAACAGAGAAGTTAAAATATCACAATGTGCTCTACAAATCTGAACAGGATCTTTGGATTATTACATGATATAGTATCCGCTATATATTCACTCAAGGTTTGAGTATGCCTTACCTGGTTGGCTGTAGGGGTCCTCAAAGGCATCCAACCAATAAAAGCGGAACACCTGCTCCCCGTCTGCCCCCTCTACCAGTGGGAGTTTGCTTGAGTCGACCTGTATCTCTACTGGAGCCTCGCTGGCTCCACCCTCCTCCTCTTGTCCCCAAGTGCCTCCAATCCTGCTGGACCTGGAAAAGGAAAGAGAAAGAAAGATGCTAAATCTGAAGCCTGTTACACTGTTGTAGAAACATTTAGAGGTCCTTGCATGTAAGTTCGGTGTATTTTATTTGTGCATGTACAACAGAATATTAACATTAAGACAGAAAAGGTCCATCATCATTTCCTGATAAAGTAGAAGCAAACAAAACAGATAAGACTTACAATAAGACAGTGTCCTGAGGCTCTGCTTTGTACTCCACTTTAGCTGCCACCGCTGCTACTTTAGGTAAAGGCTCAGCATCATCTTTAAGTGCAGGCTTCTCTTCAAGCTCAACCTCCATCGGCTCATCAAAGTCCACCCCATCAAACGCCAAAGCATCATTTGCTGAGACACACGTTTTCATAAAAAGGTGAGTGCATTCTTGTTGCTAGAAGCAAGAAAAGGACCAAAAAGCTATCAGTTATATCCATCTTTCTAACCTTCCTCTTCATCCAGCTCCTCCACTTTTGCCTTATGCTTCTCCACAGGAAGAGCAGGTGTGGAAGGCGGGAGACGGGCTGATGGCCTAGGGGTCGGGTCAGAAGGCGGTGGCCTGATAACTTTGGCCTTTAAACCCGTAGCCGAGGGTGACTCCTGGTAATGCAGAGGTAGAATACAATAAGTTACCATTAATGAATTAATACTGTATAATGTGGACAGTGTTGTGGTTTAAGATCCTTCCATACACATGATAAAGGATACCTTTGGCACCTGAGGTTTGATGGAAAAGGGATTTATGGGTGAGCCAGTGGACTTCTTTTTCTTCAGAGTGACCACCGGAGGAGGAGTCAGGAGAGTCGGTTTCTGCGAAGACAGAGGGAGAGACGGATTTTAATATCACAACATATCATATCAGTTAGCTTAGGTGTGGACAATGAAGAGGTGGAGGAAAAGGAAGATTAAGTGTCATCGCCACTAGAAATTACTATTCGTCCCTTTGAACATGACTTGCTCAGTCATTACACATCAGCTACAGGCACAAATGTCAATGTGTAGGAACCATTTGGTTAATAATTTAATACTGATATCACAGTGTGCTAACAGAGAAAGGCACATGCATTCGTTGACACTGAATTGTGTTGAAGTTTTGCATTGACTAAACAGTATGTTACCAACCTCAGAGTGCAGGTCCTGTAAAATATCTCCTAATAGGTCATCTTTGGACAGGTCCACTTCTTTCTGCAAGAGGCAAAATGATGCTTATAGTCAATGCAAGCGCACAAACATCTTTTATTTCAAGTTAAGAAATCGCACATGGCACTCAGTCAATGATGTCAGCTGAAACGCACCTCAGCTGGCCTCTTGACATTACTGTTCATGAAGAGGCTCTTGATAGTATTGGGCTTGGCTACGGCAGATTTCTTCCCATTTGTCTTTGAGCCTGCGCCTTTAGCACCTGCCTTTCCTGCAAACACAAACAAAACATTTTAACACACACAAACATCACTCTTTATAAAAAAAAAAACTATTACACACATAGTTGCAATGCAGTGCAATCCTGTATGAATATTTACCTTTTTTGTTTTCCACTACGTCATCATCCAAATCATCGTCAAAGATTTCTCTTCCATCCTCCACATATCCGGTTCCATCTAAGAGAAGGGAAGAGAAACGTTCCCATTAGACCTCACCATCAGATATATTCCCACAGTGGATACAGGAGACTGAAACTCACCATCATCAATAATCCAGTCGTCATCTTGTCTTTCTCGTACCATCTTGGAGTACTGTTGCTCATCCATCTCCTCGTACACACTTGCAAATTCCTCCACCTGGAAAACATGCACATTGTTTGACAATAACCTATGAAACAAGCACTGCTGAAGATATAGTTTTGTTTAGTCTGTAAATTGTCCAAAAAAGTGAATAATGGTGATGGTGTAAGTCCCAGAGCCTAGGTGCCAGATGAATGACTATCAAAAGAATTGTCAATTAATTTTCAACAATCAACAAATCATTTTTGCTCTTAATCAGCCCTCCTTCATGAAAGACATTAACTCCCCACAAGCTATCAAGACAGACGGCTGATCTCCATAGAGCTGGGTCTGTTTGATGTGCCTGCCTGTTAAAAGGACGTTTTTTGTTGCCACTGTGCACACAAGATTGTTGGATAAATACTGTATATATCATTATTATTATTACAATAGACAGACTTGCCAATGCTGATGGAGGAATTGTTGGTCAATCATAAATAAGTCATAGAGGGCGGTCTTGACCTAATGTATTTGTAAAGTGTCTTGGGATAACTTTTGTTATGATTTAGCACTTTAAAAAATAGAAATGAATACGTGGAAGAGCAATAAAGACCACTGTGTCCAAAGAGACTTCTTAGTAGATCCAAGTCAGTACAGACCTTTTAAACGTTCTCACCTCATATTTGATCTTCTCCCCCATCTTGGCTTTCTTGAGCTGCTCCAGTGCAGACTTCCTCCCTACCTTCTCCCTCTTCTCTCGTCTGGAGCGAGACTTTGCCAGACCACAGGCAGCATCCCCTCCATCGTCTGACAGACACATCACGACATGACGACGCAGAAGCGGGTATGAACATGGACTGTTTGATTAGCAGATGTGCACTAATGTCTAATTGTCACAGGAGCGCTGAGACTTTTGTTTTTACTTCTGCTCTATGAACACTAGGACACGTTAACGTCACTTACCATTAACCTATTTTAGTAACTGACACCTGTTGTCGTGGAGTGAAATTCTAAATTATCTTTAGCAACACTAGACTCATAACGTTAAAGCAAAGAGTTGGGTCTTCTAGTTAACGCATGTATACAGTATCAATGACCTAGGCATGCCCCTTGTTGCAGAGCGATAGTGTAAGCTAACGTTAGCTTATAGGTTAGCTAACAACTTCTCCCTGTGCAAGTCCGCTAAAGCCAGCTAGCAAGCTACCCCAAACACAAACTCACCGCCGTCCGGAGCGTCCGTGTCTTTCTCTGGGTTTGATACCGGAGCCATAACCCTGACTTTTTGCTTTTAAAGTTTGCTCACTGACAGTTGCTCACGCCGTGGACGGCAGGTCAACACAACAACAGGACAGTCGCGCCAAATCGTCTTCCCGGGGAAAGTCATATGCAGGAAGTGACGTCACATCACTGTCAGCCAGTGATATTAAACGCTGTGCCCACGCTGTCCGCACGGTGGCAGTGTTGTTCAACTGTTTACACCACAGGAGCTGCACCACAAAAAGTGTGTGAAGACATATTCACTTTAATTCAGAAAGGGATAGAGAAAGAGAGAAAAGACAGACAGATGGACAGAGAGAGACAAAGACAGACACAAAGACAGTGCCAGTGATGCAAGCACCCACAAAAGTAACAGTAACTATAATAATATCTATAGTAATATGAGTATGACTTATATGCTATGACAGTAAATAAAGTCTAATCTACAGCTAAGGTAACAGAATATGACAATGATAATAATTATGGTGGTAAATATGATCACTGATGAGTGGTGGTAATACCAGGTGTGATACAATGAGATATATTACTGATGATGTATGAACTAATGATAGTATATATGATTAATAGTGATGTTAGTAGCAGGAAGCATCATGCAGGCCCACGGCAGCAGGAACCACCACCATCAGCAGAGACCTGCAAAGCACAAACACCTCCGGGGAAGAAGTTGAATTAGTAACATGCATTGATGAGACATGAATGACACAGACAGAGAGGAGAGAAGCTCAGAGTATCAGGAACAGTATTTCCCCCCGCAGACTAGGCCTATAGCAGCATCATTAAGCAGAACAAAATCATCTTTGGCTAAAGGCTTTTAATCTGACAGAAATTGTATATTACTCTGTACATTAAAATTTTACTTGCTATTTTTTACTACCCCCAATTACACCATCCACAACTTATAATAGCCGATTGATTGCACATTTCATAAAAACAAAAAATATTTTTAATGAATTATTTTTTCATCTACTTCAGAAAAGAAAAGCACAGCCAGGAAGGAAAACAAAATGCAATCTAAAAAATAATGCTCTAATAAAAGACAAAGGAAACCAAAAATATTAATAAATACAAACAAATGGTGCACACCAACCAAATACAACTATTGTGTTGAGGGATAAATAATTATTATCGTTGCAAACTCCAGCTATACAAACAACATATTTACAACAACAATATTATACAGATAACATATATTTGGAAAAACAGAAATAGAAGAAGAAGAAGAAGAAGAAGAAGAAGAAGAAGAATTCCTTTATTAGTCCCGTGAATGGGGAAATTCAATTTCCCCATTTATATCTATATAAAACAATAGATATAAAACATAAAATTTACAGTAGTAATATATACACGAAAGTACTGCAATAATGTGCAAAATACCGTCAAAATGTGCAAAAGAACAATTGTTTATGACTGAGTCCGTATTACAGAGAGGGGGTGACAAACTCTACATGAATAATGTTTCATAAATCATCCCAACATCTTTCCTCTAACCTCACAGGCAGCAAACATTAAAGCTCCTAAGTTGCGGGTTCATTGTGTCTGTGTTTTCCAGGGAATAACATCACAGCCTTATTCTAAAATGATAGCATTAGGCCATTAGTCTCCCTCTTGTTTCCAATCAATGCCATGCCTGTGAATCCCGATGAAGCTCGTTCCCATGGCGACCAGGCGGGACTTTGTAGGGCACAATGGGTTCCTGTCCCAGATTGGGGCCACAGAGACACTACAGTGCGTCCAACAATGAAAACACAACGCGTGTTTTGCCCTTCACCCCCACTGCTTATTTTGGTTTGTATAGCATTAAACACTGTGATAATGCATTAATAAGCCAGTGGGTTATGGGCACTTTATCACTGATGACTTCACTAAAGTTTGTAGCCTGCCCTACATGTTGAGCTGGCTAATGGTAGCCTATTTGTATGAACTGTTTGAGTAAATGTTATTTTATTTGTTGTTGTCTATCTTAATTTGAGGCTATAGCTGTGTTTTTCTCATTTTTGTTTGGTAAGATACACATTGTTCAATCCTTAAACAAAAAATAATAATAGGGTCCAAGTTGCAGAATGCATGGGTGTGTCCTCCACAATAGAAAGAGGGTTCATGAATGTACAGTAGGACTATAGTCTAATAGCCGTACGGGGGACTGTAAGGTCTGCTAACTGGACCGTGGCCCAGTTGTCGCAGCTCATCAGCGGTGAGCAGCTGATCTGTGGACAGACTGGACAGACGGACTGCCATCCCTCCGCTGTGCTGGAGCAAAGAGTGCCTTGGACTACAGAGAAACCAGACACACGAGCAAGCGGTTAACAAATTACTAACTTTATATAGGTTTTTGGGGGGGGGGGGTGTGGACACCATGGTGAAACAGCGACGCTTTAGAGCGCATTCCAGTTGCGCAGCTGTTGCGTCTCTTTGTTGCAAAGGAGGACCACCGAAGGTAAGCATACATGCAAGTTTTGGTTTCACTACATTCATGTTTAGGCCTGTTCTAGTCCAGTCGCCAACAGTATCGGGAAGTTTGTCATGCATAGCCTATAGATTATGTGAAAAGGGTAAAAAAAGAAAATAGTCTACATTTGAATCTCGTGCCAAATAGCAACTACACATTATATGGTGCATCTTTTCAGATCAGACTAAATGGGTGTGCTCCAGTCTATATCTTCAACTGATTACAACACGATCCAATATACCAAAACCGTGAGTTTACAATAGCCTGATATGGCAATAATTACGTTTTGTTTTATTATCATATTATTTTTCGTTATCTGCACTGGTTGTGGACTGTCCAAGCCTTACAAGAGAAGAGCTAGGTCGTACAGTATTCCCTAATATTTTTTCTTCTCTTCACATTTGGATCACTACCATTCTGAGCCGATGAATAAGTAGTGCCACTCGGTATCATCTCACTCATGGTGCTATGGACCACTCCACCAATCCGCACCGCTTATACTGCTAGACTGCTGTATCTTTTCTCTGATTGGTCACTTTCTTGGAGCTCTCTCCTCTTTCCCGTCGCCATGGCGAGAGTTTATCCGATGCACACGAAGATCGTTTATTGAAAAAATGACTCACTCACTCACTCACTCACTCACTCACTCACTCACTCACTCACTCACAAACACATAATAGCTTTTTTTACACATACATACATACATACATACATACATACATATATATATACATACATACATACACACATACATATATATATACATACATACATACATACATACATACATATATATATACTCACATACATATATACATACATACATACATACATATATATATATACATACATACATATATATACATACATACATACATACATGTATGTATGTATGTATGTATGTATGTATGTATGTATGTATATATATATATATATATATATATATATATATATATATATATATATGTTTCCTGTCATACATTCCCTACAGTTACACAATGATTGATTGACTGACTCCAAATCAGCTGTACTGCATTGGTGCACTTCCACATGTTTACAGTGTAACTGAAGCAAAAGACCAAGGCTGTCCACAGGTGTCTCCTTTCCCTGTCTTTGCACAGACATCAATGTTAACCTAACATATATAACATCATGCAGCAATATTCTCTTAACTTTCTTTTAAATGTTCTCTTAATTTCCTGTAAAGAGCAAAATTAAGTGAAGTCAACTCCAGATGCATCAATCTCTCTTACCACCCAAATCTGCTCTTATCCAGGTCGCTGAATGAGTGAGTGAAACAAACTAAACATGTCATTTTGTAAAGTGTCAGTCCTGGCATTACAGGAGATCAAGAACATATATTAATAAAACATGTTATAATCTAATACATACAATAATATATAATAATCAAATCTACTCTAGACTTTGATTAAATGATAGGGTATTCATGATATTATTATTTCTTTTTCTAATGTTTCTCCAATCTAAAACAAGTTTCAAGATATTTATTTAGATGTGTGGGCTATGAGTCACAGTGACAAGAAGCATGACTTTGGGCTCCCTCCAGCAAAGCTCATTAAAAAAAGAAAGAAAAAAAAGAATAAAATCACAGTCAAATTAAATCAGAGTGAGAATCTAAGAGATTATAGTACAGTTGAATTATAGTGCTAAATATAAACATAGTAAAATATAGAATGTAAAGAAGTATGTAGTGATTTTAAACGCATAATGAGAAGTAATAAATATAAATACACACAGAGATGAGAACGGTTTGTATAAACAGTAGATACATACAGTGAGTGTATACAAGTTAGAGTGACAGTGTAATGGAAAATGATGAGTAATGAGCTCAAACGTATGATTTCTTGCATTGGATAAACAATCTGTGGACTGTGAAAACAAGAAGTTTTTTTTTCTTATTTTGGTAGAAGTGCTCTTGCCTGCTCCTAAAATTCTCTCTTACCTAGGAGAAGAGCAATAATAAGAAAACATCGGTGAGTCCCAGAAACAACCAGGTACTATCAAAATAAGAACAAAGCTTGGGTATGAACAAAAATAAGAGATCATCTGTTTGTATATTCTTGCATGAGGCCCATTGGTGCCAGATGTTCAAACACATGTTGAATCAGTGCTAGGCTGCCATAAAGAGTAGCAAAATTGAAACAAGCCCCAAATTCACCTCAGATGTATTTGCAAGAACATCAAGATGAGAGCAGAATTCATCCCTTATGTGGTACCAAGAAAGAGCTGCAGAGTGAGACCTCTTCACTGCTTCCTCCTCTCTGCAGCAGGGGATCAGAGAGGTGGATGAGGAGGAGGAGAGGGGAGGACAGACAGAGAGGCAGAGCAGGGAGTGGGCGGGGGGAACGGAGGAAGGAGAAAGAGACAGAGTGGTGAGGAGAGAGGCTAGCGTCTCACTGATGCTGAGTCACATTACAGAGGGACCACAGCCGCATCCCATGAGTCTTTGGGAATCATGGAGGAGCTCGAGCACACCTGCCCCCATCCCCGGACGGTAGGGCGTTTGAATGTGTATGTGTGTGTTTGCGTGTTCATGTCTTGCATTGTGTGTGCGTGTGACAGGGAGGGAGAGGAAGACAAAGGGTCCTGCTTTCTCCCCCTTGTTATGAAACAGATCCCCCCCCATAGCATGAGGCTGTGGGATATGGCCAGAATGCTGAGTGGACAGTGTCTGTGTGCTGGAGTGTGTGTTGCCAAAGAAGGAGGGGGTTTACACAATGGACAACATAGCATGAATGTCCTGCTGAAGGGACATTGCGGCAGTAAGGAGAGCCTAGTGTGTTTGGATTCTCCTTCCCTCTTTGTGTGGTGTAATTCCTCATCCTGGCATTCGTGTTCATCTCCTCATCTCTGTGTTCACCCCAACCTCTCTCCACACCTCGTCTGTTTTCTCGTCGTTTCTCGTTCCCTGTGTCCCTGTCTCTCCCCCCCCCCAGCTTTAATCCTTCTTATGCCAGATGTTCTCCGCTTGTGCCAGAGCGGGCTTTTACTGTGCATGCTCACCCTGCCGCTCGCCCTGATAGGCCTGTGTGCCCTCTGGTCAGTGAGTTTAAGCTTTTACCATCTACAGAGCATTTGTAAGCCACCCCTCTGTTCTCACCGTGCCCGCGGAATCATGGGTGGCCAGCATGCAACTGCACACTCTCTGCTGCTTATTTCTGTTGTCGCTCTGTTGGCTATGTTCAATTCTGATACCGCTCTAATGGAAACGGCAGAGAAGTTGAAATGTTTAACATGACCTGACAAAATGCTCTAATGGCAATCTAAAACAACAGGGGAAGGATGTGCAAAGTAAATGGGATGTAGGTACCATAAAATGATTCTCACATTTATGGCATTGTTAAAAATGAATGCCTTCTTTCTATTCCTCTTGTAGCTGTAACTCTTTACATGTCTTTCATATATTATGTCAGGGCTACTTGCATGCATGACAATTAAAGGTCCATAATATGCAAATGTTCAGGTTAATACCAGTAGTTGTATTTTGGGTTTCTACTATACTGGCTTTAATGTTCAAAAAACACGTTCTTTTTCTCATACGGTCTTTCAACCTCTGTCAGAAATAAGGTATAAATCAATACTTTTCAATACCACGTTTCAAATTGATAATGTATCCACAGTATTGAAAGTAACGAAGCTTTTCACCTAATCCTACCCCACCCGTTTTTTCTCTCTCTTCTGGTTCTAACTCTCTAACTGAGAATAATTACAAAAACACTTTCACAAAGCTCCAAACAAGTCAGCACAAATTTCCAAATATGTGTTATTTGAATAAACCTTTCATATTTTTGGAATTCAAATGGTTAAATCTGGCGACACCAAGCAGAGTAGGAATCGTTCCAATATGAGAGTAACGGCGCAATATGGAAGCTCCCAAGTTCAGGCAAAGAATAGGGTCAGTTGTTATGTGTTCAGTGACCTTTTATGTACCAGTGCTATGTGCAGGATGTTCATTTGAAAAAAAAAAGTCCTGCTTTGTGTGCGAAGGACTTTTTTTCTCTTGCCGGGGTATCGAGTATCGTGTTTTTTTATACTAGTATTGTATCGACACAGCACTTTTTACCTATGTGTAGTATAGTTCACATAGGTAAACGATCACAACGTTATGGAAGTCCTGTTGACTCCTTTAAAGACACAGTTTCTTAATACTGGCTGTGTACACTTCCCTGTGGATTAAGCTATTGCTACTTTCACAGTATTTTTGTAGCACCTCAATCTTTTTTGTCATTTCTGACATGGAGACCTCACTTTATACAACGTGGGACCTTTAAAATCCTCTTGTTCACACTAAGTATCATCACCACTAAATTGCTGCCCACATCTCTGACTTTTCAGTGACAAGTATAATGAAGTGAAAGTGAAATGACATTAGCATAGAGCATCCTTTTTATTTATTAATCAGTTAATTATGCCTTCTGTAATTGTATATGTTATGTGGGCTATGCATGGACAAATATATCATTTTGTTTGCCAAAAGGTCATTCACCGTCATAGAAATGTACATCATGTTATTCTACATATGTGATGGGTTCAATGAGACGTAAAGGGGTCAAACCCCAGAGAGGTCTGACTCCTAGGAGACAGATGCAAAGCATATTAAATTAACATGGGAATACACTATGTTTTGACACTGTGAGCACCACAAATTAAATCAGAATCACCTCCACTGTATTGCGATAGAGGCATAAATCTCATTTGATATTTGACTGTCCCTCTCTGTGTCCACGGAACATGTTATCATGCCAGACTCTGGTTGTGTTGCTGTACCTAGAGGATATGTTGACGTCAGTAGCCCGGGTTGTCCACAGAGACTGAATCTGTTTCCATTTTTTCATCCTCCTCTCACACCCACATAGCTTTTTTTTGCTCTGTGCAGACTCTGATTCTCATTTATTGGTGTGAATGAGAGTCAGTGAATATTCCCTGCAGTCAACAGATGGCATACAAAGACACATTTTCAGGCGGGCTCACACTGCAACACTTTAACCTTGATGTAGCTTTGACAAACACTAACAAGTATCATCCATTACCTTACTTGACCTTTCTTGCTCTGTTTGCCTTTCATTCCAAAACCCACCGGCTTTTGTTCTTTCTTTACCTGATCAATTTTAATTTATTAATTGTTTCCTCCCTCTCTAATTTCACCCCTGGAACTCACCTGCATCTTCCATCTTATTCTTCCCTATGAATTTTTGCTCATTCCCGAGAGGCATTGACAGGAGATCAATAGCTCTGACCTTGTTTTTTTTGCCACACATTAATACACACATTGGCTACACACTGAAGTAGCTAAATGTCGTCTCACACACACACACACACACACACACACACACACACACACACACACACACACACACAGTGATCGATAATTGTGAGTGCAGCTGTCTCTCTCTCTCTGATCCATTGTCCCAATATGGAGCAGACAGTAATGGAGGTTACTGTAACAGGAATGAGCATGGAAACATATTGTGTACCACAGAAGGGATGCAGGTGTTTTAGACGAACATCAGTCTCCTATATTGATTTGTTCATCCTCCAAAATAAGATATTTGTTTTGTATGTTATCTATAACCCAGTCTCTTTCTCCTTCTGTCTGTTTCAGACTCTGACAAAGCCTGCCATTTTTGCCAGGGAGACCAGTTGTGATTGTCGCGCCCCTCATGAGAAACTCACCATCGCTCAGGCCCGCAGAGGCACCCCAGGTACAGAAGACCTCCTCCTGCTTGTTGGTTTCCGTCTTTGATGCATTTCGCCACCTTTGCATCTTCCAGCGTTCATGTGCATCCTCAATTCTTCCCTCACTAACTATATTTGCTACTTACATTGTGCTTCTGCAACATTTTCTTCTCTTATACTGTAACTTTACAACTAACACTGCATCTACTAGGCTGCTCCCTGAAGCTACTCCTACTACCACACAACAACTATTACCACTGCTACTCCTATTGTTCTTGCAACTCCCACAGTATCACTATCACCACAATCACAACTGCTATTGATACATTTACCATGCCACTGCTGCTTCTCTTTCAACTTCTATACTGTACTATAACTACTGCTAGTAGGCTACAGCTGCTACTGCGTGTACTACTACCTCTGAGGCTACCTCTACTACCGCAAATCATAGCATCCTATTATATTATAGTCTACTACAACTAGGCCTACTGCTAATATTGCTGCTACTGCATCTACCCTTAAAGTTACCTCTACTACTACCATGCCTTCCATACTGGGGTCATCCCTATGTTCCCCGGGTCCTATGTTCCCTGGTCGCATAAGCCTATGCTGATGCTGCTAATGCTGATTTAATTCAGCATTTTGTTAGGGTAAGGGGTTACGGTGTTAGGGTCAGGGTTAGGGGGTTAGGCCTATTTGCCGTGGAATTCGGCACTGATTTAAAAAGAAATAACAGACCGAGGAATATTGGACCATTTATTTAAATAGGACATAGGACGCGGGGAACATAGGTACGCTCCCCTTCTACTACTGTTGCTACTCCTACAGTATCACTATCGCCACAACTGCTACTACTATTGATTAATTTAACTTGTGATGCTAACACCACTGCTACTTTTTCTACAGCTTTACTGTACTAAAACTAGGGATGCTGACGCTATTGCTGCTACAGCTTATTTTTCTTCTATTATGCTGTACATCAAATAGGCCTAATGTTAGTTCAGCTGCTATTGCTTCTGTTGCTACACCTATAGTATCACAATCAACAACACAACAACAACTACTGCTAGTGCAGTTACTATTATTACTGCTGCTATTACTGTTGATACTCCTTTAATATCAGTATCATCCCAGCTGATACACTTACTGATGCAGATGCTAATGCTACTCAGACTGCTGTGGCTACCACTGCTACAACTATTACTATAGAGTATAGAGAATCTTTGCTATTCCTGCTACTACTATAACTGCAGGTAGACATTTCCGGTTCAGTGGCATCTTCATTTTGAGCAATGAGCATGCTAAACAAGACTGTTGCTTGTTTTTATTAGGATTCCCATTAGCACTAGTATAAGCATTGGCTATTGTAGTTGTAAAATAATGAAGAAAATCATTAATACATTTCTTTTTTCAAAAGTCAATACCACCGTAAAAACGATTTAGGTATGTTCGTCCAGATATAAGTAGCCTAATATGTAATCCCAGTAGAGTTATGTTGCTTTTACACCAGAGCCATTACTCTCTATGTTGTATTTTGTTGTATTGGTTGTGTGTTTTCAGTGGACCGGCCAGTCAGAGTCTATGCAGATGGCATCTTTGACCTGTTCCATTCTGGACATGCCCGCGCTCTCATGCAGGCCAAGAACCTCTTTCCCAACACCTACCTCATAGTAGGAGGTAGGCAAGACACACATCAATACACACAGAAGCAGCTATGTGAGCTCATACACACTCACACATAACACCCTGAAATTCCACTGCTCAAGATTCAGATTTGTCTGACTGGGATTTATGTGATTCTGTGTTTTGTGTGTTTTTTTCTCCCATGTGCTTGCAACAGTGTGCAGTGATGAGCTGACCCATAAGTACAAGGGTTTCACTGTCATGACGGAGATTGAACGTTATGAAGCATTGAGACACTGCCGCTATGTCGACGAGGTTTTGAGAGACGCACCCTGGACTCTAACACCGGAGTTCCTAGAGAAACACAAGGTGTGTGTGTGTGTGTGTGTGTGTGTGTGTGTGTGTGTGTGTGTATGTGTGTGTGTGTGTGTGTGTGTGTGTGTGTGTGTGTGTGCACGCGGTTGTTTGCAGCAGTTGAATGTTAAACTGTGCATGAAACATCCAGAGGCTGTAATCACATCCTCAAGCCAATGGTATCCCCTTATTGAGTTAGGAGAAACACCTTAAAAATAAGGGTATTTTTGCAAAACTCTAACCAACTGTATGTTGATTTAGTTAGTTGATTTTTTTTTCTTACCTCATGTCTGTCTGCCAATGCTGTGTTTTCTGCCATATGGTCACGTCCTTTCATTGTTCCTCAGATCGATTTTGTGGCACATGATGACATCCCGTACTCCTCAGCAGGAAGTGAGGATGTGTACAAACACATCAAGGAGGCAGGTCAGTGTGTGATAACAGGAAGATAAAATGACTTTGTGTAGTTCTTCTTAAAAATACCTCAGGCAGTTTTCAAACCCTATGTGTTTTATGTGTGTATGCCAGGGATGTTTGTTCCTACACAACGAACAGAGGGAATCTCAACATCTGACTTGATAACCAGAATTGTCAGAGACTATGACGTCTACGCCCGACGCAACCTCCAACGTGGCTACACGGCAAAGGAGCTTAACGTCAGCTACATCAACGTAAGAGCATGATCAATTTTACATGACATCCTAATCGAAGACATCTCTGTATGAAATATATGCAACTACACACTGCAAAATATAGAAGATATGCAAGTTCACTGCATCCATAGACGGTGGCATGAAGATGAGTGAAGACTCTTTTTTGTCTTCCACTTGGATTAATCTCTTGAAATGGTTGTACTCCCCTACAGATTTTAAAGGTCCCATGTTGTAAAAAGTAAGATTTCCATGTATTTTCTGATTATAAAGTAGGTAGAGGTGCTGTATAAATACTGTGAAAGTATCAAAAACACTCAATCCACAGAGAAATGCGCACAGTCTGTATTCAGAAACTATGCCTTTAACCTCTTAGCAGCTCCCCCCCTTTTTAAGAGGGGTGAGGGTGGGGGTACAGGGGATGTTCAGGGGGAGATAGCAGGTCAACAGTTGATGAAGAAGATTCCTTTAAGATACAGCTCAGCACTGTGTCAAGGTTTTCCAGTTATAAATCAGAAATACAAATGAATAATTAATTCATTTATTACTTAACTTACTTTACTTATATTATCTGCTACAGTGCCGTTACAGTCATTCCCTAGCTGCAATGACGGAGACGCCAAGAGTGCAGATGCAAAAGACCTGCAAAACACTGACCAATCAAAGCAAACTGAGCTGTTTCAGGAGGGGGGCTTAAAGAGACAGGCGTTAAAACTGAGCGTTTTAGACAGAAAGTGAATACAGGTATATTCAGACAGTGTGAGAAAAATAATGTGTTTTTTAGAACATCAAGGCATGTAAACCTGTTCTAGTAGAAACCCAAAATACAAATATAAGGCTTCAAATGAGGATGATATGAGACCTATAAGGTGTCCAGGTGCAAAGTCTAATTTCCGTTTGAGGTTCTGGTTCTTCAGTAATGTGTTCCTTTGTAAAACTTTCATTCAACATTCCTCAACATTAAATCCTCTCAGGAGAAGAAGTACCGGCTGCAGAACCAAGTAGACCGAATGAAGGAGAAAGTCCGCACGGTCGAGGAGAAGAGCAAACATTTTGTTTACCGTGTGGAGGAGAAGAGTCACGACCTCATTCAGAAGTGGGAAGAGAAATCCAGAGAGTTTATTGGCAACTTCCTAGAACTTTTTGGACCTGATGGGACTTGGGTAACTAAATATTTGATAAAGGCAATAATAACCGTCACCATCATTATAATCACTGTAATTCTTTCGTGCCATATTGAATCTTTGTTCATGAAAATACTTGTAAGTGATGTCAGATAGTATTTGATATTAAAAACTGTCTTTTTGTTGATGGATCTTGGGGCTGTATATACGCACTAACATGCACTCTTTTTCTCCCTCTGTCCCTGAATAGAAACAGGTGTTTCAAGAGCGCAGTGGACGAATGTTGTCCTACGCTCTGTCTCCCCGAGAGTCGCCCTGCAACAGTCCTCCCCGCGAACTGTCCCCCCTGCGCTCTCCCTCACCCCCATCTCCCCCCGCCCGCTGGCACAATGCACGGCCCTCACCCCCAACCTCCCCCAAAGGAGCATCGGCCTCTATTAGCAGCATGAGTGAAGGTGATGAATACGAGAAGTAGATGGATTGTTAAACACACACGTACACACGTACATGTACACACACACACACGAGCACACACACACGCACATGCTCTCTTCACTCACAGTACACTGCCTGAGAACTGCTCACACACACAAACACATACTCGACAGACACTGGCTGGATATTGAAACACTTATCCTCAAGGAAGTTGCTAATATGCAAGGCAGAGGAGGATCATGGGAAATGAAGTTCTGTGCTGCAGAGCCAAAAGCCATCACTGTCTCTGTTGTCTGGGCAACCAATCAGACAGAAGAAAGGCAAAGGAAGAAGAGGATTTATGTGCACAGTCATGAATATCGTAAGAAGGTCCAGAATGCTTTGCAGCATCTTTCGAGGGAATTCGCTTTGGATTGCCCAGTACCCAAGAGACCATCTTACAGCCTGCTCATAATATCACCACATTGTTTTGTGTCCTATTCTGTTTAGTTTAGCTTTTTTTTTGCAAGATGCAAAGATTTCTTGTAACTACTGTGACCACTAGATCTGAAGAAGCACCAACTTACAGAACACTGTGTGTGTGTGTGATGTTCAGTTCAACAGATTATGTGAATCAACAGGAACTGGATTCACTCATCACTGACTCATTTTGTGCTTGTTGAACTGAGAGTTAATGAAAAGACACTGCACACCTTAGATTTGCAGAGGTGAAGTGTTGGACAACCTCTTGGCACTAAAACACTATCTAGTGTGCTAGTTTGCACCATTTTCGCATAAATGGTTGGCAAGGAATATAAAATCAGTGGTCCACAATCCTTGAATCAATTGTTTTTACACTGCTGTTTTGACCACTAAAACAGATAAAATCAAATCCCTTAAATGGATGGTTCAGATTTTTTGAAGTGGGGTTGTATGTCAGTGTGTTACCTGCAGTAGATGGCGCTCAGCACGCCCCGAGATTGGAGAAGCAAGCAGGAGTACCGACATGGAAGCTGCTGTGGACGGGAGCAGCAGATGAATATATTTCAGCCACCTAAAAAAGTTGTAAAAATCAGTTGTATCAGTTTAAGTGTATGCAATATTTAGAATATTTTCACTGCTTACCTTGCTGTCAGACAGTCCTCTTTAGGTTTACATGGGGGGGAACCGACGCTGTTATATGCTCTCATGAAATCCACCAGACACCATTGACAAAAACTAAGTAACTAATTTTACTTTGCAGGAGTTGCTGTTCCACTGCCGCCTCTATCAGTTAGTTTGTTTGCGTTATTGTGCACTTAACTGTTTTAAAAGGGTGAGGTAATAACAAAACTAACAAACAAACTGACCGAGGCAGCGGCAGAACACTATGTTCTGTGAGGTAAAATGGAGTCTGGTGGCTTTGAAGAGAGCAAAGACATTTTTTTCAGTTCCCCCTGCGTAAACTAAAAAACAGGGATGTTTGATGCTGTAGTAAAATAACAATATCTTATATGGATATGAATAATTCTAGTTAAAGTGTACACCTCTCTTTTTGGGTGGTTAAACGATGTTTCGGTGTTGCCCCCGTCAACAGCAGCACATTGCTTTGATCCCGTGCCTGGCGTGCAGACCGCCATCTACTGTCGGTAAAACACTGACATGGATAAGTACCTCATAAAACACCACTTCAAAAAATCCCTTTAAGAAACTAATTTGAATAAAAATGTGGGAATAGCTGCCTCTATGTTCCTGAAATGTCTCCAAAACTGAGATGAATGGTGAAAAAACTCTCTAGGGAAAGACAACTGAATTTGCGATGTGTTGTTTTGTTTTATCACCTTGGTTGTACAGCTTTGTTGGAAATCAAACGCTATAATCCTAGATGTAAAGTTCATGTGGAAAAAAAAAGAGTAATGAAATGAAAATGGAAACAAGATCTGTCATAAGAGTAGACACTAAAACAAGCCCCTTTAGATCTGAGACTCCAACTGCTGCTATTGATTGTGATGAGATGGAAAAATCAGCCTTCCTGTATTAGCTTCTTGAATGTAAACTGAGTCTTTGAGACGCACTCTGCAGTAGAATCAATGTAATCACTCTCTAAGTTTTAGTCACATGCGTACAAACACACAAATCCTTCATCGTCGCAGACCCAGAACTATCACGGCTCGCAGTAATTGATTAATAAAAGCATTTGTGGATTTTCAGCATTAAAAAAAATCCATGTTTTTTTGACAGTTTGTCATGTTTTATCCATCAATGTTTAGCGGACATTCTTACTCTTTGGAATTTGATGTCAGCTGTCAATCAATCCCGGCAAACATGGAGATGCAGTCTTTCTCGAGGACTCTGATGATACTTGAAATATACAATAATTGAAAACCCTCCAGGTGAACCGTCAAGCCGGATCATCACCCTAATGTTTTATTTGCTATTATTGGAAATGTATGTAATACCCCTTTATTATTTTTTTTGCTCAGGTCTGCTTCCACCCCAACGATACAATAAGTACCCTAATGCAATGTAGAGACCTTAATGTCCCGTACGCACTACATGTTAATCTGCACTATATGTACAAACTTTGGGAATGTGTCTTTTTTTATTTTTTAAATTTCAATGTTCAAACGGCTTGATATGTAAATAAATAAAAAAAATCTATAACCGAAAGTGATTTAAAGTGCACGTCACCTTTTCTTTAATCAAATCACAAGATGCAAAAAATCTTCCAAGACGGATCGCACACAACAGCAGTTTTCTTTATTGTCTGACAAAGTTGTTCTCATGCTGAATCATATTCATCAGTCTGCTCAACCACCTTTTTGGTATATGATGAAGTAACTGCATATCTTTGCATGAGAGCCTCCGCAGTGAGGAGTTCATGCATACAAATACATTTGTTGAAGCTGGAGGTATAGTATAGTAGGATGGCGATCACTCCACACTGGCTGCATGTACAGCACATTAGTAATAGTTATACACAATATTTTTCTAAAATACCAGCGGTACTGAGACAATCTTTAACAGTAAAGGTTGACGACTACTGAAGTTAAAAGATCCTCAGGGCCTCGAAATCACACGACTGGAATTGAATAACAGCGGATGTGAAATGTGATTATGACTGATAAAAGGTGAACAGAGGCATTTAAATGAAGAGGACTCTTGTCTCTAGCATATAACACTTTCTTTTACAGCAGGTTTGTCGCTGAGCATCACTCAGTGAGACTGGCAGGTTATGAAGGCATTGGCAGTGATGAAATCTTTTCAGTGAGGCTGAAAAAGCGGAGAACCTACAGGATGAGGACGTTTTCCATACTGAGTTCTTCCTCTACACTCCTTTCTTTTTCACATCAGATGGAGCTGAAGGAGATGAGAGAAGGAAGTCACTTCAGGTTATTGAAATTCCTAGCAAATGGTTTGGGCAGAGTTCGATTTATACGTCATCTTTTTTTATAGTAGCTCTGCAAATTAGCAAATGAGCTATTATAAAGGTTTGAGAGTGCAAGTAGTGACCTGGGATATCACTTTATCATATTAAATCCTTCATTTATAGAAAGAAAATTCTTCATACAAACATATGAAAGTAAAATGAAAAGAAAAAAGCTTCTGAATGGGATTCGTGTGACAAGAATCAGATGGTTTGACACAATATTTCATTAGCAAGAGATTAGTGGCTCCTTTAACAACATTGTCCCTACTGGCTTTTCCAAACACTGCTTGATTACCTTTTGTTTAAAGGGGACATATTATGCTAATTTTTAGATTCATACTTGTATGTTGGTTCACAAGAGAACATGTTTACATGCTTTAATCTTCAAAAAAACAACAACATTATTTTTATCATATGTGCAATCTAAACACACCTGTATTCACCCTCTGTCGAAAACGCTCCGTTTTAGTGCCTGTCTCTTTAACAGTCCTGAAACAGCCCGGTCTGCCCTGATTGGTCACCATCTCAGGGTCTTTTCGCATCTGCGCTAACACTGTAGCGGGGGAATGACTGTAAGGTGGCTCACAAATACTGCCTGTGTTGTCTTATTTCACAGTTTGTGGGTTTACAGGCACTACAGATATTAAAATGTATGTGCACTGATAACGTGAGTTTTTCACGATATGTCCCCTTTAAATAAAGAAAATGAAGTTGACTGTCCGCACTCTTTTCGAAATATTGGAGAAAAGTCATTTACAGATCATCAAAAGTAACGCTGTTTCAATGTCAAAGATTTAAAAAAAAAAAAAAAGAGAGAGAAATAAAAAACAAACATCTGTGCACATGCTCTTTTTCTAAATATGTTCCTGGATAAAATTAATGAAAACCTCTCAGGTCCTTCTATACGTTCACTCATGGTAATATAAACAAAAAGCACATTTTAGATACACACAAGCTTTGTTCAAACTCATTCAGAAGACTAGAAGGATTAGTAACTTGCCACATTTTTGCAGGAGCACCCTAAACACCTTGAGATGAAAAAGTTAAACTCAGAGCAGAAAAAGGGCCCAACATCATTTAGCTCAACGGCGAAATAACAGGTGAAGAAGGGTGATTCTGTGATGGCCTAGTGGCAGCTGGCCACACTGTCTGATCAGGGGTCAGACAGTGTGTCACCTTTGCAACCGTAAAAACACATCGTCCAAGCTGTGAGCATGTTATGTATCCACCATGGCACGTCTAAAAGGTTTGCAGAAAGGAAAGATGCAATGATGTATTCCCACTTTTATAGTCCTTTCCAATGCAACATGTCCATACAATACATCATGCTGGTGTGGTTGAAGCTACTGGGCATTTCATAAACATCCTACAGATGCTCCTTTGGTCCTTTAGTAGTTGTTAAATAAGGGTGCAGAGCTGGTTTGCAAGCAAAAATGTCAGTATTGCTGGTCAACTGTGTGTGTGTGTGTGTGTGTGTGTGTGTGTGTGTGTGTGTGTGTGTGTGTGTGTGTGTGTGGGCGTTCGGTTAACCTCTATGATTAAAGCGGGAAAATATAAACAACAAAGTTTCTTTCTCTTACATTCTCCCTTTATAAATAAACTTAAAGTTCCAGTAGTGCCTTCAACGCCGATTTTTAAAAACATCAAATATGCTAGAAGTAAGGCTTTCTCTCTTTGACATAAAATAAAACTTTGAAAAATAAAGTTTGCGTTGGTGCATTGCTTCCTATAATTTTCCCAAAAGAGTTTTCTCTCATCCGTAGACAATCCTGTGTTTTTCTCTGGCTTAAATACAAAACAAGTCTTTACTATGCCAATGACACACTGGCCTAATTGTGCGTTCAGTCAAAAGTGTCTCCCAAAGGAATGAAATGAAACCTCCTCCTCTTCCCATTTTCACCGAAACTCAAAGCCTCTGACTCTGCTTGTGTTTGAGAGGGAGGAACAGAAAACAAGCCTTCACCGACGGTGAGAAAAGACCCTCAATCAGCAGTGTGTGGCTTATTCAGCCACAGGGAGCTGTGGCTTCGTCAGCAAAGAGGAGCCAAACTGTGCATGAGACAGAGGGAGAGGTGATGGTGACGCAGTGAATTCAGCTTGAAGTAATGGTCGGATAGAGGAGAAAACAGAGTCAACATTGGTAAAGATTTACAAGAGTAACACGACAAAATGACAGTGGGGATCTATAATTTGGAAGAGGTCCATTTTAAGCTCCAGCATGGGAGAGCCGGTGGTAATGCCACAACAATGAAAGCTACGCTGATGAATGTCATTGCCATTGGGTACAGATATACAAGTCAAGGTCTCCATCTTTTCCAAAGCTTTAACCACCGGAATGTGAAAGCAAGTCTGATCTTAAACCAAGCGTTTACCCAAGGGCAACATTTCATCGTACAGTACATGCTCTGGGCAGAGTGCGGGCATTTGGGGGAGGGTTGGTCAGGCAGAGTTATCTGTTGGCTTTGTATTTGGACTTGCTGGCATCACGCGGTTCTTTGCTGGGGTTGCTCCAGTCATCTGCCTCAGGGCTGGTCTGATAATGCCGCCACGCTGACTTGTTGAAGACAGGTAGACGCTCGAAGGACTCACTGGACAGGGCCTTTAAATGGAGGGACAAAACACAAGAGCCAATCAGAACTCAGTCATTTATCTTTAAAGGAATAGCTTGATGTTTGTTTTCTTGCCAAAACTTGAGGAAGATGAGGATAAATATAACACTGGAGCCAGAGACGGTTAGGTTAGCTTAGCATAAAGACAAGCAGCAAGGGGAAAACAGCTAGAGCTACAGCTTAAACCGAGGAGGTAAAACATGTGACAGTATTTGAGAATGAGCCAGAATGAGTCATTATTAGAATAATTTAGAGACTATGACTATGAGGAATAATTTAAATTGGCAAAAATTACCAGTTTATGCTATACTAATGCTATTCATTATCCCACTTATTACATGGTTACTTACTCGAGATTCAATAATTTAACACAAAATATTAAATTGAAAAGGATTTTATTGATTTAAAAATGATTGTACTGATTTAGAAATGGTCCTCCAGGGTTATTATAAGAACCGCATCCATAGCAACAGTCTGTTACTCAGAAATAGCACCAAACTTAATGGACAGCTAAGAGTGGTATAATTTTTTTTCTTCTAACTCTTGGGGGAAAAAAAGGTAAGTAGCATATTTTGTCAAACTTTTCAAACTTTTCCTTTAAAGTGTGACCTAGCAGAGTCCTGTCTGTGGGAGACATCACAACATGCTCCACATTTACCTTCAGATAGATGACAGCATCTGTGCCAACGCCCTCCATGGAGTAGAGCTTCAGGTCCCCCTGGAAGTATCGGGCATAGAGCCTTGAAATCGGCAAACCGTAGCCAAAACCAGCCTGGATCACAAAGGGAGAGTCATTTAATTTCCCAGATGCCATGCCATATAACACAAATGCATGGGCTAAAAAAAAAAGGTTGAAATGTTCACCAGGATCAATACTGATTCGTTTTAGTGTGTGTGTGTGTGTGCGTGTGTGTATGTGTATGTGTATGTGTATGTGTATGTGTATGTGTATGTGTATGTGTATGTGTATATGTATGTGTATGTGTATGTATGTGTGTGTGTGTGTGTGTGTGTGTGTATGTGTGGGTGGGTGTCTGTGTATGTGTATGTGTATGTGTATGTGTATGTGAATGTGTATGTGTATGTGTATATGTATGTGTATGTGTATGTGTATGTATGTGTGTGTGTGTATGTGTGTGTGTGTGTGTGTGTATGTGTGGGTGGGTGTCTGTGTATGTGTATGTGTATGTGTATGTGTATGTGTATGTGTATGTGTATGTGTATATGTATGTGTATGTGTATGTGTATGTATGTGTGTGTGTGTGTGTGTACCAATGGGACAGCTCCTGGCTCCAGGCTTGGTGTAGGAGCAGTGGAGTACATGTAGTTAAAGAGACGGTCTATCTTCCTCAGAGGGACTCCTCCTCCTCTGTCACTGATCTGAAGACACAACGTGGAAGAGATGTAGTGTGAGACCACAAATATTTGTCCTATGATGTGTGTACTTACTGAGTGTCTTATTTACCTTTACAGAAAGATCCTCTTTACCAATAGTGACTTTTGCCTTGACCGGCGGTAATCCCTCTTTACTGTGCTCATGAAGCTCCACCGTTGCTCTCATTGAGTTCTGCAAACACCCACGTAGTTAATTATCTCAGCTCTGCACATGTCCTTACAGGGTTATAGTCACATTATAATATAATGAAATTTAAAGGGCGCTTTACTCATTAGGTCAGCGCCGCTGATGCTGCTCACCTTGAAGAGCTCAAATAGCATATGGAACAGATGAGAGGGCACATACACCGACTGGATGGGCTTTTCAGGGGCCTTCACTGGAAGACAAGAATTCAATCCCAAAGCTGGTTATTTTGAAGTTAATGTGATGGTGAACATTGTGATCATTACAGGAATACATTTGGACCCCAAAGTCGCACCCATACGGTCTAGATAGACCAGACAGAACACATGGCTTCACAAACATATTACAGGGAGAAACCCAAAAAAAATCCCTTACTGTTGAACTCTTCAATCTTTAGCTCGGGAGCGGACAAGTAGTACTTCTCACACAGCATCTTGGCTGTGTCGTAGGCATCTGATAGAGGGGGCGAAACAACACGAGTCAGGGCGGAATAAGTTGAACAGTTCATTGTTTAGGATTCCTGTCACAGTTCGCTGGTGTAGCTTCAGTTCCTTGCTAGGTCACTGAGAGTGCAGCTTTGGATCCCCACTGCTGGATTTCTTTAAAAATCCATCATTATGTAAACACACCATTTGGTACAGGTGAGCTTGTTAGAGTTGTGTCACTGCTTAAGCGTTGCTGGTGTGACATTACTCTGTTTCCCATAAGTGCTGCGTAAATATTTGCAAAACAATTCAACCCATGATAGATCACAACAATTCCCACAAATAAAGAATACAGTGCTGTGCTCTTTGCATATAAAATGTAATGATAAAGGTCCCGTATTGTAAAAATGTAGATTTCCGTGTCTTTTTCCTATTATAAAGCAGGTCGAGGTGTTATATAATGGTGTGAAAGTATCAATCAACAGAGAAATGCACAGTCCGTATTCAGAAACTGTGCCTTCAAAGGAGCCGTCAGGACTTCTGTTCGGTTGTGACGTTACAACTATGCTATATAGAGATACAGCACGAAAGTGCCGTTGATGCCGCAATGACGGTACAGAGACGCTGAGAGCACAGATGTTGGAGATGAACGTGATACTGGGAATAATATGACCTCCTCAAACTCACCACTGACGACTTCAGCCACACTGCAGGTGGGATCAATACTACCTATGTGTTTCGGATGGGCAGGGTTGGTGTCATTGCCAAACAGGAGAGCTGCACAGAGAGACACAGATATAAAAGCTAGTTGCAGAGGCAGGTCAGTAACAACGAAAAAATTAACTAGCTACTAGGATAGACGGTATGCTTGTGATCCAAATAAACCAGTAGTTCTCAGACTCACTGTGTTGGTTGATGAGCATGCGGAAAGAGATGCGGTTGGTGTAGAAGCGGTCAAGGAAGTACTGGATGTTGCTGCTGATAAAGGGGTCGAAGCCAAATTTCTCCTTGTACTCGATGACCCCCTGAGCCATGGTGGGAACCACATCGTTGTGACGGTTACGGATCTCAATCAAGAGCTCCAGGAAACTAAAAAAAAGAAAAAAAGGAAATGTAATGAGGACGAAATTATAAATCCAAACAAATAGCACAGACATCCATGAGCAACCCCTCATGTCATAATGAGGTTGCTCATTAGTAAAACTTATGTACTCACATATTTCTATTGTTTAATTACAATGGGGCTTGCTTAAAAAGTCTCTCATCATTTTTAGAAGTCAAAGAAATCTTGTGTTCTCTAAACAGTGCCTTATCCAAATTCCTGTCTGTATTTCTCACTCATGTGTGTCTGTTTACCTCACAGGTATGGTTCCAGCATAAACACACACCGTTACCTGTGCTGTCAGCAGAGATCTATGTGTGCTAAGAAGATTAGCCGCAATGGATTCCAGGCATAAATATGCAACTGCTGGGGGGCTGCACTTGCTGCACAATGAATTGCACTTGCATTTATGAATGGATATAATATGGCAATATTCACTCACTCGTTCAAAACGTGAGGGTCCTCTGGCTTTCTGTTCTCATAATCCAGCAGCTCCACGAAGCTCTGCATGTACCTAATAAAGCAAACAGAGGTCAAAGGGCAACTTTTACACACTTAGTAACACAGAGACTTCATGTGGAAGCAACATAAAGTATTAAAGTGTCACCATTTCTGCACCAGTCGGACAGAGGGCTGGCTGAGCAGGTTATCAGGCAGCAGGTTGACCTCTCTCATGGTGTTGGCCAGCCGCACCGGCAGCTCCTTACGCAGGAACATGTAGGAGGTTTTTTCACAAGCATTGTCCCTGCCTGAAGAAAAAATAAACATTTGATATTTGTCAAAGCTGCATTTGCATCTGGAAAGTTATTTTTCCACTTCTAGGAATGAATTTTTCCTGCCAAGAAAACTTATTCAGTATTTCATTTGTTTCTCTTTGTCTCGCTACTAATATTACTAATAGTGGCAAACAACCACATTTTCTCTTTCAGTGAAGAAAAACACACACATTTATTTACTTTAAAATTAACCTTTGCATTTATTCTGGTAATTGAGGCTTTTATTTTCATATTTCTTTGCTTGTTGTTTTATTTATTTATTGAGTCATTTATTACAACTGCAGCTTAAGCCCCCCACACCATACCACTTTAGTTTGACAAATCCTTCAGAGAATTATGGAATAATGCAAAAAATGCAATCGTTATTTACCTTAAAACATTCCTAAAAAGTTTTGTTTTCACCCAGTGACAAATATGTGTCAACTTAAGCATAATTTCACATGTGGAGTTCTGCACCAAAGTGACTGGTAGAGTAGGTAAACATAGCAGCTAGCACAGCTCATGTAAGTGTGTGGTTGGCAGCTGTAGCCGGTTTCGTTTTCAACCTTTAATATGATACCTTTAACTCCTTTAACTCTGTATTTACTGCCAACCAGCATTAGCTTGAACCACACAAGGAAAAAATAAATCTTGTCACCTAGTGGAGAAGAGGAGTCGTGAGAACGGTTAGGAGAAGTTATGATTAAGATCCAACCAGGAAAAACTGGATTACTGTAGCCTAATGTTCAATGTGTGGAAAATGACTGTGACTTTGCTTTTTCTTTTTTTACCTTAACTCAACCAAAATGAAACATCCCTGCCAGATTCGCATAGAAGCACGTCCACCCTGTTAACCCACAGCGGAGAAACCACAGTGAACATCTGTTGGGGGAAAATGCTTTTAGGTTCCTCCTGCTACCGAAAAGGGATCCATGGCAAAGTCAAATGATATGATGCAAAGAAACAGGAAGCCTGTTGTGAAGATATTGTGAGGGAACCTCAGTAAGTAAGATATGACACTTTAGAGTCTTTGGGGTGAAAACAGTCTTGCAGAATAAAAAGGAAACGGCGACACCTTCGGCTGATTCAGCAAAATAACAGGAAGGCTCCTACATTATAAAATGGGGCATTGAAAGCACCAAATCCTGACTCAGCCCTGCTGCAGCTGCTGACTACCCCTAGATGATGTCTCACTTGTTCCCTTTCTGAGACACACCTATACGGTTTCACCCGCTGATCAATCACTGCTGACTAGATCCTTGCTGTGTTTCTTAATACAAGGCAAGTGTTGCACACTTCCTGTACAACCAATCCACAGCTGTGAGGACAAATTACGTAACAGCGATGACTGTTTAATCAGAGATGGATTAGGAAAAGCCTGTCATCTTGTGTTTCAAGTCTCGTGTCAGATCCCAGCACAGTAATTGACTCTAGAGAGAGAAAAACACCGCAGATACACAGAGAAACCCTTCAAAATACACGCCATGTCACTTTAATTCGTGTGACAGTACACTACAAAGATTCTTGCTCTGAAAATGAGCTCCTAAAGATGGAAATAAACCTGACAAACATGAGCAAAGCAGTTAAAAGAGTGTGGTGTCCACTTGTCACTGCTTGTCTCCCAGTCTGCATGGATTAAGCAGGTGTCCACAGTAAACAGAACCTGCAGCAGAAAGCTGTCATGCAGAGCCTTCAGCGTAGTCTACTGTTGGTGCTGTTATGAACGTAAACAGCACATTCAGATGGGATCATAACAAGTGTAATGTTTCACAGCAGCCTGGGGAAGACTTCTACCGTTAATAACAAGTAATAGACCGCCCGTTACACTTAATATACAGCATAAGTGAGTAAGAAATATCAAGTCAAACGCTTGTCTCTCTGATCAGCAAGTCATTCCTTTACAGATGACAGATGCTGCATTAATAACGCACTCACCAAAATCCAGGAACTGCTTGATGGAGAGAGGGGACGGAGAAAACCTGGAGTAGTACTCGATTTTGGGGTTGGTGTTTTTCAGCAGAGTCACGAAGATCCTCATTTTGAAAGTGAAGTAATGATGATGCCTGGATGTGAGAAGGAGATTCAGAAAAAACGCGACCGTTTCATCCCCGGTGATGTTGATGACAGCCGGCCGGACAGTCCTGCTCTCTCATCGGCGTCCACGTGTGTCTCAGCCCGCGGGCCTCCGGAGCGATGGAGCGGTGAATAAATGTCCATAAGGACACAGATAATATGATCTCAAGAGCGCTTCCTGGATCTACAATGTTGAACATTCAGATCAGGTCAACACTTTCAAGCTAGAAGGACTCTTAAGCCCACTTCCGGTCACGGTTTTTCAAAATACAACAACAGGTTGTGGCTAATTATTCAGAAGCACTAAATAGGAAATTTGATAAAAACTTTTAAGGAGGCTTCCTTTATGAATTGTTTATGATTATTGAGGTTAAATAATCATTAATTAGATAGATGTGTAGGTACCTTTTCAAGGAAACGTTGGGGTTGCCAGGTTTACTTACGTTCTCTTTCTTCTTATGCATTTTCTCTCCAAACTTTTCATTTCAAAACAATTACGGCAGTTTTCTCCATGCCAGGCAACATATGTCAATGTCAATAATAATAATAATGATAATTATGATTACTATAATTATTAATTATAATAATAATAATATTTTAAGTAGAATAAAAGGCATATTATTGAAAATAATGATAAAAATAAATAAAGTGGGATTCTGTTAATACAAGATTTATAAGTGTAAATAGTGACAGGAAATGGAATAATCAACAATGAATAATCATTTAAAAAAGTCGTTGCATAATTGCTTTTGGGGCTGCAGTAGCTCAGTCCATAGGTGACTCGGCTGGGAACTGTACGGTCACCCGTTCGAGTCCCTGTGTGGACCATGAAGGGAGTGTGGACTGGTGGCTGGAGAGGTGCCAGATCATCGTATAGGTCATGTTTGTGCATGATTGTGTATTTTAGGCCTATGTGTGTGTGTGTAACATGAAAAATATAATAACAGAGTGAAAAAAATGTAATTTCCCCTTGCAGGATTTTGAAGGAATTCTTCTTCTTCTTCTTCTTCTTCTTGAAATAAAAGATTTTAAAATATGGAGCAAGATGTCAGTCAACTGCAAAACAATACATCCATATATATCATACACTTGCCTGGTCTTCATGGCTTTGGCTCTTCAGTTCATCATGTTGTTGCTGTTCAAATTGATCATCTGACCTCTGACCTGCAGAGCAGAGAATTAATCAGCAACTTGCTATCATATCATTTCATATCATTTGAAGTGAACTCGGTAAGATCGACCATCAGAGGGCGAAGAATGACCTCAGCCCTGAGACGATATACAAAGTTACCAACATAAAAATTGGTATCCAAATAGTTCAAGAGGTTTTCGAGTTATGACATGCAAACCAGTTTGCTCCAGTCTCACTCATTACCCGATAATGGTGATGATAATGATGATAATGACGATTTTTAATGGTCATATTAACTTTGAAAAGACAAGCTGATGATCTCCAGTCAGCCAAGACATCTTAGATTTTCTGTACAGCTGGGAAACCTTTAATTTATTTTGAAAGTCAAATCATCAGACTTCCGGTGTACTTGGACTGGCTTGACGTTTTTGAACAGCACGTACATTAGAAAGTCTCGCCTCAACCGCACTTGGCCCCCCAGACTTTTGAATGCACCATGGTGATTGGCTCACAACAAGGAAGTGATCAACAGCAACAACTCCATTGGACAAAAAGGAGTGCCAATCAAATATCTTTTACATTACCTTGTTTTTATGCAAACTACTGCACAATACAGTAATTCATATGGAATTGTAGCACTGTGTGTCTGTGTGTGTGTGTGTGTGTGTGTGTACATAATACTGTTAATCTGTGTTCATAAAAAATATTTTAAAAAGCTTACTGGAACACATGGAGCCATGGATTTATTAAGAAAGCATGCAGGGTTATACACACTCAATACACTGAAATAGTGTGTGGTGCTCAGAGACTGTTGTTATGCAGGGGGTGATACTTTAGTCTGCAGCTGGATACTATTGGAGTATACTGCAGCTGTTACAAGAGTTTGGTTTCTACTGCCATCTAGTGGCACAAGATTGGTAAATATATAAAGTAGGACAGAGCCAATAGTATCCAGCTGCAGACCCGGAGCAGCTGAATCAGGGATGACAGCCCACATCGATTAGTTGAATGTGTGAAACTGAAAACAGTGTAAGAAATAACACCACACAATCCATACAGTGAAATATCATCTCTATATGCTTATATTGCCTATATATTGTACATGGTGCTGGAACTCTGTATATATGTACAGGTACATATATTTAATTCTATTTTTTTTACTTGAATTGTACCACATATATTTGTGTTGTTGTTTAATTCTCTATTTGCACCGACTGGGCCGGGAGAAACAGCATATCATTTTTTTTCATTTATGCAAATACAGAAAGAAATGACAATTAAATCATCTTGAGTCTTGACTCTTGAATTGTTACAGTGAAGGTCCTGTGGTTGTAATGCCTCACAAATGGACAAAAGATATAAATAAATGTATGTTTGGTGGTCCCATTATCTCTCCTAATTTCCTAGAATTTAAGTGCTCACTGCAAATTCATAGAAAAGTTATTTGGCACTTGAATAGGTAATTCATATCTGAAGAGTCTAATTTGTCTACCAGCAGACATATGACTTAACACACACAGAAACATATCATTAACAGTGTTTAAATTGAGGAGTTCCTTAAAGGAAATCACTAACTCAACACTAACCTTTATTATCACCAAACTGTTTCTCCATTTTCCCTATAACTATTACCAAATCAGTTTTTTTTCCTCAAGAAACTTCCTCAGAAATTTGAAGGGATTAGGGATGTGTAAAATAAAGCATTATCAAATCTTAGCCTCTTGCACATCTATCAATACATGCATGGTCTCTGTGCTTGGTAGAAATGAAATGGATACGGCATGTGATTGGTGTGACCTGTGTGACCCTAAATGAACACCCACAAGATCAATTTCAATACAATAATTCATATAACATTTATTTATACTGACATATATAATCTCTTAATCAAATTCATGCAGGAAATAAAAATTACATACACACACACACACGCTTGAACACACTTACACACACACACTCATTCACTCACTCACTCACACACACACACACACGCACACAGAGTTCTCATGCAGACCCAGGCATGGTAATCATTTTGGTGTTTTCGTTGACGTCCTGTTCCTCATCAGGTAGGGGATCGTACTGTCTGCGGTACAGCAGACGCGTGACCAGCGTGATGATGAACATCTCCAAGATCAAAAGCTGCTGACTCATCACTGTGGAGACAGAGAGGTAAAGAAAGAATAGCAGAACTAATGTCAGCAAAGGAGACTTCAAGGAGTCATAAACAAACACATTGTTGATGGAGGATAACCACATGGCCGAACAGATCGGTTGCATGGAAGGATTTTGACTCACTGTATCCTCTGGCTGGGGCGGAGAAGGGCGGAGCGCAGGCAATGGTTCCGTTTAAAGCCAAGATGTTGATGATAGCGGTTTGCAGCTGGCTCAGGATCAGTATCAGCTACAAACACAAACACACACACATGTCCACTGTTAAACTGACAAACAGAATGCTGGAAAATCCTGTAAAAAGACTTATGACAACCCTATAACCTGACATGCATTAGAAATGTTTGCTCACAGCAAGCAATGTGTATATATATATATATATATATATATATATATATATATATATATATATATATACACACATATATATATATATGCTGTATATATGATCATATATGTCCACTATGATGTGTGTAAACAGCTGTTTCTTTGCAGCACATGTGTATTTAAAGCATCTCTTGAGCCTTACTTGGTACATGGCGTACTTGGGGATGATCTTGAGAGACCGCAGGGCAATCCTCAGGTGCATGAACATGATCGCTACAGGCCACAGGGCTATGATTGTCAAGATACCCACAAATGGGTTGATCCATATGGCAGCTCCTTTGATGGTCAACTGAAACATGGTCGCACGCATACAAGAGTCAGGAAGTCAGCAAAGTCTACTGTACATTGCTACGCTATGCTATGCAGTTACAGCTAATTGGGATGTGTCATGGTGGTGCTTGAGAAAAAGTAAAGGTGATCAGTAAAGTCATTAGGATGCATCGTCACAGGAACCATGAATGTCTGTGTAAAATTTCATGGCAATCCATTTCAGTGTGGACCAGGACTGAAATGATGCCACATGGCAAATGAAAACAGCTTTAAATCTCAATGACAACTGATACTACTCTGTATGAATATGAAGGTTAAGAGTTAAGCATTAACAAATCACATAAGCTCATAGTGTCTTGTTCGCATCGTGATAGTGAGCAACAGGACTTGATAACACATTCTGCATTCATTCATTTGTTAGTTCTACATTATATGCACATTAATTAAGCATGTTAATCAAGCACCCTTATTATAAAGTGTTAGAGAGGCAAAGAGAACAACTGTGTTTATTGTGAAAATAAAGAGTTACTGATAATGACGTCAACACTTTAACACCTTTTTTACTTTGCCCACATAATCAGTCATTGAGACAAGAGGGACTGATAATGACTTCAACAATTTAACACCTTTTTTTACTCTGCTCACATAATCAGTCATTGAGACAAGATTATGATTGTCATTCTCCACAGCAAGCGGCAATGACTGCGTTAAAGTAATGCTCGGAAAACCGCAAGTAAAAAAACAACAGTAAACATTGAAAATCTGTGAAAGAAAGCTTAAACAGTATAAACAGAAATCAGGGGTACAATAGCATAGAGAGAGACCATACAGTATTTCCATGTAACCAACTCACATCACTGAGGTCAAAAGTCCCATTGGTCCAGAGGACAATGGAAAGGATGGTGAAGACAATCTTCAGCAGGGCGAACTGGAAGGAGCCGAGTTTGAGCAGGAAGAGAGAGCGCCTGAAGTTGGAACAGAGGAAGTTATTTTACAGTAGCCACTGATGACACATAAAGCTTTTAGTCTCCAAACGCATTTTAAAAATTCCATTGTGGAATTGACCTGAACCCATCCTGGATTATTACTGCAGGATGTTTTGAACAATTCAGAGTGGCCTTGGACCCTCTTGATTGGCTTCAGGCATGTCCATATTTGAATGTGCTCGAACAACAACATTTACTGGATAGTCCCTCTGTGGTGCATAACACCATTGATGGGAAACTGGGCCCTGCATTAAAGAAGAAAGGGTTAGCAGGTTTTGGCTTGACTTGGCTTGAGCGAATAAGCAGATTTGATTGTCCGTTGTCAAGTGTTCCTCAGCCTGAAAGGGGCGTGATGTTACACAGTGGGCCCCGCCTCAAAAGAGTTGAACGACCAGGAGTGTGTTCAACCGGCATTCAAAGAGCAAGGTGTACAGTTAATTCTACCACACACAGGATCTTTCAGGTTATGCTATCTCCATAAAGGGCAAAAAAACAACACGAGAGTGCACTTGTTGACCCCCCTTCAAACAACACATGGCTGTAATTCTGGTTTATTTAATCCTGGTGTATTACCAATGAATGGGATTGTGATTTGTGCTAAATTTGCATTCACTGCTGGAGAAATTTGGAGGAAGTGAGGGCTCCTTATTGTTTTCCAAATAAAAATCAACTATTAGATGAATCATTACAATAGTTTGTCTCTGAGTCTGACAGAAAGCAAACACAGACAGTACCAGCCTGGGACGGCTATTTTGGATAAGTCCATAGAGAGCCAAATCTGGGGAAACGTGCCAGCTGCCCTAATCACCCTGCATGTGTGAGGCTGGCGTTCACAGTGATTATTCTGTCTACTACGGAAACTCCAAAAGATTGAGGCAGTGATTCTGAGTCATTTATGGGAAATACACCAGGTTGAGATAAATCAGAGGTTTCCTTTAAAAAGCGGGAAGAACATGGGAACCGTAGCATGAGGCGACCAGATTTCAGGGGAAAAAAACAAACAGATTTTCCAGTTTTGCAGTCAATCTATCATTCAAATGTCCAAAGTTATTATCTATGAAATAAAAGTGGGGTACAGTTACGGTTTAATGTATTTTGACCGTGGTTATTATTGCAAACAAACAAGCACAATGCTGTTGAGATGTCAGCCAGAAGACTCTGCTGCCAAGTCTTTCTTACAACACCCTGTCTGTTTTAATACACAGAACCCTCTGAGATCCATATACCCATTTCATGTCTTTTTTAGGGGGACAGGGGATGATTGGGGGGAGATAGCAGGTCAACAGTAGATGCCACATAGAAGTGATGTACATCATCTGGAAACTGGGAACCTGAAGATTCATTTGAGACGTGGCTCAGCACTCTGTGTCGGCTTAGAAAAGCCCCTTATTGCCAATATACCTAGGAAAGCCATATATCCTTTCCCAAGGTCTCTAGTTTGTGGTTTCATGAGGCTGTGATTATCCTAGAGGTCCCAGCGGGCTCGTTTGTACAGGGAGATCAAGTTTAACAAAACAAATTGTAGGTTATTTAGCCCCCCCAACCCCTCCTAACAAGCGAGTGTCATATGATACCAACATCTTCACTCTAGCTCCAATTCTGAGCCGGTGCAGGGGCAGGCCGCCAAAAACAGGGACGGTCCTCATAAAAAACAGGGACGTCTGGTCACCCTACCATAGCACTCTGAGATAGAAGGATGTTCTCCTCCACCTCTAAGGCTAATTTACAGTTAACAGTTATATTTATCTTGTTTAATCCATACAAAAAACAGTATTTGTGCTAAGCTAACTGGCTGTTGCCTTATATTTAAAGAACATATATGTAAAATGTATATATTAAATAAATATTATATTATAAAAGTGGTACTGATCTTCTCATGTGGCTCCCAGAAAGAAAGCCAATAAGGGCATTTCCCAAATTGTTGAACTATTGCTTTAATGAACTAATAGAAGTGTATTGTGTACAGTAGCTAAAAGATAAAGCTACTGATTGGAGAGTTGGTACCAAAACTCCTACAGGGCCTCTCCCAGATTTCTAAACATGCTGTTCATATTAGCTCTCAATGAAGGAAAAAGCAGGAAACATGTTGATTATGATAACCACAGGCCGCATATTATT
Organism: Echiichthys vipera; assembly: GCF_963691815.1. Lineage (NCBI taxonomy): Eukaryota > Metazoa > Chordata > Actinopteri > Perciformes > Trachinidae > Echiichthys > Echiichthys vipera. Next base: position 15,334,688 of record NC_139846.1, on the reverse strand, counting down.
GTTTACAGTGTTTACCGTGTGATGGCCACGTGCGGCAGGCAGGGGCAGCAGCAGCAGCACGGCCCCGTGCTGATCCTAAGTTTATGTCTCCCCGCTCGCTTCAAGAAAGCCTCGTCACCACCCACCTCCTCCAGCATCAGGATCAGGAATTTGAACACCACCACGGCAAAGTAGCTATACAGACGGATCAAAGAAGAGATAACGGGTAAATGGAAATAAGGAGTGTGAAGTGAAGAATGCAGGAACAAAGAGAGAAGAATGAAGAAAGGAAAGGAAATTAACACACGGGAGAGTTTAGAGAGGCAGGACCAATAGAGAAAACCAAAGCCATAACTTCCACACGCATTGCGCAACAGTTTCACTGGTTTCCATAAAACGCTCAGTAAGTTATGACGTTCAAGTTTCCCCATCTGTGATGTTTTACCGCGGGACTGTGGATATAAAAAACACACAGCACAGTGAGAGATGGAAGGCCAGTAAAAGAGACTCACCAGGCAGAGGTCATATCAGTAAACATGGTGGCTCTGGGGATCCACATGCCCAGACACGACATGGTGCCAATCACCTGAAAAAGAGAGGAACAAGATGGAAACACCCTGTGAAACACCAAACACCAAGTATAATAAAGTATATTTGACCAACACTAGCCACAGGTTTCACTTTGTTATTCTTACCGGTGCTGCCCCATTCACCCAGATGATTACACTCTTCTTTTGGGACGGCACTTTCTTATAGATGTAGATACACTCCTCTAGGAAAATCAGCATGGACACTGTGGCCATGAAGGTGAGAACGGAGTACAGGATGATGCCAAAGATGTCCAAATCTGGAGGGAGAGAAGGGAAATTACAACAAATTAGCTGCTGGAATTCTAGACCTTCATCTAGAAATAGAAACTTGAGAAGGTCTTTATGAAGGCAATGGGTATTTATGTTGACCTCGAAATGTTTATTCAGGAAAGCTGAATTATTTAGTCAGAAAACAATGAGTAGCCTTAAAAGGTTCCATATCATAAAGAGTTAGAAAAGGTTTTGGGAGGGGATGCTAAAACTGAGAGCTTCAGGCAGAGGGTGATGAATACAGGTATATCCAGGCAGACAATATGAGAAAAATAAAGTGTGTAATAAAGTGTGTAAACATGTTCTATCAGGAACCTAAAATACAAGTATGAACCTGAAAAATGAGCATGCTAAGTCTCCTTAAAAACAAACAGTGTAGCATATTAGTCTACAGCCACACTAGCAGCTCTGTAGGCACAGATGATAACATCAGGAGGATAACGAGCCCAAAATGACACAGTTAGCACGAAACACAAAGCACAGCTGAGGATGATGGGAAAATCATCACTGGTTTTACATGTGTTACATTGAACGTCATGCCGCAAGGCAAATTATGGAAGACTAATTCAAAATGAAAAGGGAGCTTAATACCATCTTAAAAAAAAGGTGTAAAAAAGGCTGTATTTACACAAATACCGACTCAGACCTGGGTGTAGGTTCTGTTGACTCCCTTTTATTACGTTTCTTCGGGGTACAAAAAAAGGTAGATGATTCCAAGTTCATTTTGATACAATGTGACGGTAAAAACACATGAACAGGCATGTTGGCCAAACCAAACAAGCTCGGGAACGGAAATCTTCCAGCTTCAGTGTTTGCTGTACCATGCAGTGTTTTCATCATGCCATATGATATGCAAGCTTGTGAGCTTTACATAACCAAAACACAAGCTTATTTGTTGTTCGGCCTTGAAAACAAGCAGGCAGATGGGGGGGGGGGGGGGGGGGGGGGGGTTTACTGGTTGTATGTTTTGAAACAGTGTTGTTTTTCAGCATTTGTCTTCTTCTAAAGCAGCCATTAAATCATCCATGCATGTGGGTGGTATTATGCACGGTGCAAGAACGTAGCAGGATGATATTTCCAGGAATATCATTTGATGAGGGTATCGGCAGACAACAGATGTTTCAGACAAAGGACCATACAGTAGGTGATGCCAAAGTTTCAGCTATGTTCAAAATGAAACAGAGGGTGGAAGGAAAGCTTGAGTTAATTGTGTCCACATGTTGCCCGTAATCATGAGTATTCTGGCGTCTGCCTCCGTTATTCCCAGGTATCCAAAAGCATTAGAAACAAAGCTGCGCAGAGGATTTCTTCAATGACTTTTAAATCATAACGGACATGGCATTGTGGCTTTTTGAATTGTTTCTAAATTCTGACAACGTTTCATTATTTTTTCCTTCATCTGCTTAAACAAACTCTGTCCTTCTGTGGTGGTCTATTATTGAACATCTGACATTTGATGCAGAACCACATGTTCAGCTTTACGCAATAAAGAGACTGATGATGTTTTATTTTGCCTCTGACAGAACTGACTCAAAAAGTTTCATTCATTCATTCATTCATCTTCAACCGCTTATCCCGGGGTCAGGGTCGCGGGGGGGGGGTTACGGCGAGTCTTTAGATATGGCTACATCGATACAAAACTCTGATCAGTTAAAAAAAAATCGCTATATCTGTTGACTATTTATTTAGCTAGACAAGGAAATCATACCACATCCACGTGGTAAACTCATAAGTAAGCTTTAAGCACGATATAGCAACAAGCACCCCAGATGCCCAGTGCCGCAATGCTCTCTTTTTCAGCAATGCCCTGACCAGCAGTTTGGGGTTAAGGACCTTGCTCAAGGGCACCTCAGTGGTGGTAATGAGGGAGGGGTAAGCGCTAAATTAAAAATGCTGTGAGTCCAAGGATTTCAAAGTGGGACATGTCGCCAATTTATAGTATTCTATCACATCCTCATCATTACAGATACTGGGCAAACGAGTTGAAATGAGCCATACTGGTGTAGGAAACATAAGACAGGGCGTGAGAATACTTCCAATGAAGTTTCATTGTATCATTTTTGTACTGCAGATCGTGTATGGAGATACCTATTGAATGTCCTTGAAAGGGAAAAACACACACCCCTTGTATATGGGTTGGCCTGGAAAATGTATTGATCTTATCATAAGAATATACTACAGTAAGCTATATATTCCGTGATATATCATGAGTATATTAAGATAGAGGAAATGTCTTAAACTGTATTTTAATCGAGAAATGAAGGTGAATTCAGTGATGCAAGTTTCCTTTGGTCTTAATCATAAAGTAGACACTGATTTTGTTGTTTAAAGAACACATTTAAAACAGGATAATACTAATAAGAAGAAGAATAAAAATAATGTACACAAGCCAAATGATAAAGCTGAGACATTAAATCATACGGTGCAAAAGTCTATAAATGTTATTAAGGAGGGATCACCAATATCAAAAAGCATTTATTGTTGCCTATTTTCACTTTCATGCGACCACATTTATAATGATTTATTACTTTATGATTTAATTCATAATAAGCATATTACTAATCTCTATTTGAGTGGATTTTCTCTCTACATAGCTGCAGATGTGAGACTGAAAACCCTCTGAGGAGAGTAATGAGCAGTGAACAGCAACCCAAGTGAAAAAGGATAATCCTACAGGAGTCTGAAACCTAAATAGGCTACAATGGCACCCTGGTTAAATGGATTATCTTAATAACTTGTTCACATTGAATATCCAGTATAACCAGTCTGAAAGTAGCCTAATGGACAAAATTTGAATTTCATGTTCATGTTTAATCTTTGAGCTCTTGAGAATGAGAAAATAAGGCTTCCCAGCACCAATTTAAATGTGTTTTTGACTGAACTTACTGGACGGATGGACAGAAAGAAAATAACAGTGTGGTCACATGTAGTCAGTCTCTTTAAATGTGGAGGGATCTATTTCTACTGCTTCAGCCCAAGAAGAGAGAAGCAAGAGGAGCACCACCATCCTACAGCCCGACACTTCCCAAAGAGGGGTTCAAGGACTTAGGATCCACCCAAAACCCCAAATGAATCCCACCACTTTAGTCTCTTTCCCCTACCACTGTTCCAGCTTTAATCGACGGACTCATCTGTTGTGTCGAAGCCTGTACTCACTGAGGATGATGTCGATGGCGAGAGGAGGTCGATCCGTGCAGCTCGGGTCGATTGTTCGGTTGGATCCGCTATCCATGGTGGCTGATGTCGGTGGGTTTTCACTAAATTGCAGCTTCCAGAAGTTATCCACGTACGCGCTCGGTGCGCAAACCAGTGTGGAGATGCGCCGCGGCTGACCCTTCTCTCCAAAAGATCCAAAAGAGCGTCATCAAACTTTCCACACAGGATCTCCCTCCCCGGGCACCCCAAAACACTTGTTGCGACCGCTGACCCCGCCTCTCCCCCGCTGTCATAGGACAGTGAATGGACGGGGAATTGACGGGAAAACGTGGATTGTGAAAAGTCATGCCAATATTTGGATTTTCATTTTGCGAATGAATGTGATTTGGGCACCTGTCTTAACCGCCTTAACTTTGATTTAAATTGTATTCATTCATTTATTTTTAAGATGCTAGAATGACGATGATTTGTCACTTGTCTCACAGCCTTAACTTTCATTTTAACTGTATTTATTTATTTTATTTATTTATTTTTAAGAGGCTAGAATGACTATGATTTGGCTCTTGTCTCACAGCCTTAACTTTAATTTAAATTGTATTTATTTATTTATTTATTTATTTTTAAGATGCTAGAATGACTATGATTTGGCTCTTGTCTCACAACCTTAACTTTAATTTAAATTGTATTTATTTATTTATTTATTTATTTTTAAGAGGCTAGAATGACTATGATTTGGCTCTTGTCTCACAGCCTTAACTTTAATTTAAATTGTATTTATTTATTTATTTTTAAGATGCTAGAATGACTATGATTTGGCTCTTGTCTCACAGCCTTAACTTTAATTTAAATTGTATTTATTTATTTATTTTTAAGATGCTAGAATGACTATGATTTGGCTCTTGTCTCACAGCCTTAACTTTAATTTTAACTGTATTTATTTATTTTTAAGAGGCTAGAATGAATATGATTTGGCATTTGTCTTACCCGCCTTGACTTTAATTTGTTAATGTAAAAAAAAAACGTTTAAATAGCCCACAACATAAAAAACGTGATTTGTGCACGAAATCGGGAATCTTTTTAATCAATCAATCATATTATAAATTCAATGATTCCCCTCATATGTTGCTTATGCCATGTTCAAGTTATTGTTAAGAGGTTAAGATGTTTACTCTGAGGTGTGTTATTGTGTGGTGTAGCTTTGGAGAGTACAGTTAATTATAGACGGGGCGGTTGATATGTGCAGCTTTATATTAAAGGGGTCAAATGAGTGGATTGACTTAAACTGGCAGAAATTCTTTAAAAAAAATGTTTTTGAAAGGAATTAAAAGGGCCTAGTGGGGGGTGTCCTTCATGCTTGACATCCCTGCAGAAGCTTTCTCTTTTGCTGCTGTCAGTGTGACTGTTAAATAGAGTTTGAGGTTTAAAGCAGCAAGTGTTTAAAGCTGTTATATTCAGTGTAGGTAAATTGTTATGTACGGGGGCTACTTTGTTCCATTGTATTAACTCTACGCCTCTTTGTAGAGTGGACTTGTACAGGGGTGTTATTATGAAACTGTTTTCTTCAGGTTGCTGGGTGTGATTCTGAGGAAATTCAGCTGAATTTACTCTGAAATACTATGTGACTTTATCTTCCCAGGGGATTCCTGGTAAATATTGTTTTACAGGATACTGGGGTGAAAGAAACTCCACTGATAATAGGACTCAGGATGGAGTAAGGGAAAGTTTTGTTAGTAATGTTAGGTGTGTGTGTGTGTGTGTGTGTGTGTGTGTGTGTGTGTCTGTGTGTGTGTGTGTGTGTGTGTGTGTGTGTGTGTGTGTGTGTGTGTGTGTGTGTGTGTGTGGGAGCATATGTATGGGAGGAGGTGTTTCTTAACACTGGAGCCTGTGGACAACACAGGCACTCACATCACATGCCCCCTCGTTCCCACAGCAACACATGCTGGGGTATCGTCATGTGAGGCATTTGCTGCAAATCTTTTAGCGCCCTTGGCTCCATTTGAATAATTTTCCACAACACTGAGAGGCCTGTGTAGAGATCCAGTCACTGAAGTAAAAAGCCAGTATTAAACCGAACAGCAAAGATTCACCAGGCACATCTCTGTAGAGAGTTTCTGCATCTGCTAACTCTCTTCTTTCATCTGAACATCACCTCTGCCCTCATTTCCCTCAGCCAGGTTTTTTTCTTCTTATTGTTGATCACATCTGCCTGTCTGTTCAGGCACACTTAACTTCCACAGGTAAAGATGACTTACAGGCATTAGTTTTCGCTGTGCCCAATGATTCAACCTGTTTATCCTTGAGCTGCATGTGCAGACACATTCAAGGAAGGATTACTTAAGACGACTAAGGGGCACAAAAACAGTCACGTAAACTCATACACACCCCGCACAGTTGAGTTGTGAGAAAGTGCAGTGATGCATGTTTGTCTCACTTTACATGACAATTAATTCATTTTCTTTTTTTTTATCAAGTCTGAGCAACTTTGTGCAGGTTCTGCCCACAAGGCACACCTTTGTTACACGTCTGTTCCAGGAGGTTCAACGTCAGCAGAAAGGATTTGTACAAACTAGTCTGAGTTTATGAAATTGCTAAACAAAGAAAGAAAAAAGACTGACTGTGATGGGACAAATCCTTTGGACGGTGATTAAGTGAACAACTCAGAACACTACCGCAGCTGATTCTGCCGGGACATGAGCAGCTGTGAGCCAGACGTTCAGGTTCGTTTAGATGCAGCCTGAAGTTCCGTAGACCAAAAGAAATGTCATCTGATTTTGATGCTCTGATCTCCTGCCAAGGGACACTGTTGGCTATGTCTGTAGCTACTGATACCTGTACAACAATGGCCAGTTTAATTGTGTATTTTCCTTTTAATAGATAAACCATCCAAAGGTCTTTAGTGAAATTGCAGCCACTCTGGCCTTGTGGAGGTAAGACTTGTTTGGTTTTTCACAAGTCACTGTTTACTTTCCCCTTAAAAAACTGACACCGAGGTCATTGCCTTGGGAGCTTATGGCTCACTTGTGCATGGACACACCCCTTACAAACATACATGCACAAACAGTTAATTGGCATGTTTTTTTTTTTAAAAAAAGCATTACTACTGTGTGGGGTTATTGCTTAGACTGTTTTATAATGCAGCAGTATTTTTACCCTGACTTGAGATTTACATTACAGGCCTATACAGTATAATGCTGAGTCATGCTGTCATCCCCTTGGCCAGTGGGCTGTGCATATCTGCAGAACAGATGTGATACACCAGGGATCTGTTCTGTCCCAATATGTGTAAATCATGATTTACAAACAGCCGTGTCAGACGTTTTTGTAGAGGAAATCAAAGTGAAACACGAGGGAATTGAGAGAAAGAACAGGGCAGCCGGCTGAGGTCAAGGGCCTGGGTGTTAGGCAGATAGCAAAGGTAAAGTTTCAACTGGGAGCGTGAATCTCAGTCCACAAAGAATGTTCCCTTCAAATACTGTCAGCATGCCGATTTTCATTTTGTGTCTGAACTTATCAAAAAGCACTTTTTTTAGACAAAAACCAATGCAGTGTTTGCTTATCCAAATCTCTGTCTCTCCCTGACAGCACAAAGCTTAACACAACTGTCTGTTCATTCTGCATGGTGTAAAACTTGCAAGTTCACTACAGAAATTTAGCATTTACACATTTGTATTTGTTTTTATTTAACTGCCTATAGTCACAAACTGACTCTGGGTAATGCTACATTGTGCAGAACTGGCCTTCTCTTATTCTCCTGTAATACACAATGTAGGTGCTGCTGTACAGTTATTTGTATATTTTTGTGTATTTGATGCATTTTCTACTCTAAACATTAAAGCCACATTGACAAAAAACATATTTACTTAAAGCAGGCAGAGGTGCTATAAAAATAAATACTGTACAAGTATCAAAACACTCAATCCACAGACAAATGCTCACAGCCTGCATTCAGAAACTGTGACTTTAAATGAGCCCTCAGTACTTCTGTGCAACTGTGAGGTCACAAGGTCAAAATGTCCTTACAGTTCTTTGGGAGTACTGCTCTTTATAGTGCCCCACTCCCATCCCTCAAAGACTTGTACACCACCCGCCTCACCCAGAAAGCGGTCACAATAGTGAGAGATCCAAGCCATCCCACACACAAACTGTTCAACCTCCTGCCCTCTGGAAAGAGGTACAGGAGCCTCCGCTCCCACATCACTCGACTCTATCACAGCTTTGTCCACCAGGCTGTTAGGCGGCTGAACTCTCTCCCCTCTCTACCCTCAGCCGGACCCAGCAGGGCGTCAGGAAGATAAAAATCCACCCTCCAAGAGACATCCTGAACTCATAACAGACACACAGAAAACAAATATGCAATTTGCACATATGGACCTGCTGCTATCAATCATTTTTGCACTATGATGCCACCATCTGCACTTTATTATAATAATTGTATTGTTTTGTTGTTACTATAGCAGTTAGATAATTTATGTTGTCTCCCACGCATGGGAGAGGGAGAAACGAAATTTAGATTCCTTGTATGTGTTGTTCATGTGAAGAATTGACAATAAAGCTGACTTTGACTTATGTGAACAAAGTTGTATCGCCCAAAGTCCTTCGTGTCTCCAGAAGGAGCTGCACAAAGTCTATTAAATTGCTTCAAGTGATGTGACTTGAGTCAGCGACTTGGATTTAAGACTACAAGCAAGACAAAAAATTCATCAGGCAGGCATCAATAGCTGCTACTAGCAAATACACCTGAACCTCCAACCAGATCGATCAGTGTGGGTAATGTAGGCTATCTCTGGCTCTGCTGTAGTGACAGAAGAAAGAGGACAGAAGGGAAGACGTGCAGAGAAACCTGAATTAATTAAAAATCTGATGATTCCAAAATTAGACGGGAGGCTTATAAAAACATTTATTGTTATTTCCACGTTTATAGAGGCATGAACTTCATTCACAAAATAGGAACAGTCAAATTAATCAGACAAGAAAAATATATATGTAGTCTTTTTCTTACATTATCAATATATATATATATATATATATATATATATATATATATATAAAGACATTGTAAAATAGGACACTGTAACAAAAAGAAACCAAAGTGAAGCAGTAAGCAAGTTGTGATAGGTTACATCTGCAATGTGAATACAGATGTAAAGAAATAACTGAAATTAGGCTGAAATTTCCAGATCCTTCCTCCATTTTCACAGCAGTTCTTATGGCTTCATTTATAAAGTTGTGACGGTAAAGTAAGTATAGCTCATTTAAAACATGACGCAACTATAGCAATAATTGAAAACTCCAAATTTTGTTTCAACGCCATAATCCCAGTTATCATGGTAGAACACATTTTTTACACAAGTTAGGCGCCATGCGTTTGAGCATTAGTCAGACGTTATGTATGTACACGGACATGTATAAATGTCATGGCTGCACAGAAGCATTTTCTCAAAGACGACAATATTACAAAAGAACGTTCAATTAAGCATTACAAAATACACACGCACACTTTAGTCTCAAGGCCAAACAGCCCAGAGAGAGAATATAGGCAATTTGTAAAACAACAAGACGACAGGTCCAATGTTTCAGAATCAGTGGCCATAAGTGATGAGTGAAAGGAACCAGGCTCCTTGCACATGATTCATAAAATGTATAGATTTGTCCAAAATCAATTTTAATCAAAAAAATTAAGTGTGAGGTTTAGAAAAGGTAGGAACACAATCTTGGCTTGAATCATGATATCCAGCGCTAATTTAATCTGCTAAACTGAGATCAAACCACAGTGTGATTCTGATACTTAGCCACAATGAGCATAATCCATACAGTCACAAAAACCTCCCAATCACCAGTCTGAAGTTATCATAAATACACTTGGGTCACTTAAAAAGGGTAAAACGTAAACATAAAGTCCAGAAAGCGGGCTGTTTTAACGCTCCATCATTCCAACCCCCCCCCGTCTGTGGTACATTCAGCACAACTGTGACAATGATTACCAAGAAACACACTGTACAACACCACTAACTCACTCTACACGATAGGAACAGCTGTAAACTTGTACATCACCGGAGTCGGTAGGGATCTAATATAGTAGGAGGTTCTTCCAGCAACAGCAGTCAGGGATGTGATCAGATACACACGCAAGCAGTGACAAACATCAGGAATTTGCTGTGAAAGTTGCATATAAATAACAAAAGTCATCAGAAAAGAACGGTACTCAATCCTGAACAAATTGGTTATTTGGTTGTACTGACAAAATTGTCCATTCTTGAACAGATATTCACACGTGCATGATACCCAGAATCTACTCTAGAAACGCTTTCTTTACAGATTTTGTTACACCCTCTGTCACATCCCAGATATTCAACACTGACACGAGGCAGTTCACTGTTAGGTTTGACACAAGCTTAGGCTCCTTTAACAGATTGGGATCACAACACTGAGCTGGCTCCCAAGTACATACAGAGTAGACAATGTGAGAAAAACTGCAGTCGCCCCCCCTGTTTCACATTAGATCAGATGGGGTTTAGTTCACTTTCATTTGAATGAGTTGTTATATTATTATAATAATTATTATATCATTATTATAGAAAGTAATGCATATTAATAACGATACGAAATTTTTTATTTCTGAGGAAAGCTGCACCTGCAAATCAGAGTGAAGGTGAATTTAGCCCTGAGCCACAAATAAAAAAAATCTGAAAGATCTTCATTTGAATGAGGGCAGATAACAAGAGTTGTGTTGCCACCTGGTGGTCAGCATTGGTACTGTTAGGACATCATGGCCTGCTACAGGCAGGAGGGACAGACAAACCTTATATAAAATATTTTGCCACAAGGACTGGTATAGAATTTGGTTATGATAACATTAGCCAGTATGGTTAAGATAAAGCTAGGATGTTGTAAACACTTCAGGTTCAGAGGTAAGAGCTCCTGACAGGTCAGCCCTTATTTGGCAATGAGTGTTGGCGTCTTAGTAAAAGGCTGAAGCAGTGAGCCGTAGAAAAACAGGCTGACATTGCGGGCTAAGAATCACTGATCGGCATATAACATACTTACATATGAACCTAAAAGAACAGGTAGTGATGTACGCTGCGCATTGCACTGTAGAAAATGCGTCTCCCAGGTCATTTATAAGCAGCATGTTTTAACACAAGTTGGCCACAAAAACATATTAAGCTGATTATTTTAGTTGCTGTTAGTTCTGTAAAAAAAAAAAAACTGCCACTTCAACTGTTACACATTCACACACAAATAATAAGCTATAAATCTCATGATCATCCAACATCTGTTATACCTGGGATGCTTTTTGGACATGATTAAAAAAAAAAAAAAAGCAGCATGTTTGATGGACATTGATAATCTACAAAGTGCAAATGTGCCACCTTGTGCTCTGATATCCAAAACACCATCCAAAACCCAGCTACAGTCTTCCCTGCTGTGCACTGGTTCAGTCCACTGAGCCGTGCAGAGAGTAGAGTCCTCTGTGAGATACTCCAGGTTTGGGTGGGAAAACATCCATTTGAAAAAATTTGCAGACCACAACATTACGAGTTTTAAAATACAGAAAACTGATCCATCTCCTGGGATGCACTGCCTTTAAGAAAAAAAAACACACACAAGAGAAATGTTCAAAACAAATACAATGCTCCAGCTTCTCCAGCTTGTCCCCCCCCCCCCCCCCCCGACTCTTTACTGCAGCTTTGTGCCTCTAAAGTGAGTCCTGGTGCATCCAGGAAGCTTTAGGCACAAAAGAGTTTTCTCATTAAACACCAACAGTAGCTCATATTCCTTCTGAGATTTTTCTAATCATCAATAAATGCTCCACTTGTGGGAAAAAATAAAACTAAAAAACACAAGATATAGTTGAATGTATGGGTGTTAACATGAGCATTAACGTGTGTGTGTGTGTGTGTGTGTGTGTGTTCGCTGGTGTGAGAGGGAACAAGCTCGCGCCATGTCCTATGGGCGTAGATGTGAGATTTGCTTATGACACTGCATGCCAAAATGCCAATGCCATAGATGCATTACTGTGCTGTGATGGGTGAAATAAATGCATTTCCATAGTTACTCTAAATGTGTCTGTGGGGATGGGGTTGCGCTGGGAGACTGTTGCCATGGTGAAAACTAAACTGCTGTGTTGCTTAAGGCATCGTATTAGATGACTAAGGAGTTTCTCCTATGGAAGAGAAGAAAAGAAACAAAACAAACAATTAGACATACTACTGTTGATTACACTCCAAATTTGACATGATTGTGCAGTGCAACACTTCCACATGAAAAGCCTGACACAGAGCGGGAGCTGTACCCGACTGACAGAGTGACTGAACTCATATTTACCTGGTTAGGACTCGCTTTCCATGGAGATTGTAATGGTTTCACTTTCAGCTGCGGAGCCAAACAGAAAAAAAGCGTGTTAACCGGATATTAAGTTGTTAATGTTAATTGTGTCTGTGGAGTATTACCACTCCTGGTGAAGCTCACCTGATTTGAGGGTGTTATTAGCCTGATGGTCCTCAATGTTGTTGGCATGCTGGTCGCTGCTAAGGAGGCGATTCTGTGACTCACTGACAGGGCTCACAGGGACATCAACAGCACTGGAAACATGCCCAACAAATAATAATAAAAGACTACATGAGTCCAAAACCCTTTCAAAAACATAAATCCTTTTCAGAGCCTCATGTCAAATGATATTTCTTTTATTACACTGAGAAGATGGATCACCTTTTATTGGGCTCTGGCTGCAGGGTCACTGTGGCCTGCTCTACGTCAGCGTTGACCAGCCGCGTAGGGAATGTCAGACCATCTCCCTGACTGCAGTGAACGAGGAGGACAGGAGAAAGTCAAGATTAGGTGCAGTCGGTCCGCAGGGCAACAAACTGCAGTTGGGTTAGATTTCCTCTGGAACTACAACAGAGGCATTCTCTTTGTGTCACCTCAAAGACTCGACTGATGAATTGACTGCAGTTTACTTCAGTTTGCCTTCTAACCGTAACATTAATTTGGTGACAAGCGATAACACTTCAAATCAAGTGGAATCTATTTGACTGAAAATCCATCTTCTTATTTGATGCAGCCTATTAAAAGAGAAAATGATTAAATCATTATTAATTAATATCGCAGTGCATGTATTTATCAACTACAACAACAACCACTATAATCATTTAATAGGCTGTATACAGATAGAAATCTACATTGCCACTGGTCTTCTCTTTGATCGCTGCCATTTTTCACAGATTTTTCATGACGTACTATTCTATGACTTTATGACATTTTTTAAATCTGGGTGACCTTGTGATTTATGATAATGTTATTTAAGATGGTGCCATTTTAAGAGTTAAGTATATTTTGATGATTATTGAGATAAAACTGTGAATAACAATTATTTTGACCAGGATAATCGTGACATGACATTTGTTTTTAAAAACATACTGTGTTTTAAATTCAACCACAGAATCAATACTTAGCTTGAATACATATAAGAGCTTCTACTGCTCTACTATGTATCTTCTATGATCAATATACATTTTTCTCCTTTACCTGGTGAAGACTGGCAGCAGCCAGTACTTCTTCTGGTCTCCAAAGACCTGAGCAATATTCTTCCGGAAACCCAAAGAGAAGCCGTTCTTATCAGAGCCCGTCCTAAAGACTGGTGCTCTGAATGCCTCTTCAGATAGGAAGGATCATGGAGAGACAAGCGTGGACAGAGAAGACAAAGACAGGTCATTAAACAAACCAACAGGTTCCTATGAAGTTTCACCGGATAGAAAAGAAAAAGGAACGGACTTAAGACAAGAATCTGTATCTGTGTGTGTGTGTGTGTGTGTGTGTGTGTGTGTGTGTGTGTGTGTGTGTGTGTGTGTGTGTGTGTGTGTGTGTGTGTGTGTGTGTGTGTGTGTGTGTGTGTGTGTGTGTGTGTGTGTGTGTGTGTGTGTGTGTGTGTGTGTGTGTGTGTGTGTTATATTCATGTCATGTCATAATCAAATCTAGACAATCTTACAAACAATGTAAGAATTAGGTTTTTGAAATGGTTAAATCACACACCAACCATTTCAGTGAGAGTCTCTTTCCACGGGGCAGTCAGGTTGCTGAACAGCTGGTGCATATTTTTGCACCTCACTTGACTTATAGTGTATTATATAGAGTATAACTCATTGTGTACAGAGTCTATGTCGGCCTATAGTGTGTGTCCCTTGTGTTAAGGTAGAGCGAGCACAAGACTTTCACTGCATTTCTAATAAATACACATGACAATAAAGTGAACTTGAATGTGTGTTTGTTTGTTTGTTACCTATAGTTGACCTGTTCTTCCCTACAAGCCACAGGTGGTAGCTGAAGAGGGACAGAATACTGATGCAGAACATGGCAGCCACAAAAAAGAGAAACAAGACGTGGAATTTGGCGTGAGTGTCTGGCAGCTCGTTCTGGGGGAAAGAGACAGGAGAAAAGGAGAGCGACAGAGGAATCAGTAACATATTTATATTGTGGATATTCATGGATAGAAAGACATAAGAGAGAGAGAAAGTAAAAAAAGAGAGACATAAGAAGGGTGTCATGTGGACCATGTCACTGCACAAACATCACAACAAAAACCATGGCAACGATGCTGAGGCACTGCAACGCTAAAGGCTTTGGAGGATAGCTGGGTTACCTTTGGGCAGTTCTCTGCCGATTTCCTCCGGCAAAGCTTTAGTACAAACAGAAACAAGACTGGTTAGCAACACCAGGAGAGAACAGGTAGGAGGGGAGGAGGAAGCACTTAGAAATCAGCGAGCAAATACAAATCAAGGCCAAAGTGAGTCGGGGGGGTGAAAGAAGGAGAATGGGTGAAAGTACAAAGTGTGACCTGAATGAAAGAATAAAGGGATGAGAGAGGACAAGATGAGAGGAAATCGAAGGGGAACAGCTACAAAAAAAAAGGAAAAGAGAGGAGGTGTTTGCGTCCACGAGTGGTGTGACTGGTGGCTCTGATAGGAAAGAGGGAGACAGAAAGGAGAGAGATCAGAGAACAATGACCCAGTGTGCGAGAAGTGGGGATAACAGAAGGGGGAAACAGAGAGGGGTCGGAGGGTGAGAGAGGGCAGAGAAAACAGAGGAGTGGTACAGCTCAGCACCATGCACAAGCAGCTCAGAGGATGTTCATCCAGGCTTTGACATGCAGACCGATTCGGCATCCTCTGTAGCATCACACGGACTCACGTTCACATTCAGCACGTCTGCACATTGTTACTCACTGTCCAGAACTTTATGAAATATTGCAGTACGGTGGCTGCAATGAACAAACAGTACACCAGCGAGTAGGCCAGGAAGAGGATGAAAAACTTGTAGTTGGAGAATCCGACACAGTTGTTCACCCTGGAGAAACAGAGAAAGGTCAGAGCTGACGTCACTTCCTCTGAGCAGAAATCTTATCAGCCTGAACTTTAAAACAAGGTGGAGGCTGTTTACTCTTGGGCACACTCAGCCGGTAGTTTGCTTTCTTTGGTACAAACCAGAGAAGAACATATTTGGTTAATCATAAAAACAAAGCATGTGGATAATTGAGTAGTTTTTGAACAGTTTTGGCTTCTTGTCGTGCTGCAAGATGAGACAACAGAACAAGAGTTAAAACAAATTCAGTATTGTACTTTCAAGTCCTCAAAGTAGGTAAAAGCAAATCAAAATAGCCAAACAGCACTTCCAGATGTACGATACATCGGCAAAATGAATAATGCCATAACACACGATAATTTGACCATTTTGTGATGCTTTCAATTGGTAGTTGGTTTTAGTCTGTGCTGTCTTATTTTGACTCATTTCCCGGCATGATTATATAATTAACTTAGCTTTTGGCCGTAACCGTCTTCATGCAGAATATGTACAGGCTTCCAGTTGTGCTGTCTTATAATTAGGTTCTGTAATAGCTAGTACAAAGATAACCCTTCTGTGCCACAAATTCATTGAAATATGCGTTTTGTAAAATAACATGCGCCTGTTTGTTCTCGTGGTTATGACTCGCGTTCAATAATTTCCCTCAAAATACAATCACTTTCAGCTTCTTGTACAATAATACATTTCTAATGTGGTAACGCTGTAGTTGAATGAGCATCAGTTGAGAAAGTGGTTTGCTCTTGGTCGACCCTGTTATGTTCTGCTTTCACAGTATGAGGAACTACCAGTCATCAGATGTATCTCCCTATGCTGCATGAAGCAATGGAAAAACACTCAAAATGTCACAAATGCTGCCATCTTAACAAGACCAAAAAAGTGAAACTAAAGGGTTTAACATTCAACAGCTTTGTGAGTCTGTGGCCTGTGTTTTAACTCTATGTATGTACAGTATATCTATTTGTTAAGCAGGTCTTACATACCAGGGACAATGGTGGTCCATCTTCAACACACACCTGCCACACACAGAATAGAAAAAGGAGAAGACAAATAAAACACGAGTAAAGATGAACATTAAAGGGTGAGAAACGTGTGAAAGAGAAAAACTTCTGGGGTGGATCAAGAGGAAGTCCACTCCCAGTTAATATTCAATAAATGGTTTTCTTACATGTCACACGCAGAGCAGTGATGACACCGGTCTGGCTTGATAACTTGACAGCGGTCGCAGTAACGGATTGCTGCATCATGTCAACACAACAGCATCTTGTTATGGGATAGCTTTTAACACAGAGGTGCAAACAGACAGACAAACACACGCTAACTCACACTCTCACATTCAAACACAGACGTACCTCCGGCTCCTGTGCGGGTGTACAGAGGCAGACTTGCGGCCGCTCTCCATAGGATCTCTTGCTGGGACTCTGGCCTCACTTCTTTCTCATAACGCTCCTTCTCAGCCTTGGGCAGGCAGAACTGGAATGAAAAAAAGCAGATTTTTATTTCGTTTTTTAATGACACTAAGGATTAAAGGCATTTACACAGAGTGGGCTTGTTTTGGAGAAATTGTACCTCTTTGGAGGGGTTGGCAGGCTGGGTGAAGATGGTCTTCCAGTAAGACCATACAAACATGATGAAAGAGAGGTGGAAGAAGATCAGGTAGACAACTGGAGGGAAACATCAGGCGACACGTCAGGAGCAACAGCGTACAGTCTCATATGCGCACTGACATTGAACACAACCATTACCATTAAAGCGTTGATAGAAATAACTGCTGCTGTCACTTGGGATATATGGAAACACATCTACATATTAAATTAATGAGAGTGGGATGCTGAATGAGCAGTTGCTCTACTTCCAGCAGACAGACCTCAGCACTTTAAGAGTGCTTTTCTTTTTGTTATTTGCCAAGTGCTTTCGAGCACATTTCTCCAGACCTAGAAAGATTATCTCAATAAAGAGCAAACTGGCTCAGTTCTGTGTACTTTGCATTTAATAACCAAGAAACTTACTTTGCTCTCCTATGCTTGGGATGGTGACTGTAAGAGAGGAAACAAAACAGAAATGTTAGAGAGGAAGAAACTGTCAGCTAATGACAGTTACATAGCAACATTAAAATCAGTGGTTATACATCTGACAGAATGTAAGTCAAGAAGTCAAGAATGAACTTTCAGGCCAACGTGGGAGAGGCTTCTCAAGACATTTATAGGTAGCTCTGAGTATTTTTGACTGTGTTGTATTTTTAAACATTTTTCATGTCACAGAAACCACAAAGTGAAACAGGTGGTTTGGATTTTATAATCATACTGTCAGTGATAATGTATCTGTGATCTTGTTTATTCATTGCACAGATCTGACACCCGTCCGCCTGCTCTCTTATGCTGGGCTCTCTGAAGTGTCGGCAATACTGAGGTCTCCAGGGACTGCCAGAAGACAATAACTTTTTTTGTGCGTGTGTGTTCTGTGTGTGTGTTATTTTCGCCTTTTGTTTGACAGCACGACTCAAAACTGACAGGACAGGGGGGGGGGGACACAGAAAGGGTTGACATGTAGAAAAATGGCAGTTTAGAGTTGAAGCCGGGCGCACACAACCAGCTGGGCGGATCCCTGGTAACATTTTTAGGTTCATAAAAGAATGCACTGTTTTGTTTTGTGATCGTTTGTCAGTGCGGGTGCTCAAATCAATGTTGTTACAGTTATTGTTCTTGGTGTGGACGGTCCCTTTAAACTCGCATAGAGGGTTTTTTGGTGGCTAAAACATGTTTTGCTGCTGCCCCGGTGCACAGCGGTAGATGCTTAGTCTCTGTGGATATCCTCGGGCCCATTTACTCTTGGTAATACACTGAATGTGTATAAGCACCACATACAACCTCACTTAAAAAAAATCCAAACTACCCCTTTAAGGAATCAGACAAAAGTTTAAAGCCTCTAAATCTTGTCTTCCCTGTCATCAAATGTGGTGTGTTTTGAGGTTTTATATTTTGAATACCGCAGTCCCACCTCCATAAAATTAGACCCTGACACCAATATAGTTATCCAGTGGGTTTTCTTCTGTGATCTTGATCTGAAAGTTTGGGAACTTCTGGAATACAAAAGCTATAACTTAAGTGACATCATCCACAGTTAAAAATATATACAATACATTTGGTTCCTCTTTGTTCTTTCAACTTAATACAAACCCCTCTAAACCAAGGCTTTACCCGTGCCAGGCTAATTACCGGTAGTCTAGTTAAAGGGGAAAATGTGCATCTGGCAAACCAGCCCAGCACCGTTTAGAGAGCGTTTGATGTCTCCATCCAGACTCCATTCAGCTCCACACAACACAACAGAGACAGCGGGCAGCAATATTAAGTTTTTCTTTATCCCATACACATAACACATGAAAACGAGGCAACCGAAAGTGATGGCAGCTGACAGATAATTAGCTGTATCTGGATTTGGACAGGCTTTGCCAACACCATTGTTGAGCTGCAGTCCATTTACTTCCTGCTGGCCAGCAGCAGCAGCAGCAGCTGTGTGTTTGTGTGGACGGCACAATGAAAACACCAGCGGTTAAAGGCTTTAAAAAGGAAACAGACCACTACTTACATATACAGAGCTCTACCACATACGCGTAATACGACCAGCAGACGACCAGGGCGATAAAAATCACAGGTATCCATGCTAAACCCCGTTGACAGCATCTCAGTACGTGTGTGGGCGCCATCTTTCTCCCTCTACTGGGGGAAAAGGGAGTGTCGGTGTGTGACGTCACTTGAGCAAAAAGAGACTGGAGGAGGTCTGGAAATTTAAAACAGTGTGTGTGTGTGTGTGTGTGTGTGTGTGTGTGTGTGTGTGTGTGTGTGTGTGTGTGTGTGTGTGTGTGTGTGTGTGTGTGTGTGTGTGTGTGTGTGTGTGTGTGTGTGTGTGTGTGTGTGTGTGTTTGTGTGTGTGTGTGTGTGTCGGGGGGTAATTAAATATATTAATTGGAATTAAGTATGGTCATTACACTTCATATCATACTAATCACTAATGTTTTTGTTTCTGCAAAACTTTGGTCGGATACTGGTCAGTGATTTGCCCTTTCTGCACTAAACTCTGTTGTTTTTAAAGCCCCTGAACACCCACACAGGTGTTTTCAGTTCACCTGGTTGATTAGACCTTTTCTCAGGACTGCATGGATACTGGGATTGATTGACATCTTCCCGAGTCTCTTGTGAGCTTTGTTTCACCTGTTAAGGCGGGACGAAGTACACCTTTATCATTCTTAGTGGTAGACGGACATTTATGACCTCATAAATTCTCATCAAATTCTTTTCAAAGCCCCGCCCACCTTCAACCCAAGCAGAGGTCGAATCAGCCAGAATAACTGGAAACACCTGTGTGGGTGTTCAGGGGCTTTAAATGTTAAATTGTACATCATTTGTCATATATGTTCAGTGGTTCTCAAACTTTGTGCATGTAGTACCACCTCAGAAAATATCAGTTTCTCTGAAGTACCACCACTAAGAGCAACGTTAAAGTGCACTATTCTGCTACGGACAGGCAGGTTTATTCCTTTAGGTTTATTATTTTAATTTATATATAAATTTAGGAATTACAACTATATAAGAGGAATGTAATTTTCTGTAATATAAAATTGAAATGTGCATATGTGCAGGTGATTGCGTTAAGGTAACACACCATCAGCAGGAATTCCCGATATGTGTATAGGCTATATACCTATTTTGATAAATAATTAAATAATTAATCAAATGTTATAGTTGAATAATTACAGTATAACTTTAAAAAAAAAGTTTATTCTGCCTGTATTTCTGTATTTTATTATATTCGTTTTATTTTCTTGTCATTGTTTTCCTCTTCTTTACTACATCCTTTTAGTTTATTATATTAAAGTTTATATTATTACATGGCACCTTATTTAACATTCATGAAAAACAAGGAAAATCATTTTCAATCAATAAAATTTCTGATTAAAAAATGGTCTGGAAAAAAGTGTAATTCAGGATTTGACCATTTTGCCATGATTTTTCACTACTGCTTTTTAATTCACAAAAACACACTCAACCTTTAGCCTATAATTTTGTATATACTTACACAAAGTGACAAGCCATATATGGTTGTTGTATCCACAGAGTTGTCCTTTGCCAACAGGCACAGCAGGTGACTGCTTGCGGCCCCAGGCCAGCTTTAAACGAGCGCAGTGACAATGTACAACGTTTGCAATGACAGCTGGAGACCTGACCCACCTGACTCCACCCGTTTTTATTGTTCTTTTTTTATTGTTAAATACGGAGAATGAGCAGACCACTGCCATCTTGTGTCTAAAGATCGTAGTCGCAACAACATAAAATAATTCCAACACTTAGGTTGCCAGGTTGGTCAGACCCGGTCCTGTAGCCTGCAGGAGACCGCAGTCTGTTTGAGCCTGTTTGAAGCCATCCTCTTCGGCAAATCACACCATAAAAACAAGTATTGCACAGGAGCTTGACTGACAGTTACAGCTAAGTAAACATGAAAGTTAGGACCGATCAAGGGGAAACGCAGCCATTTCGGCGTACGTTTTAATGCCGTTGAACTGCTTTATCTCAGTCAATGGAGTGAATGCTCGGCCTATATAGACTCATTTTTGCCTGTCTCTGGTCACTCAGCAGCTGGGACAAATAAGCTGCTGCAGGATTGGCAAACTCCATGTCACCCAGTGCCAGCCTACAGTAGCTGCACCTAACAACAGACAACCATGGCAACCCACAATGCCAGACGCTATTGGCTAGTATAATGTAAACAGAACTTGATAGAAAGCCATTGTTAAACCCGTAAAAAAAAAAAAAATTAAATATTAATTCAGACTAAATATATCTTTTTTATGTAAAATCAATACTTTCATTCTGTACCCCTCAAAAGGCCCCATGGGTTTATTTAAAATATATATATATATATATAAATAGTTTTTAATGAGGATTCCTCATATTCAACCTTTAATGTTTTGAATTAGCGTACACGTTTTTGAATGTTCATATTCATATTTCGAAAATAACTCACTTTGAAAATAACTAAAATGTGCACTTTTAAAAACAAAAAAGTTTACATTACGGTTTTGTCTTGGTGGTGTCAGATTATTTTTAACATAATGGTGATAAATGCTGGCTTGAGGGGCCCCCTTTGACTTTTTTTGCCCAGGGCCCCAACATACTCTTTAACCGCCTCTGAGGAGAGGCTGACCACAGGGCGTGTACCTTAGGACTTTGAGCCTACCCTTAACACCAGGAAGCAACATCAACAAACTTCACGACACACAGGGACCATGATAAGGTGGCCGGTGACCTCCTCCTTTCTGGACTTGGCTATTAGTCACGGGGCACAGTAGTTAAAAAAGCCATAGTAGTTGCCCGTTACCCATTAAAACAGCGTAAATGACTTCCATTGAAATGCACATGGAGCCATATTTGTCGCGCATTGGGTTTGCTGGCCCAGCTGAGCCCAGCCTGGAGGTACTGCGGTCGGTTCACACCAGTCACCTGCTGTCTGTGCCGTTTGAAAACCTCACGGTGCACAGCGGCGGACGAGTTCAACTGGACCTCCATTTTCTGTACGACAAGATAGTGAAGCAGCGTCGAGGCGGGTTCTGCTTTGAGAACAACGGCCTCTTCTCCTGGCTGCTGTCCGAACTGGGCTTCCGAGTGACTCTGCTCTCAGGCCAGGTGAAGAACTCCATCTCGGGTTACTACGGGCCACCTTTTGACCACTTGGTCCTCATGGTGAGCCTTGACGGGCAGCGCTGGCTGTGCGACGTGGGGTTCGGTGTCCGGGGCTTCATTGTCCCCATTTCACTGGAGACCAGTGGGCCCCAAGAGCAGGGACACCGAGTGTACCGCATCAGAAAGGATGTTCTCGGGATGCACTTTCTGGAGAACAGAGGGGCAGATGGAGACTGGACAGAGATGTACAAGTTCACCCTTGAACCTCGATGTCTGGAGGACTTTGCTGAGATGTGCCAGTACCACCAGAGCTCCCCCTGCTCCATCTTCTTTTGCAAGTCCCTCTGCACCCTTTTTAAACCCGGTGGAAAGCTCACCTACATGGGCCGCAGGCTGACCAGCACCACATTTCCAACAGAGGGAACAGAGGAGACATTGTTGGGAACCACAACCAGAGATCTCAAAGATGAGGAGATACCTGGTATTCTAGCAGAGCAATTTGGAGTTGTACTAAATTCTCCACTCATACCAAAGGATGAGGCAATCACACCACCACCAGTCATGTACTGATCATGCTTCCACGAGGGACACTTTGATACAAGATTTTAAAAGACTCATATTGTGTTCATTTTCCAGTTGATACTTGTATTTTGTTTTTCTTTTAGAACATGTTGAAATGCTTTATTATTCAAAACAACACATTGTTTTTCATACTGTCTGTCAGAATAAACCTGTATTCACCCTCTAGTCTGCTCCGATTGGTCTGCGTTCCTGGGTCTTCCACATCTGTACTGTCTGCACCTCCATTGAAGCCGGGGTATGATTGTAACGGCACTGTAGCAGCACTTGTGAAATCACGACTGTACGTGAGTCCTGAAGGCTCGCCTAGAGACACAGTTTCTGAACACGGACTTTTGTTTTGATACTTTCGCAGTATTTATATAGAACCTCAACCTGGATTTATAACCAACTTAATTGTATAGAATATGGGACCCTTTAAAGTCATTTTTAACTCTCAGGTTCGATTAAAAAACAGCCACTCCCAAATCCCCCCCTGTAAAACAACGACCATGTATACAGGGTTTTGTTCAACTCGAGTACGCATGCAACAAAAAAGATAAATTGTCAGTCTGATTTAATAAATTATACATACACTTTTAAGATGTACAATGGTCATTACATTAATCCATATCCGTCTTTTTTTTTTTTTTTAAGACAAAGTCTGCGTTCAAAGTATTTACACATGTACAATTATCAGGTAGCACTTTACAAAGCAAGGCATGAACGACAATACAAATGTTGAGATTCAAATCAAACCTCTAACCCTCACGCTCCTGTCTGTTACTCAGCTGTCCCATGATTATAATACATTTTCCCATCCCATGGGCATGAAAAGCCATTCAAGAAATTGAACGACCTCCGTCAAACTTCTCAAAGATCCACAGGAGATTCAAATCGATTACGGTCCAAGGACTGAGTTGAAAATCAAAAAGGTTGGGAGAGTAAGGGGGAGACATGATGTACACAGGTGCAAAAATGTGGCAACGAGTGACAAAAATCTACTCTGCGACAGGGTTGGAGGGCGGGACTGAGCTTGCTCTCCCAGCTTTCCGTTCGTAGTTAACAAGCCTCTGCCCAACCAGGTACCTGTAAAGACAGAGATTATCACGATAACAATAACAACCCACTAATTGTGAAATACATGATGCGTTCTACTGATGCGCTTTAAGATCCTTACTTGTCATTTTTGATGTGTTCATAAAGGCGTTTGAACTGACGGATCTGGAAGGACAGGATGCCGATGAGTGAGACCACCATCAAGAGGAATGGGTAGATTCTCCTCTGCATCAGAATCTCCATCTCTGGTGTAACTCCTGTAAAAGTAATGAAATTCAGTTAAAATGATTCCTGTGAACGCCATCTGGAGATAAGTAAGGACGTAGTTTCTTGGAGAAACCTCTATAATCTGATGTTACTTTATAACTCATAGCACATTCACAGGATTAATCGAATGGGGGGGCTTTAAGTGGATTGCCATGACACAAACGTGGACTAAAATGGGTAAAGTATCTTTTAAAGTCAGCGAGTCAATTGCTTTATTCCTCTCCTTTTGCAACAGATATTGTATGAATTACTCTGCAAAGTAGAGGGTATTTACTGATATTTGTGTCTTAGGTTGGTACTCCAGTTTTGAAAGAAAAAACCTTGAACCAAGAAGAAACAGAGAAAATAACAACATTTAAAAATAATAAACCTCCCAATTGATTCACATATACTCAGACACTCACCCACAGCAGGAACCATCCCGGCAGCGATCACATATGGCACGCACAACGACAGCAGCAGGACTGAGATGACTGGAGCGGCCAGTTTACGGATGATGAACTGGAGATCGATGTTGCGAATGCCGTTTGCGTAAACCTGAGGAGAATGTTTACAGTTATTATTGTACAGCTACAATGGAACCGATACCCTTCCTTCTCCTCTCTTTAACCGGCCCGCTACTCTTTTTATATACTGTACACAAATTTAACTACAGTGTAACAGCAGTGCACGGTCAAGATTGTATTTATGTATTTGTTTCTGATCACGCTATAAGACTTTAAGCCATTTCTTATTTAGAGCAGTGTATACTTGTTGGTCAAAAGCGCAATATCCACCTGAAAACCCACCTGCTCAATAACGGTCTTCAACCACCACTGAGGTCCCATGAGAGTGATGGCAGCGATGATTTTGGCGTGGAGCACTCCAAGAGCCCAATCCTGTAGATAACAGAGAGATCAATGGATGAACATGGACAATAACAATACCTACACAACAATGAGTTACTTAAGGAAGTCTCTGTGGAGGGATAGAAAAAGGCAGAAATACCCATTCAACACAGTTCATCATACCTGCCAAGGGTAGAAGAGGGGTGTTTGGTCCAAGGGGACCCTGAGTGGAGCCACAATGACCAGTTCAAACAGCAGGCCCAGTAGCAGCGGGATGACTCCAGCGACCAGCAGAGCTACAACCAGGGTCTTCAGAATCTGCACAAACAACGTAATGCTATACAATGAACATAACTGTAAAATGTTTACATTTCAACATATTAAGGGAACAAGTATGGGAAGTTATTCCAATTTAATGGAACCTAATTTCTTCTTTCATGGGACATAACTGCTGCAGCACTGCAGAAGTTAACGTCAAGGTTTTGATATTACTTACTTGGCAGAGGCCGGCAAATTTTGGATATCGGCTAACGATTTTGTATCAACCAACCAGCCATTTAACAGAAAACATTGCATTAAGTTCCACCTCTAGACAATCTAATAGCTGAAAAGAGAGCAACTTATTACAATACCACTCTGCTGCCGTCTTTCGGTGTTGGCCAACCAAAGAGGCTGCTTAAATACCCACCATGAGCGTCCACTCCTGGACTTTGCGTGCGATGACGGTGCGTCCCTGGGGCATCCAGGCCAGAAGCACAGTGATTCCGCGGAGAGACAGCCAGCAGACGTACAGGCCGCACGCTGCTGTGTACAGCTCGTGGATTTTGGAGCTTCCTGTCCAGAAGGACATCAGCCAGCGCCCGGTGAACACTGAAACACACATGACAAAACAAACATGACCTCTCTACAACTTTAGAGTGATCCTCAAGTCTGGGTGACGAAGAAGTGAATTACTATTTGAGCTGGAACTTAAAAAAAAGAACCTCGGAAACAGCAGAGACATGCATATATATAGATTTACCCTTTAATTATGGTTTGGGTGTAGGTCTGCAAAATAGAAAAGAAATTGCTGGTTGTCTTCAATGCCAACCAACTTACCTGGTAGGGTTAGGCACACCAGACTGGCCACCAGCAGAGTGATGCACATGAATGCTATCAGCAACACAATCTGGAGAAAAGAGGACGGTTTTAGAATAAAAGTTAATATAATGAAGTAACCAAGCTTGGATATATCTGATTATGATCATTCTTTGTAACAATATAGAAATGTCTCTAATATGATACACAACAATTGGAATACATAGGAAAATTCAAGAGAAAAAAAATCAAGAATTTAACATGAAGGATGATTATAATAACTGAAGCTGAGTTGTATGGCCTAAGATGTACAGTGAATGGTACCTACGCGTTGGCAGACTTCTAAATCTGCGCAGCAAACCACAAATACTAGGTGGCACTTGCATGTTTTTTTAAGAGAGAAAAAGCCTAAAGCTTCTGTTACACTCAATAGGAATGATTACACATTTGGACTAACATTTATTAAGTGTAGTGCATAAGTATCTTAACAAACATGAATATACAGTAACAAGATCAACCATACAATAGCAGGTAGTATAATAATAATTTAAAAAAAAACAGTAATACAACATGGAGACAGCTCCCGAAACGACAGTGAAAAGAGTTCAAAAACCACGGGACCCTTACCCTGAATGGGAAGCGAAGGGGTCTGTGGTAAGGCTGGAATCCAACTGGTCCCCCTTGCTGCAGAATGGCCTGATGGGCTGCATGCAGCCCCTCGCCAACAGCGGGGGCAGGGTTGTTATTGTTGTTATGGTGGCCAGGAGGGGGGTTGTTATTGTTGTTGTTTACAGGCTGGTTGGCATCATTGTCCTCCTGCTCTCCGAGGAGGTAGGAGTGGAGGTCTCTGTGGAGGTAGAGATATGTTTGGAAAATCAGGGGCTTATTAAGATTAGTGGAAACAAGAATATGTTAAAGTGTATTCAAACTTATTGACTTACAGTAAATATCCAGCGCTGACTGTCCAGGCCCTGACCAGGCCTTTAAGCCACTGGCGAGTGTGTCCCTGCTCCAATAGAGCTGGCAGCACGACCTGGAGTAATAATAGCTCCAGAGACAGCTCGCTGACAGGGGCATCACTGAGGGGAAAGAGGTCAGAAAAAAAGCCACTTCAACAACGTGTGCCAGGGCATGAAACGCATGGTAACACTGAGCACTTCTTGTTTCTTGAAGCATGTGCTCAAAATGGATAAGTCATGGCAGCTTGTATGTTTCATCAGACCTTGATGTTGGACTTGCGATCAATATTTCCTCTTTTGTTCAAGATCTACTGTGTTAAGATATTGTTGCTATCTGGCCTGAGGTGCAAGTGGTTTAACACAATTTATTGTTTAGTGACCTATAACTTTATTATGCCTGCTTGTTACCTGTAGAGCATGACGTTGTATGGAAGGAAGGTGGGCAGCAGTAGTTTGATCAGCCTGATGGGCAGCCACAGCATGAGCAACACGATGGAGCCAAACACAACCACGGACAGGATGAACCGCCGCAGGTGTCTGTAGATGGGCAGGTGAATCATTTCCTGCACTGGGTTAAAATCTGGGTCATTGAGGTTTCTCAGAAACCACAGCACTCCTGGCCTCAGCACCTGATGGATATGCAGCAATCAAAGTTAGCATTACAGAAACTCAGGAAAGAAGAAAAGCAAACTTTATTGTCCGTTTGTTATTATTGATTATTATTGATCGTACCTCTCTCAGAAGGAGGATGAAAGAAGCAAAGTAGAAGACGTAGACCATTCCCACAAGCCAGTGCAGGAACATGGTGGTACCAGGGGCTGATTTAAAACTCAACTCTCGGTCTTTCAGGGAGGCATCAAACATCTCCTGCAGGAAGTAAATTCAGCAATTGTTCCAGGATGATGCATGCTAATTACTTGTCTTTGCACAGTTGGCTAGAATACAAAATGTGCTATGAATTACATTCGCACATGCCATATGCTTAACAGATTAAAATTAGACAAAAATCAATTCATTTCTGACAGTACATGCGGGCTGAAGGCTTCCTCAGCTGCTGCTCAAAGGTAAGTCTCATATTGCGTATTTGCATTGTTCATTTATGTAATGCTGTTATATCTATTTACTTTTAAATACGGTGGCTAACATAGATGTCTTGAATGTTACATGTTTGTTACAACTTCTAAAAACAGAACTGTAGCAGAGACTAAACCATCATTTAATTTGTGGACAAACTGAAATGAGAAAGATGGCTTAATCAACGCAGTTCATTTGGAGGCTAATTAGATCATTTTCACAGGTGAACAGCTGCAGAGCAGGAGGGATATGGTACCACTTCTGCTCCACCTGTTCTGAGGCAGGTTGATTGGCTCGGTACAAGCTCATGAAAAAATACCCACTGGAGCTGTGTTTCCATTAAAGTGAACATCATTTTTTTAACGTGAATGTGAGGAAGTAATATTGCATTCAGACAAAGAGAATGAGAGCCACAACACAGAGGTATATGTGACTCCCCTCCTGTTTTCAAAGTCAGTTTGTTTTCTGTTTTCCTGTGGTAAATGTATGAACTGTGTGATCAACAGCATCGGCTTCTCTGTCTCAGCCCTGTTAAAAGTCACAGTACATGTGTTAAAACAGCATGTCTGAAATGTCATAGGGAAGAGAGGTAAATTCAGAAAATTAGACAACCAGCACTGAAACTCCTAAAGCCATGATACTAATATAAGTCTTAACATTACACCAGTTTAATTAATAATGCAGATACATGTGAGGAGTTGGGGCTTCCCAAGTCCATAATGATATAATTTAACACACATACTGAAAGTCAGAAAAAGAAATAGAGCAAGGTCTTACTAAAGAGCAGATGTCAAGCCACCAGCCACAGATGAGTGGAAAAACACCAATCTCCACAACAACCAGCAGAGAGACCTGTAATGGACACAGACGTGTGTTTCAGTATCACTTTACACCTTATGTAGATACATTTAAAAACTTGGAATATCTAATGAAAGGGGTTGCAATACATTAAACTAACATTTTTTATCTCATTCAGTTCCAGGCATTTTTAAAGGGGCATGGCCACCTCAAGCCTGACTATTTATTGTCATTATTATTTTGGTAATAACGTATTAAATTATTGCTATCCTTCAGTTTTTGTGTGCTCAGATTCAGCATTAAGTAGTATATCTCCGTAAGTGAACACTCCTGTCTATATTTCCACACAAGATGGTGCAGACAGGAGTTAAACAAATGCACTTAGAGGCGTTACCTTGACAACAATGTAGCAGACTCCCAGGAGACGTCGAGAGCGCTGGAACCTGACCAGAGCAGCCAATCCCTGAGCAAGCCATTAAGGATCACACATTTGCACAGACGTAACAGAATACATTTCACATACATCATCTTTCTTTATAATGCAATTCTGTTTTCCTTAGGTTTGAAATGTCAGTAGAGGACAGGGGATTGATGGTGACAGAAGGATACATGACAAAGGATGAGTGTCATGGCCAGCAGTATGTAGCCCACAATGGTTGTGATTAAGCCCTCAAAGTGGGAGGCTTGGACCTGAAGAAAGAGTACAAAGACGTAGTCAAGTGATTAACCTCAGTTCCAGAGACGCACCATTGCATAATAATGCAGAGTTGATAAGAGGAGATTCTTACATATTCCTCAAAGCCAAGACCCACAACAGAGAAGTGCCCAATGTGGTAGGGACAAAATGCTGAATGAGTAAAAAGACAAAAAAAAGACATTTTCCCATTGTGGCATATAAACTATTAAAGACAAATGTGATCAACCTGCACTACTGCTATCATTACATAATATGTCTAAGCTATTGGTATGCCGAAAAGATCATATACTAATGGAACTAAGCCTTTGAGGTTTTATTGTGTTTTAGTCCTAGATGAATGTAACTACTGTACTGGTGTGCACATTTATGCTGTACTTTTAATCTTTAAATAAATTCAATCATTATGCTTATGATAAACATTGTGTTAGTCAACTCACCAAAGACCAGGATGAAGAGTGTGTTGAGAGACACTACCCAAAAAACATGCTCCTACAAGACAAAATACACAAGTATGATTTTAACTTACAAAGTCATCATAACAAAAGTGTAAACAATGGACCATTATGGATATAAAGACTTACTAAAAACACCAGAGAACCATCCAGACCAAGCATCTAAAAGGGGAATTGTAAAGATTTGAAGTGCTTCGTAAAGTACACAAACAGAAAAACACCTCAGATAAAGAGTTTTGTAAATTGTGTACTAGGGACGGCAGTGTTTGGAGATCAGTACTGTCATGCAGAGTTACCCTTTCCCAGGTGAGCTCCTCCGCTGCTCTGTCCCACTCCAAAGCATTCCAGTTCATGTCATCTACAGAGACACATTAACTTTATTGTTATTGTGTTGGACTGGTCAATTGTTTTTGGGTTGGCTTTTATAAAAGACAGAATGTAATACTTGAATGCTTTTACCATTACATCATTGATGCAGGTCGGGGAAATGTGTTTACAAAACAACCTTTTATGTGGGTTTTCCACGGCAATCATTTGTGTGCTGTGGGGACACCCCACAGCTACAATAATGTATAATACACTTACAATTAATTATCAGCCTGTTGTTTTGCCTAGCCTGCTGTAAAATCAGTCCATTAACCACAGCAAAAACAAATAAGTGGAATATGAGTCCTACGGATAGCGTTGTGACACATAATTATATCAAATTAATCGTATGCTCCAAAGGCGGTGGTACCGTGTTTTAGTGCATTTCAAAAGGCCCTGTCGTTTTCTGTTGCAAAAAGGAACCATGCAACCATGTGGAGAAGAAGCATTTTGGAAACACTTTATTCATGACTGCCATTTGTGCATGAACTGATCATTGTGTAAGGGTAAGGCATTCCAGCATATCTCTATAAAATGTGACCAGGCAGAAAACAAAATGTGTGTCATTCTTGAACATAATCACTGTGTTTCCTAATGGCTGTCTTAAAATGAATGATATTATTTAAACGATGTGGATATGTTGCCATGGAAATATAAACTCATTGCTCTGCGAGTGGTCTGTTCCATTTATCTAATCTTGAATACGCTATGATGTATGTGTTTTGTTTTAATTTCGGTTTCTGTGATCTGTCTGTTTCGGGTGTGGTTGTTTGTTCTTTTTGCTATTTATATACAGATGAAAACATATCAAACAGCCTGACAACTCTTTAGTACTGACCAAAATTAAACTACAACTACCAGAAAAAGTGGGAACTCTGATTGTGATTCATTTCTTTATCAAATTCCAACCTTGTGCTCCATTGTTGGGGTCAGCATCTTCAGCTGCTGCTCCCTCCTCTTCTTCCAGCTCTGGGTCATCACCCTGGTCTGGGGGAACATCAGGGGGCTCAGGCTCTGCTTCATTCTGGGCTGGTGGATCAGCAGGGGCTGGCTGGGCTGCAGGGGGCTCATCAGCTGCCTCCTGACCAGCAGCTTGTGCCTGAGGGTGAGGGGAAAGGATGCATGGCTTTAACTTAGGGAGTTGACCGTAAGGGTGATTTTTGGGATATGTGTGTGGTATTGCCGGGCGTTATGACGATATGCATCATCAAAAAGATACAAAAATATTTTTATCACAATGTTGAAAAACCACTAGCTGAACTGCGTTACAGCAATATTTACGTCATTAGGACAACAATGATTTAAAATGTGGTCATTTAATATAGACTATTAATTTATAACATTGTCAAAAAGCATGCTTTACCATGCTATAAATTGTTTTCAAGATGTGAAATGACCTGTATCGGGTTAGAAGATTTGGATCATCGCCCACCCCTCACTTGAGTTAAGATTGAATGTATGAATATCAGGGAAGTGTACTGCCAGAATACAGGGTCATTGAACAATTATTTTTCCTGTTGATTTAAAAAAAAATGTTTATATTAAACAAATATAAATTGCTTTGCCTTATTGGCAATCAGTCAATCAAAGTACCTCATTGGCTTGTCCAGCTGCATTAGGTGGCGCTGGCTGGTGCTGCTCTAACCACTGGGGAGCGCCACCATGGACTATCTGTTCTCGGAGCCACACCAGGCTGATAAATGCACACAGCGTGCAGGTGACCACGAAGCAACCCTGTAGACAATCTGCAAGCAGGTTCTCTCTGCAGGAGCACAAAGACAAACCCTTTATCATACAAAAACCCTGATATAGGCCTTTAAAAAAGCTATATGGAAATGAAGAGAATAAACAGCGAGAAGAGACTAACATTAGCTTTAGTAGTGTGTAGTAGGTAGGGCTGCACAATTATACAATTTTAGTGAAATCACAATACGGACTAGTGAAATATCCAAATCACAGGGGGGTGCAATGAAAAAAAAAACATTCTGAATGAAATATTGTAGTGCTGCAGAGTTTCCCAGCCTACAAGTTGTATTCTACAGACTTAAAGAAAAAAAAAAATCTTTGTTTGGTACAGATACAAATTCACACCACTTTAATGGATTTTTAGAATAATGAGGCAAAATCATTCCCCCCAAATCGTGGATAAATAGCACTGTGAGTCAAAATAATTGCAGTCTCAGATATTTTCCTCTCATCATGCAGCCCTAGTAGTAGGAGGATACTGGTATGTTATCATCACTCACGTGGAGAGCATGTCCAGCGGCAGTGTCAAAAGTGAGCTCACAGAGCCGGTAAACAGACACTTGTAGATGCGACCTGAGACAGAGACCACATAAGGAGTGTCATTTTGCATATATTAAATTCATTTAAAATGTTCCATAAAGAAAAGCATTGTTACAACTTAGACAATATCTGAGAATGAAATAGATCTAGACATCATTTTACATTCAGAACTGAGGGAGACTTGAAACATGCACTAATTACCTCTTACGTAACGGGACTAAAGTGGTTAATCTCTGGATCATGTTAAACCATGAACATGAGATAATATGTTAGGCTTTGATCATGGCCAGTTCACAAAACATCGACTTTCAAACTTATGAAACAAATTGATTAGCTAAGATCAGATAAAACCTATTAACCCTCATTTGTCTGATGAATCAATGAAGAAAGAGAAGAAATACATGCTTAAGATATGAAACAATGGATATGAGTTGTAAAAAAAAAAGGTGTAATCCAGTGTCAGATCACTGTGGCCTTGTGTACACATCCAGTTTGTCTCTACTTACATGCAGTGAGAGGAACCACCCCGAGCCATGCAAAGGCCACCAGTGTGTAATGGAACCAATAGCGGATGGCTGTGCCCACACTGGTCAGCAAGCCGGCGCAGATGTCCTGGATGGGCAGGCGTGAGGGCATGTCTGGGGAGTAGACTGAAGTGGAAAGAGGGAAAGAGTCAACCAGAGACATTTAAATAATATTTAATTTTTTGTGTTTAATGTTTGAAAAATGATTCAAAATAATGTTTAAAATGTACTTTCAATAAATGAATAACCGCATTGAAAAGGGACTGTTACAAAAAGAACCATATCTGGCCCCATCTGCAAGGCTTGTTTAGGAAACCTGAGCCTGTTGAATATGTTCAAGGGGATGATTCATCAATGCCAAAAGTACTCACTTGGTGTGAAAGCAAATCTGTGCTTGCATAATTCACAGTACTCCTTCCTGCTGTGCTTCAGCCACTGGACCAAACTAAAAAAAAAGAAACATTTAGACGGTCAAAAGTAGTGCAAAATTCAAGGACCCACAACATGTACTGCTTGTCGGCTTTCCCATTCACAGATGTCGGCTCAGCACTGTTGCGGCTAAGAGGCGTAACAGTTCTGTCCACCCATTCAGTTTCTGAAGCTTTCGCACAGACAGTGGGACATAATAAACGAGCAACAACCCCGCAACAAGTGTCAGTGTGAATGGGGTATGTGTGCAATAGATAACGGAAAGAACAGCCAGTTTGGAGAAGCAGGCAGGAGTCCCAACACGGAAGCTATCCAACTTACTGCTGCCGACAGGGGCAGCAGCTTATTTTTGCCACGTTAAAGAGACACACTTAAAAATCCGTTTAAGTTTGAATGTATGATATATTTAGAATAATTGTGCCACTTTACCTTGCTGTCAGACAATGTTTTCCTCCAGTTTCCCACAGAAGTTTACCATCATAAAGGTGTCCTCTCGTTTTCAAAGGGAATGGTATTTATTTGTCACTGTCATAATCACTCATCATTTTCTTGTATTAGTTTATTACATAAACTGGGGAAAGTCTGACTCCAACAGCTGGTGTACAGTGTAATACAGTGCACGGCACAGTTGTGCTTATACGTAGAGAAAATTTAGTGCCGACGGAAAGGGCTGTCTGATCGCATGGTAAAGCGCTGAAAATATTCTGAATAAAGCGTACACGTAAACTGATATGTATGGTTTAAGGTGGGCCTTATTCAGGTGATTAAAGTTTTTTTTGCCCCCATCCACAGCAGCTTCAGTTGGTACTCCTGTCTGCTTCTCCAAACTGCGAAGTGCTAACCACCCTGTAGGCAATACACAGACTTTGGATAAGCACCTCATACAACCGCACCTCAAAAAAGCCGAACTATCCGTTTACCAAGTTAAAAACTGATCTTTATTGCAGAGGGATCTTTAAAAGTGTGTGTGTGTGTGTGTGTGTGTGTGTGTGTGTGTGTGTGTGTGTGTGTGTGTGTGTGTGTGTGTGTGTGTGTGTGTGTGTGTGTGTGTGTGTGTGTGTGTGTGTGTGTGTGTGTGTGTGTGTGTGTGTGTGTGTTTGTGTGTGTGTTCTCAACTGGTTTTACTGGTAACTCTCCCAAATGGTCTCTATTGACAAGGCCTTGGAATTAACAAGATCCAACTACATCCTGTCTGTAGAAATAACTCCTGTGTTGCAGATTTACACCCCAGTCTGGGATGTTAACATTGTCTAGGTCTATAGTGCTGGCCAAATACAATCTCTCTCTTTTTTTTTTTTTTAACCAGTGCTATGATTACACAAGGATATGATGTCATGTCAGGACCTCACAAGGATCTCTGGACCCAGCAGACACTGACTATGAGCACTTATCATGTTTTAGCCATGGAAAAACACTCACGTTAACTGACAAAAAGTGCGTATCAGTTATTTCTGCGCTGATTTGTGTTTGTATGTTGCCCATAATAACAACCCCCCAGCTCCCTGTGACATAGGCTAGACACTGTAATAAACAACTGGGTTATGTAAGGGAGTCATTGCACTGGCTGATTCCAACAGCATTAAAGACAGAATAGTGTTATGTGTAAGTTGCAATTCAACTTAAAGTCTTTAAAGTTTCCACTCTGCTCCTCCTCTGAAAATTCATCATGTTTTCTCCCATGACTGAACACAATTATTCTTGTCTAGTTTGTTAAAAAGTTAAACGTTGTACTAAGATGGGCAGTATAGGTCCACAACCGCTGGGTTTTCTGTGAGAAACTATGCGTATGATCTGGTTGACCAGCTCAAAAGCAACAAACACAGTGTAACACATATTGTGATATACGTGTGTAAAGAGAAAGAAAACAACCTGTACTGCTAATTAAGACTCTCTGACACATTGCTAAGCATGTCACTCTAAACAATGAAATGTCTGCAGTCTATAGTACCGTATTTTCCGCACTATAAGGCGAACCTAAAAACCTTCAAATTTCTCAAAAGTCGACAGTGCGCCTTATAATCCGGCGCACCTTATATATGGACCAATATTGAGCCACAACAGGTCTCGCAACTATGGTAAGTAGTCACCGACTCTATTTTCCCCCTGTGGAAGAAGTAACGCGGTGCATGTTGAGATATACGACTGCGCGAAGCGTGCCGTTTCATTTCCATTTGTGTGTTTGTGTAAAGACTCCAAAATGGCTCCTATTAAGAGACACGCTTACGACGCAGAGTTTAAACTCAAGGCCATTAGTCACGCAGTAGAACACGGGAATAAAGCAGCAGCGAGAGAGTTTAACATCAACGAATCAATGGTGCGGAAGTGGAGGAAGCAACAAGATGACCTGCGCCAAGTAAAGAAGACTAGTTTCCGAGGGAACAGAGCGAGATGGCTACAGTTGGAGGACAAACTCGAACAGTGGGTTGTTGAACAGAGAGCAGCAAGTAGAAGTGTCAGTACAATCACTATTCGACTGAAGGCAACAGCGCTAGCACGCGAACTTAACATCAATGAATTTAGAGGCGGTCCTTAACGTAACCCCAGCCTCGACTGTAGCGTCTATTCTATGTGCCTTATAATGCGGTGCGCTTTATATATTTCAAAATAAGCCATTCATTGAAGGTCCACCTTATAATGTGGTGCGCCTTATAATGCGGAAAATACGGTACATTGGGTGTGACTGCTATCGGAGCTTGGGGTTTGTCTGCATTTGATTTTTAATTAGTAAGTAATTAAACATAGACATGGTTAGCTGCAGCCTGCCTATACTCAGTACAACTATACAATCCAGAAAGAATAGACTGTTATTCTAAACCTTGTGGCGGTGGACATTGGACGTGAACTAAGAGACTGAGGTCTAACAATTACCACAGAACAATCCAGGCCTTGCCTTTGCTTCTGCCTGGGGATTTCCATGCACCTGACCCAACACACAAACACAACAAAAAAAACACTCCAAAATACCTGAAAAGGCTGTATTGTTTTCACCATGTCAATACCACACATAGGGCTACAAATCTGGAATACTATTCAACCTGGGTGAATCTGTTCCGCCTCCTTTCATGAAAGGATCAACTATGCGAAATGGAAGCGTGTTTACCATAATACTGTGGTCTTTTAGAAATATTAAATCGTAATGCATTCATATTACAACACTATGAAAAAAACCTTCAAAACCAGTTTTACACAGTCTATTTTTTACTTCAATCGTGCACAGGAACGCAAATAAAAACATACAATTTTGGACTGGCAATGCAACAAGTAAACACAGTGTCCATTCTGGAGAGAAATACGGGAGGTCACTAATGACAGCTGAGCTAAGTGCCAAGCACAGTGACTTACCATTCCTGGTGGATAAATTTGATACTGCCAGTGCAGACACAAGGGTGGTACAAAGGTTTGTCAGGGGTCCCCTCAGAGCGGCACACTCGACAAATATCAGCTGCAAACACAAACACACACAAAACATAACATTTGAGTTAGTATATGATATCCATCGTCAAAGTGTAGCGGTCGGGCTAGTGTATGTTAATAAACAGGTGTCTTCTGGGATGAGGATTCAAACGGCAGATACTTAGATAAGCAAATACATCAGGGATCTTCAACGTGTTTTAGGCCAAGGACCCCTTAGCTGAAAGAAAGATGGAGCAGGGACCCACTACTCCTGCGTATGATACTAAGTTGTTAAAATAATAATTATTGACATATTCATATAACATCAGGTTTTATACTAAACGTAGGCCTACATGTGGAAGGCACAGTGGATAGGGTTGCAAAGGGGCGGAACATGTCCAGAAAAGTTTTCCATGGTAAATTAAGCAGGGGAATTTTGGAAATATTCTGACATTTTAAGTAATCCACTGAGGTCAAATGTGTGGCTTCAATAGTCTTGTGCTCTGGGCTAAAAATGTGGCCTCAACAGGGCTCTAGAAATCATTCGACATGAATGATGAAGGAATGCACAGTGCATGTAGGGGGCGTGGCATCGATACCCCTGTAGTAAGCAGTGTGCTATGTGCATGTGATTGAGATATAGCATAGATATTCCCAAGCTTACTTGCATGAAATCTGGTTGTCTTAGTCAAGATTATGCTAAATATAAATTTCCCCACCTATATTTAAGGTTACAGGTTTATTATTATAAACTGTTAATTCCCATACATTTCTATCAATTCCCATGGAAAGTTTCTCACTTGGAGAATTCCCAGAATTTTGCAACCCTAACTGTGAATACTTCATACTTAACCATGTAGTCGTGACTACATTACCTAAGGCCAGTAAGCCTTTCATTAATTAGAGATGCACCGATATCGGCTCAGATACTGACTCATTAGCTGGATCAGATATTGGTATCGGTAAGATATGACTGTGGCCGATCCAGCATTGCCATCCAGTCAGTTCTTTTTAATTAATATTATACACAGCAAGTTAATTAAGTCAGTGTTTGTCGGGTTTCAGGCAGCTGCTATATTTTTGATTACATTTTAAAATATCTGTTTGCAGTGCACTTTACATAGATTCAGACTTAGACTTGACTCCCGCAAGGAAAGAAAGTCCCGCAAGGAAAGTCATCCCAAATAAATAAACACATGCAGGTGTTATTTATTTTTGCTGCTAAAGTACACTTTGTCATTTGTTAATAAATAATAACAAGTACATCTATATCCGTGTCAATTTGTTACCTTTTTTAACACGGCTATATGTTTATGTCAAGCCTGATGCCTTCACTCACATGGCAAAGTATACGGTTAATTTATTCAACAGTAGAATCGGATCAGTATCGGGTATCGGCCGATACGCTGAGCCCAGGTATCGTATCGGATTGGAAAAAAATGGATTGTGCATCTCTATCATCAGTGAGGTGTAAATTAAATGTTTCTTAATTTCACAAAAAGGCAGATTTATATTTGCATTAACTACATCTATATCTGTACAATATATTTACGTGTTTGTTTGTTTTTAGCCGTATGTCTTCTGTGTTTGTAAATTGAGATGAGTCAAATTCCTTGTGTGTTACATTTGGCCATTAAAGCTGATTCTGATTGTGATTCTAATAATATGTTGGATTCATGTTAAGGCATATTGTCATGTAATGAAAACAAGCCTTTCAAAGAGTGACCAAACTATATATTTGGCTGACGCCCCCAGGGGCCCCAGACCCCCGTTGAATATCTCTGATATACGCGCATGCATCTAAGTGAGTTAAACTCGTTTATCCACTTGGCCATTCATCAGGAGACTGATGACATCACCAGTAACTTATAGGGGTTTCTACACTCCCTCTATTAACGTTACATTGCTGCTTCACTGTATGCTCTTATATGGAGCTCGGCTGCATTAAAACAACGTTTAGCCGTCATGTTGCAACCTCACACTACTACTAAGCGATGCTATTCAGCTAAGTTAGGCACTAGCAGGCCAGCTCAGCAGCAGGTTCGCGGTGATGCACTCACGATGCTAACGCTAGTTAACCGCAACAGGGAAACAACACGTCTTTAGTTAGTTAGTTAGTTAGTTAGTGATTTACCTTCCTCGGCCGTATCCATGATGGTCGCTAGGCACCGGTCACCGTTTCTTCCAGGAGGAACTTAGAGCGAACCCATCCACGACACAGACAATGTCGTTCAGCTAGCTAAATTAAGCTAGCGAGACGAGTGTATCCTTATTTGTCGGATGCATTGACAATCATAAAATGGTTTCTCCACAGACTGACCTCCGGTGCTTTGCTGTCTCACATCCAGTCTGTGTTCACCGCCAACTGTTTTATTTTTACGGTGTTATTTTTATGTAAAACAATAAACGTTACATCCTATGTATTTGCTGAAATGACAGTTTAAGCCTGGGAGACAAATGGCTAGCTCCACTGGCTAACGCATGCGCTAACGTCACGGATATAGCTCCTGTCATAACAGTTTCACTTTGCCACAGCGGCTCAAGTTTTACGGCAGTGAAACTTCCATAACAACCGTAACACGGTTATTAAAAGGAGCGCTTGTCGTGGTGTATTTTCATCATTTTCATAGCAAAATACTACATCCATAAAATGATTTGGCCCAAAAAAACTAACCTCCTTTAACATTTTAAAGATTCAGATTTTAAATAATATTTAAACACAATAATAATAATAATTTAAAAAAAACTATTATATTATTTAGGCTAGTATAGCAGAACCCCATATGTTTTTTGTTTTTCTTATTCTTCATTCCCTTTTCTATGTTTTAGTATCTTTGTTGATTTGGATGAACCTATGTTATCCTATGGTCTATTATTATTATTCCGCATACTACTTCCGTACGTTTTCAGTCCCCTTTAGCTGCTGCATACTTTCAGCTACAAAAACCCTTCAACTATCAAAATGTTCAACTTTTTAGTTCCTTTTTGCTGATTTTCAACTTTTTTTCTGCCTTTTTTACATTTTAATGTATTTTCTTATTTTTCCACTTTTTTATAATACAAACCAATGGAGATCAGCTTTAAATCCTTAAAAAATGAAATGCCTATAGTTTCACATACTTCCATCTGCAGACTTCTTTCCAACTTTAAACGGTACGCAAGACTTGGACCTCTACAGCTGCATCTTTTCCCCTTTTATATGTTTTACAGTTTTCCTATAATCACAGTTTAAGTTTCATTTTATGATCAGAGTTTAAAATGAGTGTGCATTGCGTTTCAGAGTGTACGGTGTGATGTTGCCTCACTCTGGCTTTAGCTGTTGAGTTCGCTTGATGAAACCTTTTGACTAAATCTCCTCTAGCTTCCACTACGTTCACTTCTCAGATATCATTTCAATCTCAAAATGTAGGCATTCTTGTTATCTTTCAGAACATGTGCTCATTGTAGCAGTAGGTCTTGCTAAATGTCTTTTATATGTTCTCCTTTTAACTTATTACTTATTTTCTTTTTCTTTTTTTCTATTCTGCTCTGAAGGGACTTTGAGATTGTTGAATGTAAAGTGCAATACAAATAAAATGTATTATTATTACGGTTTTAGTTTTTCTTCTGGAGCTTAAAACACCAAGAGATGCCTTCTTGCTCTCATCCACTTCAATGATAAATATCGTCAGCACGCATGGTCAAAGACAGAAAACTAAACTGTGATTTAACAGTTTCTTTTTTTTGTCTGAAAATAAACTCCAACATGCATCCAGCCTATCATTAGCTAAGATTAATTGGCTTATTTGTGAAAAAAAACAACAACCAAACAAAGTATTGAATTCACACAACAGGCTAGGGTTACTGGTATAAGATAGCTACTACAGTAGCCATTCAAAGATACAGTTAATACTTCCACAAATATGTTTAACATTTATAGAAATTATATAAATATATCAATAATTATCATTGGCCTACATATAGGCCTAATTGTAGGCCCAATTTAACATGCAAACTTAATTGTATACTTAATATATGTTTGGGCAGATCCCTATTGTATCTCTCCTTCAGCTAGGGGTCTTTGGCCTAAAAAGCATTGAAGAACGCTGCACTAAACAAAAATAATATGACACTTAGGGTTAAGATTGCCTTTTGTTAGGTAACCCTGTCCTTTTTTAGAAAACCAGGCAGGGAATGTTCTGGGAACATTTCCTGAAGGTGATTAGTTGAAGTAGTTTTCATCTAGTCTCATCAGAAATTCATTAACATATTTTTTATGTATGTTGTAACCTGAAAGTTACCTGTTTGCTGGCATATGACAATATTAACCCTGATTTTGTTATAACTCAAACAAAAACCCAAGAAACATCTGGAGATATTTTGACATACTAATCTAACAGATGGAGAGCACAATTAGCCTTCATTTACAATCTTAAGTAAACAAATTGATCATAATATTAACTGTTGATGGTCACATTTTAATTAACATTGTAACTTTACCATTATGCACGCAAGCTCTTATTGATGCAGTCTTTGAAACTGACTCACTGTAATAAGTCTACTGGGACAATATCATCAATTTCACATGCACCTTTGAACCCATCATACGGCTTGGTATGTACCACTCGTGCATTATCACCCATGCGAGACATCGGCGCCGTGGCTTAGATGGTTAAAGCGCCTGTCTAGTAAACAGGAGATCCTGGGTTCGAATCCCAGCGGTGCCTTTTGAAAGGCACTTCTGAGGAGGTTGAACATCGAACAAGACTAGAAGAATATGTGGTGTATAGCTTTGTCCTTCGTCACATCCAAACAGAACAGAAATATATACAGTATATAACATAAAGTGCAGGAACCCACAAACACCTCTCACTGGCAGAAGATAGATCAATTTAATCAAAAATGCACATGCTGCAGTATTTACGATAAAGAACAGAACAAAAGCTACATATCTAAATGACCCGTTATTTAACACTTAGGTCACAAATGCAATCAATATGATTCAATTTACAGGCCTACATGGCACGTTTTGACCTAATTTTTTTGTTTGTTATTATTATGATTAACACAATTATTGCATAAAACTGCGATGACTTTTTATTTTTTGTGTAGAATCCTCGTTTTTTTGTAGATGCTACCAAATATTCTCTGTGCGGTTCCTGATGCTACTTAGAAAATATGGACTGTTGAAACTTAGACTGTATTTAAAAGAAAAAAGAAAAGAAGTGTTGAAACCGGAAACGTAGAGCATTTATTTTGAAGGTCCCTGCAGGAATTTCGTTCATTGACCCGACACTGGTACAAAAACATTGGATTTACGATCACCGACTCAGACTTAACCTGCAACTTTGTGCACTTGAATATTCTCCTCTTCCATCGCCAACTCGGAACACTGTATGTCTCTGATCTATAGAAACGGACTTACTTTGAAATGATTTTTTGTTTGAGACCAAGAAGAGATTCTGGGCTAGAACGTATATGTGCAAAATGCTGTGTCATTGTGTTGCAAAGGCCGAATCATGAAGAAAATATAGAGTGTTGTGCTGCGTCAAGAAACTTTGTCACTGACAAGCAAGTAGTCGAGTAAGAGTTAAAAAAAAGAAAAGAAAAAGGCACTATCTAACTGAAGTGAATCTGATTCTTTTTTGATCGCCAACCATGAGTTACCATGGACTCTCATTATACGTCAGATTGTTCTTACTGCATATATAAACGTGTGTGACTCCCGGGTCGAAGCACGCGTCAGAGGAATGACGCTTTACTTTAAGTGACCACAGGGGCGGTCCTAGAGTCTGTTGGGGCCCAGGGCAAAAAGTTTAGGGGGCCCCTCGAAACCATCATTCATCATCATGTTATAAGTAATAATAATAAACAGTTGTTTATTGTTTTTACTTACTATATGTATTTAGCTAAGAGGATATTGTTTATCTTATACTGTAATTTTTTTATACCTCCCTTGTGTTTTTTGTAAGCTGCTGGAAACTCATTTTTCTTGCGGGAGCTTATCCCAAAGGGATCAATTAAGAGAAGTCTAAGTCTAAATAACACCAACAAAAAAATTGCGAAATGTAAACTAATGTGCACATTTGAGTTATTTTTAAAAGTTGTTTATTCTAAACAATACAAAAATAAACAATATTTGAAACCTATTAATATGAAGAACAATAAATCAACAGGTGGAGTCAGGTGGGGCCCCCTCAGGGAGGTCAGGTCTCCTACCGTCATTGCAAACTTTGTGCATTGTCAAATTTTTTATACAGTCTATGATTGTCACTGCTGTAGTTTGAAGTTTGGCAGCCCTTGGGAGCCCCCCACTGGCCTGGGGCCCCAAGCAGTTGCCTCCCTTTCCATTTATCTTTCTTTCTGTCTGTCAGCAGATGGCAAATGAAGCCAAGCCATGCCCCTGTGATATAGGCGATCGGATGGATTATGGAGGGCTCGGCCAGGAGATCCAGATACAGCACATCAAAGCGTATGTAGTGAAACCATCCGTTGCAACCAAAAAGGCTGTCATTGTCATACATGACATCTACGGGTGGCAGCTTCCCAACACAAGATACATCGCTGATATGCTGGCTGCCAACGGATACATGTGAGTAGAAATCAGTATACTTCACATTACAGAAAGAGTGGATAGTGATAGTGTGTGTGCAGTGGTTCGTTAGACTTAGACTTAGACTTAGACTTAGACAAACTTTATTGTCATTGACACACATTTTCATGTATACAAACGAAATTCCGTTGCAAGGCTCCAGAAACCACCAAAAAATATACAATATAAAAGGTAAATATAAAATATAAAAGGAGGCAAGATATATACATATCTACAACAAATAAAATATAAAATAAAATAAAATATAATATAACATCTAAGTTGACAGCTGTTTGAGTGAGTATTAGCAGCAGAATATTAAGTATAAATAATAAATAAACAGTGAACGGTGTAGTGAACAGTGAATATAAACAGAGAGTAACGAGAGTAACGAGAGTAAAACAGAGAGTAACGTTAATGATTTCTAATGCTGTTGTTTTGCTTTGAGCAGAGCTGTTTGTCCAGACTTGTATGCTGGAAAGGAGCCCTGGAGTCCAACAAGTGACTGGTCCAAATTTTCAGAGTGGCTTCAAGACAAACAGCCAATACGCATAAACAAGTAACTAAAAGTCTATTTTCACTTTCACTGATGTCCCCGGTGAAAATGTATGTAACTTTGGGAGGTGTTCTGCATTTTAAGGTGTGTTTTCCTGACATTTAAAGTTATTAAATGGAGGGAGTTATTGAAATGATCTGATGTTTTGTTTGGTCTTATTTCCTTCTCCAGAGAGGTGGATGCAGTGCTGAGGTACCTGACTGAGCAGTGTGCAGCCGAACGCGTTGGAGCAGTGGGCTTCTGCTGGGGAGGGGCTGCCACACATTATCTCACCCTGGAATATCCAGACATCAAAACAGGAGTGTCTTTCTATGGTATGTGCCAGCTCACTTCATGTCACCTATGGCAAAATGTGCTCTGACACAAGTTGCAGTATGACTGACCGCACAGGGATTTTATGATGGCCTTATGCTATGCGACACTGTGCAGGGATTGTCCGTGAAAGAGAGGATAGGTATGCACTGAAGAGTCCTACGCTGTTCATCTTTGGGGAAAAAGATGAGATTATCCCTCTGGAC
This sequence comes from Echiichthys vipera, assembly GCF_963691815.1. Lineage (NCBI taxonomy): Eukaryota > Metazoa > Chordata > Actinopteri > Perciformes > Trachinidae > Echiichthys > Echiichthys vipera. The sequence goes on along the minus strand of NC_139846.1, from coordinate 15,290,256 downwards.
CAGGTCAGTACACAACAATTTTTGAAGCTTTCATAAATATACGGTTGATAGTGAGTTCCTGATGCTTCACCCTGGTAATTGAATACCAAATGGTGTTTCATCTTTTGCGCTTCAGGTGAGCATCCTTGAAGCGAAGCTCAAAGAGAAATGCACAGTGGATTACCAGGTGAAGATCTTTCCTGGTCAGACTCATGGGTTTGTCCACCGCAAGAGAGAGGACATCAACCCCACAGACAAGCCCAGCATCCTGGCAGCCAGAGCAGACATGCTCAACTGGCTCAACAAGTACTTGTAAATGAGAAGGCCAGAAGAATCAACACAGGGAGTCAGTTAAATCTAGCACTGGAGTGTTCGAACCATGTTTCTAAGCACACTGTACCAGACGGGATGAAAACCTGAAAAGGGCAACATTTAGCAGCGATATTAGTCATAATTTGGTGACATATCAGTTGTTTTAGGTTGTTCACATATGAACCTGTGAATACTGAGGAACTGAATATGAAATGAATATATCATATGAAATGTTAATGAACAATGGATTTGAATTGTAAAGCTAAAACTATTCAGCATTCTTGCAGAAAAATGCAGTTTTTAATGTAACAATGCCAGCAATATATAAGGTTCACAGAATACTTATTTTTAGTAAATGTTTTTAAAAGGCATCTAATGTACACCTGACATGGAATACACAAATAAATATGTATCTTTATCATGTTTAATATTGGAGTCTCAAAATCAAAACGACGGAGTCTGGAAAGTTCAACGGACCAACATTTTAATGGTGACTTTGATACTACAACAGCTTGAACATTTTATATCAAATGATAAATAGCATTATGCAGTGCGGTTTGGGCTGCTCGGGAAAGTGCCTAAAGCCTCTAGAGATCTCAATGTGTTCTAGGAGGCCTTCAGTCTTCGCTCTCTCCTGGGCTTCGGATGTCATCAATCTTTAGGATCATCTTGACTACCTGAGTAGCAAGTGAGATCTGCTGCTTCTTGCCAATCAGGGTCTCGACCACATGTTGCTGCTTCATGTCTGCGAAGGAGGAAAAAAGCCATTCAACATCATGTTGTCTTGCTTTGCAATTTAAGTGTGGTGTTACCACTGTCTGACAGTTGCTTCCTTACCATTGGTGTTGTGGTGCAGACAGTCTATGCCGAGGAAGGGGTTGCCCTCTTTGACCTGTCTGGCTCTGACTTCTGTCATGGTCTGGATTGGGTTATACCCACTGTTCTCAGCCAGCGCCATTGGGATTACCTCCAGAGCATCAGCAAATGACCTCATGGCATACTGCTCCAATGATGGGCACTAGAAAGAGAGAGAGAGAGAGAGAGAGAGAGAGAGAGAGGGAGATCTTAAGACTACAAGAGCAGCACCAGAAATGGCAAAAAAGTGTCAAACTATTTTTTAAGTAATACCATATTTAATACAGGATTTTTTAGTGCGCCTCACCTTATCTGCAGCCTGATTGACAGCCAGAGCACACGCAATCTCAGAGGCTCCTCCTCCATACACAATACGGTTGTCTCTGACTAGATTGCGAATTACACACAGAGCATCATGGAGAGCGCGCTTAGCCTCTTCAACGATCTAACGAGAGATAGAAAAAAAAAAGGTAGAAGTACATTAAAAGAACTTAATATGTTAATAGGACACTCCCATTTGTGCTTACCATTTTGTTGCCTCCGCGGATGAAAATGGTTACAGCCCTGGTGTTTTTGCACTCCTGGATAACCAACATGTGGTCTTTTGTAGTGCCAAAGGAGATCTCCTTCACCACACCAGCTATGCCGAGCTTCTCTGGTGTCAACTCAGAGAACCTTGGTACGATGCGGCCTCCTGTGGCGATGGCAATCAGCTGCAGAGAAAACACATTGATGTTGGATGCCTCAACAATAACCATGAAGCCCATTATACTTTTTGAATCAGCACCACATCTCCATAAGATGTGAATAGATGAGTGATCGAAGTGATGAAGAATGTGGAAATATTTTGTTCAAAAGAAACTGTACATCAAGGACATGCGAAAATTCTCTCTCACCTCGATCTCCGGCCCTCCCACCCAGCGCACGGCTGGCAGCTCGTTCTGCAGCAGAAGGTGGTTGGCTTCATCATCAAAGCCCCACTGGCAAATGGCCAAGTTAGCACCAACGCTTTTGACCTAAAAGAAATACGAGTTTACATTGTAAGCACATATGCCAAAGCAATGTTTTGAAAAATTCAGTTGTATTACCTTAAGATGCTGCAGCACTAACCTGTTGGATCATTTCCTCAAACTTCTCCTTTTCATATTTCTGGAGTGCTTTGTAATCATCCACTGAGGTCACATCCAACTTATGCTTGGTCTTGGGCTTAGGTGGCTCAAATGCGCAGGTAAGAATAGCAATTTTAACATCTTTCAGAACCTGTGTGGGGGACAGAATATTATAAGTCAGCATCATTATCTTATAGTGGTCACAAAAAAATAAAATGGGATGTAATCTGTAGTGTTTGGCTGCAGCACTATAGAGCAAATGGAAGTTCCCCTTTTTGTTCTAAGGAACACACTACTTTTTATGTTTAGCTTTTTACTGTTTGCTTCTAACAATCAATCTCTACACAATGCATGTTTATAGTAATCACATTCACATTAAACAGCTTGCTGTAACAGTTACAGTTTCAGCAAAAATGTAAAGAAAATTCTGGTGTAGTTTGTAATGTTGTATATATATATATATTTATTTTGTCCATTTGAACTATCAATTATTTGTTTCCATGTGATCAAAGACAAAACTGGAGATTTTATAATGTATACAATATGATATTCTCCTGGATTTGTACCTTGGGCATCTGAGGGTGACTGAACTCCTTGTCAACTATGACTCCCTTGATGAGTTGCGTGTCCTCCAGCTTGCCTCCTACTTTGCCCTCCATCTTGATGAGCTCAAAGTCTACGTCCTTCCTCTCCATGTCTGCTACAGTGAGGATGGCGTTCACTGCAATCTCTGCCATCTGTCTGTGACACCGGTTGATACTAAAAGACAACAGTAGAACTTTAATATGCAATATCTTAGCTGATGTCACAGAATAAAACGACATTACCTTGTGTGTGTGTGTCCTTCACACCAAGATTCTGCAACAGTGCCGCAATGAACACTGGCATTGTTTATTCACACTGGATCAAGCAAAGGCAGCGTAATGCTGCTCCAGTGTGTCATTTCACACACGTGTGAGCCGACCTGCTTTGTTAGGGCGCACTCACACTGTCCATTCTTACCGTGCCCAAACAGGTTTTACGGGTAAAGTCTAGTTCGTTTGACCCGTGTGAGTGCAACTGTACCGCGCCTAGGAGCCGCACGCTTGCAGGCCACGGACCGTCTGGGAGAGGTGGACTTTTGTAAAGCACGTTTGAACAATGTGCAAACGAGCAAGAGGTCTACGGCGGTTCTGACGTCATTTAATGTGCGCCTGTTCGGACATAGAAAAGAAAAAAAAAGATGGCCCATGCGCGGACATTTAAAACAATGGCGGAGAAAGGTTCATGTTGGTGTGATGTGGAGGTGGAGTGTTTACTGCAGATTAGGTCGATGAAAATATTCAAAATCAGTCGACAAGACGCACAAAAACTCTGAGGTCTATGGAAAGATTTGTAAACAAAGCGACGCATTGCGATGACGTCATTCAATGCATATGACGTTTTACGACGTGATGACGTATAGACAGGCAAGAAGCATTCTGCCGAGGCCCGGGTAGTGCGAGTACAAATGGGCCTGGCCCGCGGGGGGAGAGGTAGGGGGGGACAAGTACCCTAAGCACGGGGGTCGGTACGGACGGACTGTGTGAGTGCGCCCTTCATAAACAGCTAAAATCCGGCACGACCCACACACTGCTAACTTCATACATAACAGTGGCTCAATTGTCAGCAGAGAGAAGGATAGAGACAGACTGCAGCACTGTGGCACATGTGATGCTGTTTAACTGTATTGAATTATACTAAGGAAGTGTTTCTAATATTTTGTCTACCCCATTTATATCATGAACATTATAAAATCAGTAACAAAAACAACACTGTTGGGAACACCATACTCACATTTTTGATCCCAATGTTGTCATGGCGGTCTCAATGAGGGGTTCAGTGTTGTTGGGATCGCAGGGTAAAGTTTCAGCAATTTTGTCAAGCTCCGCGATGGCAATGCGTGCGGCCTGGTCATAACCGTCAGAGATCCTGATGGGGTGGATTCCACGGTCCAGCAGCTGCTCAGCCTGCTCAAGCAGAGCCCCAGCCAGCACTGATGAGGAAGAGGAAAACTTATTAAGACAATAATACCAACAATAGCTAGAATGTGCTTCAAAGATGTCAGGTTTTCTTCATAGCTACAACAATTTTGCTGATGTCAAATAGGCTATGGGAATTGATTAAGCATATTTCTGAAACATGCTGTTCAGTTTTGATGGCTGCAGGATGATTAAAATGTGTATCAGTGCATTTATGATAAAGCAAACCTTATCAAGGCATCAAGACTCCGACCTGTTAGTAAGGCTATCAATGATACATTTTAATGTATTCTTTCATTGTAAAGAAATAACTGATATTTGAATATGAAAATGAATGTTCAATTGTGAATTAAAAAAAAAAAAACAGCACTATTGCAGTTATCTTTTCCCCAAACGACTCTGATATATACACGCCCCAAGGCACCAGTGGAAGTCAACAATGAATTAAACCCCACTGTCTATGCTCCCTCATGTTACTTAAGCCATGCAGCTAGCTTTTCATTTCTTGATTAATTGTTTGGTTTAGGAAATGTCAGAAATAGGGAAAAATGTCTATCCCATTTTCTAGAAGTCCAAGGTGACGTCTTTAAATGTCCAAATCCCAAATACATTCTGTTTCATTATATTGAACAATGAAAAGCAGGGAATCTCCATATTTGAGTTTGAAATGAGTATTTTCTGCCTTTCTGAGAAAAATGACTTAACAATTAAGTGATTATCAAAATGTTTGGTGGTGGTTTTTCTGATGATCAGCTGATAGTTGCAGATCCATTTCCCATACCAACAACTCCAGTAGTTCCATCTCCAATTTCATCATCTTGGGACTTGGAGAGTTCCACCATAAGCTTGGCAATCTGGTGGTCCACATCCATCATGCTGAGAATAGTGGCTCCATCGTTGGTAACAGTCACCTCTCCATCCCTGTCAACCATCATCTTGTCAAGACCTGGGACCAAAATGGGAATAAAAGTGTTTCAGGAGTGTGATCTTGGCTAAATGATTAAAATTGCTGTCATGGGTGTATGAAGGAGGGACGCCAAATTGGTTGATACTCACCATTAGGTCCTAAAGATGTCTTAAGCGTTGACGCAACTGCCTTGCCTGCCATAATATGAGACTGCAAAACAAACATAATTTCAAATCAGCTCACATTCTGAAAAAGAGAGATCTTGTTCTTGGTCTCTTTACCAAAGTCAGACTGAAGTTTCCATCTGTGAAAAATAGTTGAAACTTTAATATGGAATTGATTTGCATCAATGGCGACCAATTACACAGTTCCTACATCTTTCCCAAAATTAAAGTCTAATTCAAGTACTTTCAAGATGCATTTTCATTATTTTCCAGCACCTTATAGATGTGGAAACTATATACATATTTGTATACAATATATACAGTATGCTTATTATTTCACTTATCACATTGAATTAAATGTTATAGCGCTTTCTACATATTGTAAGTAGACTTGCTATTGGAGCTGCAACAATTAGTCGAATTTTGATCATTTTAATATTTGTCAAAAGTAATCGTTCATGCAAAAATGTCAGAAAGACAGTTTTCAATCACTAGAATTTGCAGATCCTCTTTTTTTGTTTTATATTATACGTGTCATCCCATGTGACATGACTTTCGAGCACCTTTCAAACACCACACTAAAATTCAAGTGTTTTTAAGGATTTCCAGCACTCGTACGGAGCCTGTATTTAGGACACAGCCCTGTGTCGCACCACCCACCGGAACGCCTTACAGAAAGCACATGGGCCTCACTGTTAGCATGACTAACAGCTAATCCTTTGGATGATGCTATTGTACCAACAGCTCAGCTTGATGGTTGGATATATGATTAAACACCATAGCTTTAATACAGAACATATTGTTGTAGGTTTATATCGTTTCTATCGTCATGCAACGTATAGAGAATCAGCAAGTGGCTGCTAACCGACATGCCACATTCGGTTCCCGTTAGCTGAGTTAGCCCATTGTACCTTCAGTGCGTCAATGCCCGATAACCGTGTCTTCTTGTCCTGGTCTTTAATGATGAGGAAAGGCCTCCCATACTCATCGAAAGCTAGTGTCCCCAAAGCAGACATGTTGACTGAGGGGTCGGGACGCTTTAAAAGCGTCAAACGGATAAAATAATGAGTTTTTACGATGGAAAACTGGAGTGTGGCTGAACTGCAAGTCGCACGCTTCTGCCGGCGACTTCTGGAAGGCTCCACGGGCGGGGAGGGCGGAACCAAGTAGCCTTAAGTGTGTCTTATTATACATTTAAACATCCTTCTATCGAGAAAGGCAATGCACAATTAAGTGAACTGTTTTTGAAAGGTTTTCTGAAAAAATATTACAACCCTTTCACACAGAATATGTTAAGGTTATAAATAAAAGAAAGTGTTTTTATATAAAGTGGTTTCTTCCGATCACGTCCAAACTCTGCCTGTGCCTTGATCTCGCGTGAATTCGAGATATGCTCAAAATTCCACGAGGAGTGATTACCAAAAAGGTAGAAAACACATCTCGAGAACTTCACACATACTTTATATCTACTTCTGACTTTTCTGTAAATTGTTTTTTAAATGATAGGTGTAGCTCGGGCATCGGATGTCGGTTGTTATTAAGTAGTTGTCACATTGCTAACTGCTAACATTTAGCAAAAATGAAAAGATAAATCAAATTCTCGTTCACTTTCGTAATGCTGCGTTAAAAACTGACGTAACGTCCGGATACATGATGGGTCTTTGTGGTGGTGTGTCGAGGGCTGTTGCAGGGTTGCAGTCTGTCTGTCAGCTGTCAAAATTTGTAGTGTGTAGGTAAGATGACTCGGGAAAACAACAGCGCGATAACTGAATACAATATTTTTGAATATAACCTCAACAGTAGCTGCTTTGACTTAACGTCCAGAGCTCAGTGGGGCTCAAATGACACTGTCTTTCTGAGTAGTGGTAGGGACAATAATGAATGTTGACAACAAGGGAATAGGATGCATAACCCCTCCTTCTTTGCTTAAATATAACTGTTGTAAGGGGTGAATATTTTTTCTTCATAAGGCGACTTTTGATTTTTTTTAAATATGATTTTAAATGGATTTCAAACATGAAAAACAGAAGAAGTCATACAGAAGATAGTAACACTACACAATTTATTTTTCTTTTTGACATGTCCGAAAAAGAGTGGGAAGAAATCTAATTCTCCCTTCTCCAGAATTCATTGTTAGTCCGTTAACAAGCTTCCTCTGTCGTACATTTGTCATTATTTTTATTCCTTAATTATTTTTTATCCCCAAACTCAACCGTTTGTTTTACTTTAATTAACAAGTATCTTATAAAATACAATTTATTAATATATTCCTATCAAATATATATTATAATGTCTTGCATATTTATTTAACTCAATCCAAAATTATAAATGAACAAAAAATAAGCAAATGAAATAGAATGTAAAAGGGATATTAAGAAAGAATAAATAACAATCTAAATAAATAAATGAACAAATAAACAAAGAATGGTAATCAACCCCTTCGTCTCTTGACTTTTTAAATGCCACGATTTAATAAGTCAATGACAAAAGTATTTAAAAATATATATTTCTGCAGCATTTCAAAGCACATACGGCAGAATGCCATGGTGTTGCGCACACTGGGACTTTTGAACTAAACACAGCTGTGGTTAATGTTATTAGTACCACTTGTGCTGCCTTTCCTGCTATGATACTTCAAAACTGTGAAAAAAAGGTCTATTAAGAAATGTTTCATTCAGGAATATTTAAGCCTCCAAATGATGTTTTTTTTCTGGATTCTCTAGTATGCCCTGTGAATCGAAGCCTCGGTTTGTGGTGCTCTACGGGTCTCAGAAGGGCCAAGCCGAGTCCCTAGCAGAAGGAATAGCTGAGGTGGCAGAGGAGCATGGGCTGGTTGCTGAGCTTAGCTGCTTGAACCACAATGAGAAGGTAACTATTGCACATTATAAGCGCTTTATTTAAAGCAGGGCTGTTGAAGCCCCTCTTCTACTGCAGGGCTGACACATAATAACACATCAATAATGTCTTAAGTCTAGGTCTCTAAATGCTCGGACTAATAGACTTAAGAACAGTTTTTATCCAAAAGCTATAACAGTGCTTAACACTGCAAATACCTTTACCCATGATGGTACATGATGCTCAGGGTCTGTGCAATGTATTGTTTTTTTTGTCTCCTTGAGCTGCTACGGTGTGTGCTTGTGTGTGTGTGTGTGTGTGTGTGTGTGTGTTTGCGTGTTGGTGTGTAAGCTTGTCGTTTAAAATGTGTCTTTTAAAGGTCTAGCCTACTCTTTTTGGTGCTTTAAATGTTAAATTATTTATGCACTTTAAGGGATTGAACTGTAAATTTTGTTGTACCGGTACAATGACAATAAAGACAATTCTATTCTCTATTCTTCCATCTTCTATCTTAGTAAATATGATTGTTGCCTGATGATTTTGTGAGTTTTTTGCTGAATTGGAACCCCACTCACTGATTAATCATATAACTGGTTCCAGTACAATTTGGAGAAGGAGAATGCCCCAGTGGTCTTTATTGTGTCTACTACTGGAGACGGGGAACCGCCAGACAATGCCCTCCAATTTGTAAAGTGCATCAAGAAGAAGACCCTCTCCACTGACCACTATAAACACCTTTGCTATGCACTTTTAGGTAAATTCTATGATATATGTCTGAGGTATTTTTTTCCATCTGTTAATATGGGGGAACATGATTTGCAAAAACATATGTGTAAATCCTTAATGCAGTGTTTACTTTCTGAGCAGCTTGAGAAGTCTTAATCTATTTCCCTCTGTCTGCCCCAGCTTTAGGAGACACAAATTATGCAAATTTCTGCAACTGTGGGAAGACAATTGAGCGCCGTCTTCAGGAACTTGGAGCAAAACAGTTCTATGCGACGGGATATGCAGATGATGGTGTAGGGTAAGTCCTGCAGTATGTACATCCAAATCTCTCACCCTTTGGCTTCAACCTACCCGATCTCTTTCTCTTTTTTGTCACGCTGCTGTATACACATTTGTGGGCTTTGTTCTCTCCAGGCTGGAGGTGGTTGTGGATCCCTGGCTCGAAGGGCTGTGGAAAGCAATCAAAGGAGCGTTATCAACAATGGCTTCTGATAGGAATGGTTACTTGAACGAGGAAGCAGGGGATTCACCAAAGAAAACCCCTGATTCACCCATAGCCGATGTCCAACTAAACCTCTTGAGCATATCTGACCCACAAAACTGCGAGTCCATCAGAGCATCTGCAGAAACTGCTTTTTCATCTTCATCCTCTGCTACACAGACTGTTGCTTCTGATCTCAGGCCAGCTTTTTCTGCAGGGAGCCCCGGGTTGGCATCCCAGTCTTGTGGTTCTGCCAGTGTTTCCACATCAGCACCTGAGATACAGAGCGGGGATGTTGGAGTTCCCCATGTTGCATTGGCAGCCTCACTGACACGTTCCCTGCCACCGCTGTCGGAGTCCTCTCTTAATGTTCCTGCTCTGCCTCCTCCCTACCTCAATGTTACTCTGCAGGAGTTTAACACAGTGGAACAGGTGAGGAATGATGATGATGATGATGCTGCTGCTGCTGCTGCTGCTGCTGCTGATAAAACCAGTATTTGTGCCATATTTCTCCTCTCGTCTCATAAATGTTTTCTTTCAGATTGTCGGACCGTTAAACAAAGAGACTCTCCATGAGGTTCCCATATCCAGGGCTGTTCAGCTGACAAGAGGAGATTCAATCAAGATGTCCCTTCTCTTAGAGCTTGACATCTCTGTAAGCGTAATGGACAGAATAATGGTCATTTTAGTAAACAAATCTAAAACCGAAGCATTACTTGAATTTTAGATTGCAGTTTGGACTTTGGGTGCTTCTTTGTTATTCTTAGGCTCACTCCATGATGACCTATCAGCCGGGGGATTCGTTCGATGTGTTCTGCCCGAACAGGACCACCGAGGTGGAGGACATGCTCCACAGATTGGGCCTTCATGACCAGAGGAACCACAGAGTACACATTTCTCTTCGCAAAGACACTAATAAAAAAGGTAACGTCTTCCTGTCAAATGATTTTTAGCATGTACCCAATGTATCGGAATTACCAAAGAGGACATAGCACTGACAAAACAATAGAAAGATTCTTATCTTTGGGACTTTCATACCAATAATAATTCCCAAATGTTCTTTCCTCCCTGGCTGTAGGTGCCCAGGTGCCATCCTACGTATCCCACAACCTTTCTCTGCTGTACCTGCTCACATGGTGCCTAGAGATCAGAAGTGTTCCAAAGAAGGTACTGAATGTCCAGACATTGCTCTACAGTAACTTTATTTGTAAACTGTATTGGCCAAGCCATTTTCTAATGTGACACACTAAAACAACAAGGAGGATATCAGCAAAATAAGAAGAAGGACATGTTTTAAGTGTCATTTTTTTTCTCTCCAGCTAGAGCACACTGCTTTTATTTGTGTTGTCAAAGCTTGGAGAAAAAAGGATAGTATATGTGCATTTATATTTTGACACAGATGTCCCCATTTTTTTATGATTTACTTACTGAACAGGCACATGGGTACTCAGATAGTCAAAATGTCAGCCCCGGGTCTGGACCCAAAAGATTTGCATCGGTTCATCTTTTGGTTTGTAAAGCTCAGGCTCGATTGAATTCACGAAGTGTGGGTCATAGGCTGAAATAATGATTAAATTTGCCTGGTCTTCTGTGGAAATGGAAGTGATCACAGCTGGCATATGGAAAGGTCAAATGGACACAGACTTGAGCTTTGGCAGTGCCTAGCTTTTGCCCGGGGATGTGTGTGCGGGGCAGAAGTCTCCCCTGATTCTCTGACATTTGCAACATTCTTTGAAACACCATTGCTGTAGTGACTGTAGCTAACTTTTGAAACTTCCTGCACTTGTATTCTAATTTCCAGCTGTCATGTAAATTAGCACAAGCACAAGTTAATTCATTGTTAAATGAAAACCTACTCTAACCAAAATGAAAACCGCTCCGATTCCTCTGGCATGAGCTGAATCGTTAGTGTGCTGTTCTTTGTAAACAACACACTGAATGACAAGACAATTTTGTAAAAATCATTTTAAGTATTGCTCAGCATGCAGCGCAAAATGACACAGCACATACTGTATGGCACAATATTATCTATATGGTGATGGCATACTGCATACTAACATAGAAAAAAAAGATGCGATATTCAAAAAGATATCGCTTTGTCAGAATGATAAATTGAGAGATATAAGAGGAAACATTACTCCTGATGCCCAAGCAGATTATTGTAGAAACTGTTAAACTGTCCAAATCAAATGGATAATGTGTCAGAAAGATACAGTACATCCTAATGTAACAGCCACCATCAGTTCAGTCCACGACGGTGTATAAGACACGCACAGTCGTTTTCTGCTCTGTTATAAAAAATCCTAATAAAAATGGATTGGATCAGGTGTCTACACAGACTTACAGGGCTGTAAGAGTTTCTTTTGTTATTTTACTACACCTGCCTGTGTAATCCAAGCAGTTCATCTGATTTACTAAAGCAGTTACAACACATATGAGTTTTATACTGAATGATTTTTAGGATAGTGAAAGATAATCACCGGAGCGTCTTAATAACTACAATTCCCAATAATATGCATAACTGCCCAGAATGCATAACAACATTATCTCTTGGCTTGCCATTTCCACTGAGACCCATTTGATTGTTATTACTGAAGCTATTCAAAAACTGTCATTTTTGACACTAGTCAAATAGTGTTGAAACGCTTTCTATACAGGATGGATTGGAAGATAGGGATAATAATTCTTCCAGTGCTAATCTCTCCACATACACTCACAAAATATAATGAATAACTGAAATAACACAGAACACTTAGGCGTGACAGATATCCAGAAGTTGTGATTACTGTAACAGAGTGATTAATGGTTCCGTAATTAAGTGAAGTCACTCCCAAAGTTGTTCAGGAGTTGCATTTTAATGTTTCTTTATGGTCCTTTTTTTTAATCCTGTAATTATTTGCACCACAGCCTGCAAAAAGATTAACAATAAGTGATGAAATACCGGTTCAACAGCAGCCAGTCTACTGCAAATTTAACATAATAATTGATTGCATTAATTGATTTTTGATGAATTTGGATTAGAGAATGCTCTTTGCCTCTGCTCATTTCTCAGTAGCTTCACAATCATTTTGAAACTAAGTTGCCATTTTATGTAAGTAAAAAAATCATGACCACAGAGCAGCTTCAAGTGATTTTTACATTCAATTTCCGTGTCTGTCAGGCATTTCTCCGGGCGCTGGTGGAGCATACGGGGCACGGCCTGCAGAAGAGGAGACTGCAGGAGCTCTGCAGTAAACAAGGCGCCGCGGACTACAACCTTTATGTGAGAGACCCGAGCCTCAGTATCTTGGAGCTTCTCACAGCCTTCCCCTCCTGCTCGCCTCCTCTCAGCCTCCTCATAGGTCAGTGCCCGCTGTTCTCTATTCTTCTCCTTGTCCATAATTGTGCGTGCGTGCGTGCGTGCGTGCGTGCGTGTGTTAGTGGATATAATGACTTAAGTGGTTAAAGGCAAACAATAGAACAGTCAGGTATGTTCAGAAAGTTGCATCCCAATATTGTAACGGACCCTTTGAAACCAGGAAATGACAACCTTTCTGTCTTGTAACAATGTCCAAAATCTAAGATGATCTCTAATCTCATTTCACAATATCGATATAAAAGAGCTATTGCAGAGTCCTAGTTGCTAGATTTATTACAAAACGTGAGAACCACTCTGGAGTACAAAATCTGATCAAACAGCACATTATTATTATTTCTTTTAATCCATTTTTTTCCTTTTATTTATTCTCCATGTCACATCTCAAATAGGTAACGAATAGTAATAGAAATGAATTCAATTTATCAGATTTAACCAATGCCGTCACATTTTTAAGTTTTTCAGCTTTTAAATTTTTTTTATTATAGTAAAATAATATTGTTTTTATTATAATAGATGCAAGTTTAATTAAATGTCAGGTGCCCAAAGCAAATGGGGGAATTGGAGTGATTGACATGAGATTTGGATATAGACTGCACCTGTTCAAAATATTAATAGAATAAGTTTCTAAAGAACAGTTTATTTCACTTTTGAAAGACCAAAGGTTATGTTGAGTTTGTAGCACCATCTTTATTTACGTATTAATGCAGGTTTGTCTGTCTGGATAGTTTCCCTCCAGTAGGGGTCACTGTAGTCCCAGTAAAGCAAGATTTACAAGCCCAGTCTCGAGGCTGATTTTGTGAGAGCATTTAATTATCCTGAATGGTCAAACAGCAAACATCAGAGGGCCCCCTAAAGGATCAACACTTGTTTCCTTTTCAAATTTAAGTCCATGTAACTCCAGTATGCTTTTTCTGTCACAATTTTTGTGAATATAACTGTAGTATTATAGCTGCAGGTCAGGATATCATTTCTCAGTTTATTCATGATATCCCTCCCTGCTAATAATATTGATCTTTTTTGCTGCTGTCTGGTGTATTTACCATCCCTCCTTTGACTCTTTGAGCCAACTATTGGTAGAAAGCTAATATTTTCCCCCTAGCCATTTAGATAGTTGGCTGGTCATTCCGTATAGATCTAATAAGCTTTGACTGAAACTTACCAGACAGTGAAATTAGTTGGCTACAGCTTTACATACACTTTGAGATGTCCTCTAAAACAGCTGTGTCACAGCTCTTGGCCTTCCCCAATGTCAGTTATTTTTGGCCTATTTGCAAACCACAGCACCTTTTATTTCCTGTGGTGAACTGATGCAGAAATTGGGATCCGCACCAATCGCACCCTCGTGAAAAATGCGGTGTTGGAGGCCCTTTAGGGCAACAGCTGTTACTTTGGGGACAGGGGGCTGTTTACTGAGGTTTGCAAGGACACAAATGCGCAGGGTCACTTGTGATTATAGGCTAATTGTCAACTCTGACTCAGTGTGTCCTTTTGTAAAGCACACTGCTGCATTTTTACACTGTTCTTGGTTCATTACCCAGACCGAAGGGGAGGTGTTTGCTGATCAGAGTATATGCTGTTATACAGTAACTGTAAATAATGAGGAGAGCGGCATCTAAGCCTGATGTCTTTGGCCAAGTGCAGGCTGGGTATAAAAATAAATGCTGGATATAAATTGAGACAGATACCTGCTCCTCACTGTTTCCCACAGTGTGTCAGATGAAAACTTTAGCTCAGCTCCCTGGGTTATTGTCCCAGGGAGCTGAATGCTGTTCAGGAGCATATTTTTCAATGTTACTTACTGCAGGGTTCACATAAAATTGTACCAGGATGCAGTTTTATTCATTTTTTGCTTGATTAGCTTTAATGTGACTTGTTGAAGACAGTAAAGCAAACGGAAGTGAAGTGAATGTGTCTTGACAGGGCTCAACACTGCTGGCAACCAGGCATTCGCTAATTGTGAACTGGACTGAACTAACTATGGTTGACATTTTTAGTCACTTTAATATTTTGAGTAACTAAGGTTTAACTATGTAGTTAACATCTTAATAATGAAATTGTAAGAAAAGAATAAAAGCTTTACAGCAACCCAACAAAAATGATTTTCTTTGTCGTTTCCACTGTCGGACAACTTAGCTCGCCATTGTCTCTAAAAACATATGCATATGCATCGTTTACACACTGATGTGCAGTGTTATCTGACTCTGGTTCTGGTTCTTAATTTGGGATGTGACTGACTTAAACATCAATATTAAGATAACAATTACGAATATTAAAAATGTATTTATTTGGGGTTTAATTTTTGCTGTTTATATTTTTTTATATGTTAAAAAGCGGTTGCTACAGATGGCAACCAAAGGCCGAGAGTTGGTTGCCAGTTCTCTTTCCAGTTACTGTCGAACCCTTGCTTTATAATACCAGAATTGAAACTTCAATACAATACTAGTATAAAACAACAATACCTGATACCTCTTTCGAAACCACAGCAAAAGAAAAAAGTCCTCAGCACACAAATAGGATTAGTGTAAAAGTGCTGGTACAGAGCACAAACCAACACAGCCGATTTTCTTCACTGTTGTCTCATCTGTGCGGCCTTGGGTTGAAAATACGACTGTAGATCTGCTTTTTTTTAATAGAATTGGTACTTTTGATACAATGAAATGTGGGGATTGTATTGTTTCAAACACGTGGTATTGAAAAAGTGTTAAAACGTTTGACACCTTAGTCTGTATCCCAAAAGGCTAGTGCTCCCCCTCTCTCCAGAAAAAACATAGGAACTGGAGAGTAAAGGAGGAGAGAGACAAGTTTCCTTGTCACAAAGACTGCTCTGCATATCACATGAAGTCCGCTTTATTAATTTAACATATTTTAAAACCTTTACATGTTTTTCAAAGAAACATGATCTTGCAGATCGAATTCCTCAGAAGTAACTTAAAATTTGCATTTGTAGACTATAAAAATCTTCCCTACGGGAAATTTGTCTATATGCTTTAATGCCAACAGCCTTCCCAATTCCATCTGCAGCCAAATAAACTATCCATATATCTTAAGAAGTATAACTTAAATGTTCAATCACGTTGCTATCTCATTTTTCCCCACTAAAATGGCACCTCTGCATATGAATTGCAGTGCAGAGAGACTTTTGTGATGGAATAGATTATATTGTTGCGCAGTATGATCGATGATACCCCTGAAAATGATCATTTCTGAAAACATAGCGGGGACCCTGGGACTGTGTTTGTTGGAACAGAGAGTTTTTAAAAAAAAAAACATATTTTCCTGTATCCTCCAGCAACTCGCTGCAGGGAAAAGGCAGCTTTGCAGCCAGAGGTTTTAAAAGATATCATTTTGTATCTAGCAGCAGAATCATCACGGTGCAGTGATGTGAGATGATGGATTAATTGTCCTCCGTTTCGGACACATTCTGTCACTCTTTGATAGAAAAGCAGCAACTCAAGAGCACCGTGCAGCTGCAGAGGATTGTGTTAACGCACATGATACACCGTCTGATGGAGAGGTGTGTGTTTTCATTGGTGGGTGCTGATGGAACGGATGGCTAGATACGTTGTGCATAAGATTTGTCTGAACAGATCTCGTCCTTCAGGGGGTTAATTGCTAGCCGTGACAGACAATACAACTGCTTTTTTTCCCTTGTTCATTATTTTGAGAAACCTTGAAAAGATGAATGATTTTTTCAAATGAGTCCTAATTATTAAAATAATTTCTTTGAGTCGCACCTACAGTACAAGCATATTGATTATAAGACGCCGCTGAAGACAAGACATCTTCAGGTAATACATGTACAAAGAACATATATTTCGACATTCTTGCTAATACGACGTTTTTGTGCAAAACTTCAAACAAGTTGCACACAAAATAGCAGAAAGAAAATATGCTATTTTTATTTTATTTTTTTTACTTTGTTTCTTGGTATTTTTGACAAGTGATGTGACACTGTACAGTATGATATATTCACTGACATTTACACAAAAAGACAAGAAGAAACAGAAAGGAACATAGTGGTGACAAAAAAAGAATATACAATAGATAAAAACAAGAAGTCAATTAAAAGATACGATAACAAAAGCAGATTGTATTTGTAAAACCTTAAGAAGAATGCTGATAAAGTGCTTTTTCAACATCTCCCGGACTTTCTCCAAGTAACTGGCGAAACTTTAATGTTTTGTATATGAACTCTGTCTTTGACAAAACAAACAAAATGAAATTCATTTTCTTTACCATTGAGATGACACAGTGCGCAACTCTGCCTTTCTTATTCCAGACTGACATACGGCCTAGTTAAAACAACATAACTCTACTGGGCACGCAAAGGTCTTTCTTATTTAGACAGGTTATAAACAACATCATTTTCTAGACCATATTCATAGCGTATCATCTTACAAGAATGCAGTAAGTTTAGTCCATATGTCAATTAGCCCACGTGCTCTCTAAAAATGAAGTGTTAGCCCTTGAGCCTGTTTTTTTGTAGTATCTGAAGGAATCTAGATGGATGATTTAATAGAAGGCTGCGGTTTGGGCAAGGCCAATGTTTTTGTTCAAAACCTATCAAAACTTTTAAGTGTTTCATGCATCACCATTAAACCCCCCCCAAAAAATATCAGGAACTCCCAGCTCAAAGAGATGAAATGGACGTCAAAGTGCAGAGCTGTCTTGCTAACACCCTGAGCTGTTTAGATGTCAGAGAGATCCTAAAAGAGAGGGGAGAGCAGATTTAATCCAGCTGTTTGTCTTTCAAAGCAATTTAGCAGAGAAATGTGTTATTGTAAGGCCTCAGCTGTTACATATGGTGCGGCTTTACTTTTCCAGGTTCTTCTATCACTGAGATGCAGATTAAATGTAGGAGAACACACAGCAAGCACATCACGCAAACCCTCACTCATTGTTTTTGCCACATCTGACAGTTGGTGGAGGTCACAGCGTAGCGAATGACAAACCTTGTTGCTAGAGCGTAAAAAGAAGTTATTTCTTACTCTTTAGTTTTCCTGATTTTTCTATGACGCATTTTCACGGCTGCAATGCACACTACATATTATCCAAAAGAGGGCACCTTCATGGCTGGCATTGAAATAAGGTCTGCATAAGCAATATGTTTCCTACTGACTCCACATCTGGACACTTGGGATTCTATAACCCTGAGTTTGTAATTTCATAAATATAGAAGTGTGTCCTAGAAAGAAATCTGTGACTCGGGTGGGGGGGTTCCTGTGGATAGATTGGTAGGTTGGACGTCTCAATGCACCGAGATGGCTTTCATTTATTTTGTCTGCTCTCTGTCATGGGTGTCTGTGTAACAAAATCTTTGCGATACAGCAGGATGATTGACAGTTGTGCTTGCCTTTCAGAGCATTTGCCGAAACTGCAGCCGAGGCCTTATTCAGCAGCCAGGTGAGGTGACAGAAAAATAAGAATTGATGTTCCATTTTTGTACTGCATGAAACTGCACAAATGTGCTCCTGTAACATCACGTGTACGGAAGAGTAAGTATCCATTAGTACATATGTCTGTCTTATTTGTCCTAATTTCTACTGGTGTTTACTAGCTGCACAATAAGTACATATAAAGAAATTGTCAAAATACAACTAATAGCCTAATTTAAGAGTTAAAGAACCCATGAAACTGACCACTTTTCCAGTGATTCTAAACAGTGTTTGCTGTGAATTATAATGACAAATTTTTTGTAATGGTGATGATATTTTAATTACAGCACGTTAAGAGAATTATTTATTCATGCCTTCTATTTGAAGATGGATCTATTTTATCATTTACACAACTGCAACAGAAGTATGAGCTCCCCACTGCTAATTTGTTTAGAAAATTTAAGTACCCCTTATTAATTCTACTCAGGAGTCTCTGGCACAGCTGCTTGGCTCCAAACCTGATTGTATTTTTAATAATAATATATACTGTAATTTGACTGAAAATCATAAAGCATATATTACAAAGACAATCAAGACCATGTTGGGCCTAATAGGCAGCATGATTGCAAATAGAAACTGACAAAGAGGATGAATATTACATAGGTACATATAAAAAGTCATATGATTTACATCCATCTGCAACCACTTATCCCAGGCGGGGTCGCTGGAGTCGATCCCAGCTCACATCGGGCACAAGGTGGGGTACACCCTGGACAGGACACCAGTCTGTCGCAGGGCTGACACACGGACAGACAGCCATTCACGCTCGCATTCACACCTACAGGCACTTTAGAGTCACCAATTAACCAAACACCTGCATGTCTTTGGACTGTGGGGGAACCTGGAGAACCCCGGGGAGAACCCACGCAGACACGCGGAGAACCGGGAACCCTCTTGCTGTAAGGCGACAGTGCAAACCACTACACCATCGTGGCACCCTCATATTATTTACAACTTAAGTCATTTTTGAGATGCTTCATAGGATGCATTAGCCTCAGAAAAGAGGCTTAAGATTAACAGTGAGATGTCATTTTTATGTTGGTGTTGTAAAAAGAAAAGATCTAGGTTATATAGGGCTGGGCGGTATACCAGATGAAGCGCTTTACTGGTTTTAATATCCCGTATGATATGAATTTTTCATATACTGCCATACCAGTGCATAGCTGAAACAATAACTCAAACTCTTCAATAAGCAGAAAATATATAATATTGTTGGTCGCAAAGAGTGCTAAGGTCGGGGCAAGCTAGAGGTGTGTTGAGAGTGGACCCCTTTTGGGCTATTTGCCTTTGTGGAGGGACAGGAGGACCTGCAGCAAAGGGCAGTGGTTTGGAATCAAACCCTGGACCGCTGTGGTAAGGACTCAGCCTTTATTTTTTACTGCTATAACTTGGCAAAACACCACAGCACACAACAGTTTGCTGCACATTATTTGTAAAAATAATTGTACATTTACAAAATGACACCGCTAAACATCACACTTTGGTATTCTATGTACCCCTGACAAGTCACAATGGATCTATAATAAGGTCGAGCAAAAATAACACACACGAATAAATCCCTGATAATTATCATGTACCGTCAGAATCTTAAAAGATATTGTGAAACTAATCTTTGGTCATACTGCTCAGCAATAGTTTAATGCATATTTTGGTCTTGTAACCCTCTAGCTTCATTTGGAAATCTGTTCTAGATATTTTATCCTTATTTATATGATGTATGTGTCATGATATTGCTAATTTCTCAACTTCGATGATGACGTTAGTAAAATGCATTTTTTTTCCACTGGAGATCAACTCCTGTGGTGGTGGATTGTGCTTTCAAATGATGTGGCATTTGACAGGGTTTATTACAACATCAGGGGGTTTGCTCCATGATTTTTCAAGACCTCAAAAAGCTATTTTAAAAGAGACAACAATTGACTGAATGCATAATATACAGTATATAGACCTTACATTGATATTTATTATTATTGATGTGTGTAAGTATGTCTCTAATGGATTCCTGTTGTCAGACCCTGAACATTTTAGTTCATGTCATGTGTGCTTTTGTTTAGATGTAATTACCTAATGAGCAATACATACTTTAGCTAGTTGTGCTTAGTTTAAAAAGACCAAATTGTTCGTTCTTGTTGCCTCACTTAGCCTGTCATCGATTTGCTCTTCCTGTTAAGATAGTACCCATTACGTTTACTTTAAAGTTCATGTGGAACAGCAACATCTAACACAGTGTCAAAACTTCTCTGCTTTCTCATTATTCCCTCACTTAGCTGATCTGTTTGTGTGTGTTTGTGCAGAGAGACAGGGAACGGACAGGAGAGACGGTGGCTGCAGTTTATCAGATGGTGCAGAGACATTAGAGGCTTGCATTATTGATGCTGTGGTCAATAGAGGTCTCTAGTGGCCCACAGGAACTAGAGAGTAAAGGAGGAAAGAGCGTGAGAGTTCTGCAGCTGGCAGTGAAGACTTGAACGGAGAGGCAGTATTATTGAAGGAAGACAGACAGGAAGTCATTTTTTCCCCCACTCGCTTTTTAATCTAGAATGACGCAGACGTCAGATTAGTTATTCCCAACTAGTACTTTTATCCGAGGGGGTTGCAAGGGGTTATGTGGAAAGATTGTGGAGTAGCTCAACTAATCCATGTGTTTGTGTTAAGGAGGAAAAGAAAACAGGATTACAAGTTGGTGTAATATTGGTCTTTAGTATAAGCTATATACATTAAGCTACCAGCTATAATAAGCTGACTACACAGTACTTCCCTATAACCAGTAGTCAGTGGGAACACTTGTTGCTGAGAGTAGAGCTACAGCGATTAATTGAGTAATCGATTAGTCAATCCGATGAAAATAATCTCCGGCTGTTTTGATAATTGATTAATCGAAAAGTAACTTTTCATACAAAAATGGCAGAAAATTCTGTTTTCAGTCCCTCCCCGCTTATATCTGTTCTTATATCGTAGTAAAACTGACAAAAAAAACTGTAAAGACATCACCTTGGGCTTTAAGAGACGTTTTCACTATTTCCTGACATTTTATTGTCCAAATGAGTAATCAAGAAAATAATCGGCAGATTCATCGATAATGTAAATAAGGATTAGTTGCAGCCCTAATTGGGAGTCCATGAAAGATAGAGTTTTTAGAATAGAGAAATCGAAAATGGTTAGCTTAACGTAATGGATAAGGTATGAGATAGGCAGCCAACTTTAACAACTATAAATCCATTACTAACTAATGATAGCAGGGTTAGTTATTAATGGATACATAATTGAAATGGTTACCTAGAAGTAATGGATAAACAGTTGAAGGGAAGTATATTCCCATGGTTCTATGCTCGCTGCCACAATATCTTTTTGATATGAAACGTTAAGGAGATCTTCACACAGTTGTTATGTTCACAGCAATGCTTTAAGTCAAATATTCAACGTTTCCCCTGGGTCACCATGTCGAAATCATCCACCTACAGCTTATAACCTATTGATGTTATACCTCCCCTTGAAACCTACGCCCTCAAATTTGCAGGCAAGACAGTTTTCTTTACTTTAGACATTAATATCCAGATTTTTAGCATTCAAACCGCTTTAAAATAGTCCAACCTTTGTTGCAATTTAAACTGTGAAGATAGCTCTTACTGATCTCTTACACTGTCAGTTTTTTTTATAGAATAGGACCCTGGGAACATAGGGATGACCCCCAGCAGTAGTAGTTAGCTGAAAGTAATCGATAGTAAGTCAAGTAAGGCGCATGGGGTTGTATTAAGTCTCTTCATTAGTCACGGGTGTGTTTTGGGCATAACATGAACAAAAAACAATCAGTGTGTCGTCTCCAAGTCCCGTCAAAAGCCGGGTGTAATTGCAGTGGGCACAATGTTATTTAAACAGCGGGTTCAGAAAATGAGAGAAGCGAGCAGTTTTCTGCTGAGGAAACGGATGTGCTCATGCGTGAAGCAGCAGTTCCTCCACCTCCTCACACTGTCTCCATTTAACTGAATGTGGGCAAATGCGCCGATATCCTCTTTAGCTGGGGAGGAGGAGAAAAGCAGACAGCAGAGAGCAGCCCTGCTCTCCTCTCTGCTTGTCCACATTTCAGAGAATCGGATTAATATTTTCCTCATTAACAATGTATTTCACCCATTCGTTATTAATCAGAATGTTTATCTTTCATGACCGATCTGTGGATTAACCACGGAGATAGTGCAGTCTGCAAATCACTAACACACTCTGTAACCAGCAGGAAAAAACTGCACCTTTTGACTTTGGACTGTTTTTGTCGGTCAACAGTGCAAACAATTTCTGCTGCCTTAAGATACCAATGCGCCAACAATGCACCTGACCACACCTCATTTTAAGACCAACACACCCATTGGCGCACAGATGAGCGCAAGTACATTTGCTACCTTACACAACTACACAACTACACAACGTGGGCACAGGGCGAGAATAGAGAAAATGACAACTGTGTCAGTTTAAACCTTTTTATTATATAACACTTGCTCTTTCTCTTATATTACATAACTACTTTGCGGCTATCTTCCCATTTGCACTGTTGTACATTGTTTACTGTATATTGTAAGTTTTCTTTTTTTAAATGCTGTATTTTGATGTTCTATCTATCCATCTATAAACAGTAAGTAATGGATACATAGTTGTAATTGTTAACTACAAATAATGGATACATTTAGCTAAAAATAATGGATAAACAGTTGAAATAGCTTGCACAAGGTAATGCATAAGTAGTGGAAGTATTTGGCTAAACGTAAAGCTTAACAGTGTAAATAGATGACTAAAGTAATGGAGAAATGGTTGAAACATCCAACTTCTGACACTCCCAATGGGTACAAATGCAAGCTTGGCCAAACTAACCTTCACATTGAATTCAACTGTATAAAAAGATATTTTTTACAATAATCCACTTTTATATAATAAATAGTGTTTAATAACATCCAGTTTAAAATCAATTCAAAAAAACATTTCAAAGACAGTTGAAGTGGCGCTTGAGCTCATCTGACAAGGCTGTGGGGATACGGCAGACAAAAAAAATGTTCGGAACCACTGATGCGAATCATGATTTAGCACATTTCAATGTCATGTACACAATTCTCATCGCTTCGAATGTCTATGTACCCTTGTTACTCTGTTTAACTCGGTGTTTCTGAAGGTGGTTCGTGTGAATCACGTGTAGGAGCATTGTTATCTCTACTTGAGGATTTATCCTCCATTGTAATGCCATCCTCCCTCTGCTTCTCTCTGTATTTCACTCTATGTGTCACTTCATCTCTGTGTATCTCCCTGCCTGTCACCCTCTGTATGCCTTGCACACACACACACACACACACACACACACACACACACACACACACACACACACACACACACACACACACACACACACACACACACACACACACACACACTATTGTTTTCCTCTGTCTCCATCTCTGTGGTCCCAGCTCCCGTCTTAGGTACCCAGAAAAGCTGCATTTTGTCTTCAACGTGGTAGACTTCCCAGCATGCTGTGGGCGGCCCGCAGGGAAGCAAGGCTTGTGTACCGGTTGGCTGTTTGACCTCATCAAGCCTGTCCTGGTTTTCCATGGGAAGGCTGAATCCTCCAGCAGCCTGGCACTGCCTAAGGTAATGAGCACACAGGAACATGGAGAGCTGCAACTAGATTGTGCAAATCTATGAACCCGAGGTCACACCTGATATGTTTCTTGGTCTTGGCTCATAAGTGCTCTTATTTGCGAGTATAAGTGTTCAGTGTATAAGTGCCCACCCACCACCACCACCACTCATAGGGAGCAAACAAATATAATATAAAATCCTGCTACACCTTACTTTAACATTTCGTCTATTTATTTATCTCAAGTTTTGTTTCAATAATAATGCCATGAGAGCTGGACTGCCCCATTCTCCCTCAAATATTACAGTTCAAGAGGTTGCTGAATAAAATTGAAGGCAAGTGTGAAGTAGAATATCAGAAAATTGTGCAGCGTCTCCATGCCAGCCGCCAAACTTGAGGCGTTAGGGATTTAACCAGTTTCTATTACACGTTTTAGGTAGCTCTGGAATCTCAATTCTAATGTGTGCAAAAGCTTTAGACCAGTTGTGGGTGTGGTTAATTAAAAAAAAAGAAAGAAATTAGAGCAAGTAAATCTTCTCTACCACAGACTCCATGGGGGTTTCTATTGAGCTCATGCGTTTTAGTATGTCTTAGAGTATTAATTGGATCAATTAATAGATCGGTAGGCCCACAGTGGCTTCTCAGCTTTCTTGTAATTACTCTCATTACCTTTAATGCTCGCTAATGCTCTCTGACCCTAGATCCATGTGAGTTTGAGACCGAACTGCTCCTTTCGGCCTCCCTCTGACCTGTCGGTGCCCTTCATAATGGTTGGACCCGGTACAGGAGTTGCCCCTTTCATTGGCTTCCTCCAGCAAAGGTATGGAAAATTTAATAACACATTATAATATGATCTTGCTCCATATTAAGTGCAGAGAGATGCGGTGTGTATTGAGATTCCCTGTTTTTCAGATGTCTCCATAAAGAGGATCAAGTGTATATGTGGTAATGTGCTTGATCCTACCAATGCTACATGTTATGAGACATGCTGCTGAAGTAGGTCGGCTAAATGTTCATGTCGAGCATCAGGAACACGCAGGTTATATACAGATTATTCCAGCTAAAGTTCTGGACCCAGTAATGAATATTCACCGTGTTCAAATGATGTTAAGTACACATCATCCGTGCATATTTTTCAAGTAATCTGCAGAGACAATTAAATGAGACCCTAATCAAAGCCGATAAAAGTCGACGTCATGTACATCTCATAAGGCATAATAAATCTCACAGCACAGGCTTTGATCACGTCAGGGATTATTTCAGATGCTTCACTCGTCTTAACAGGAATAAATTAAGCCCTCTCAGATTCACGAGTTTATGACTCGGCTTGTAATGAAGATCCAGGAGTCAAAGCAGCAAATGGTGCGTTATTGATTTGAAAGTTAAAAGTCCAGTAGGTGGTGGCGGCCACGTTGTTGGGAGTAAATCATTGCTTGTAATTGCTGACGGAGTGGTGTGAGGATATTGACTGTTAGCAGAGTTCGCCGTACTTCTCTGCAGCTTGTTAAAACCGTTGCTTTAAATCTACATCTTTAAAGCGTGCCATCTTGTAGTGGAAAATGTATTTTTTCGGAGGTTCTGAATTGATGGCTAAATCAAGATTGCAAGATGATGACCTGTCAGAGGGATTTAATGAGACTGGAGCCGATGCCTGTGTGTTGAAAAAGGCCCCACAGCCACTTCGACTGGTTAGAAAGCGGAGTGAGCCTTTTGAGTCAGACTGCCGTGTCTAACTCTTGGGTGGTTGTGTATAAATGAGGTTATGCCCCAGTCAACTCCAATTGTCTCTAAATTCCCTGGACGTCTGCTGTGTTGTGGCGGGTGGTGTCAGTGGGTGATTGCTCTGAGAGGTGACACGGCAACGACTGAAGCAAAGGCAACGGCGGTAGATTGTCTGCAGTAGATTCTGAGGAGGATGAGTGGCCGCGCGGGTTGGAAGGTGTTTGCGCCTTCGGGATGCTGGAGCACTGAAGTTGGCGCATGTTTTCAGGTTGTCAAACCACTCGCTGACAGACTCCTCTTCTCGATGATCAAGGTTGAGCCGGGGGGACAGTATTCTGGAGTAAGGCAGTGATATGAACATATCAGTCTTTCTTTGATCCTTACAGTTCTACCCAAACATTGCTCTTAAAATATCAAAATACACATTTAAGTGATTTATTAATGTTCTGCCCTTGTAGACCTGCTCGTCAGTGCATGCTAAACACTCAGATCTTGTTAGCCGGCACAATTCGATAACAGCAACCCAACGTCAAATGCATCCTTGGCAGTTTAGTGTTGGAATCTTTTAATTCTTTTTTTTCTGTTCTCTAATTTCAAATATATATATATATTTCCTTTTTCTTTCGAGAGGCAAATCAACATTAAGAGTATGAACTTGTGTGAACCAGGCCCACTTTCTCATCAATCCCTCCTCCCTCTCTGTGTCTCTCATCCTCTCCCCTGCCAGCTCCGTATTGTGCTGGAGGATTGTAAAAACCTGTCATGGTGCGCAGCGGTTGTACAGAATCTAACTTGAGATTCCAAACAAAACCTTGGCAACTGACGCTGCACTCTGATACAAGATAACAATCACCAGTTTGTCAACGGGACGTCGTATTTGCCTCGAGGCCTAAGAAGGGTCCTGTTAGCAACAAAACAACATGGGGACTCTTCGATCTTCCTACCCTCCTTTCCACCCCTACTGTTAATCGATGGCTGTTTTCAAAAGAACTTTGTTCGAGTTTGCAGCGCTGGTAACAAGTTGAAGAAGTGTCTCTAAAGGTCAGAGGCCCATTTGATGCTACCGGGAGATTTTAATAAGGCCCCCCAGTAGTCGGGTATTGATTGCTGTGGTTTGCTGTGAGGATTTTATGGAGAATGGGATTTTCAGTGCGTTTATAATTTAGCTGGGAGCAGTGACAGTTAAACAAATATTGTATTTTAAATGAGTGGTTAGCCTTAATCTCCTTAACAGCTCTAACAAGCTTTTCTGTCTGAAAAAAATATCAGTTTGCTCAGTTTAATATTTGGGTTTGCCAGCAGGCATACTTGGCACATTCAATATGACAACTTATATTAGTGTGTGCGCGTGTGCGCGTGTGCGTGCGTGCGTGCGTGTGTGCGTGCGTGCGTGCGTGTGTGTGTGTGTGTGTGTGTGTGTGGAGAGCTTCCATTTATTAGTCTAACCAGACAGCTGATTACAATTAGGATAAAGCACCTTGCCACACAGCATTGTTCTGTCTTATGAAAACATTTTGAATTCAACACATTGAATGTATACGGGTGTAATTCCAGTGATTTAGCCTCAAGCTGTTGTTGTATTTAGGCTTTTGTTTTTGTTCTTGTTGCATACTTATACCTAAAAAGCCACTCATCACCTCTCGCACGGAGCTGCAAGCAAGACGGATGAAAGATATGAGATAATTGGGATGTTTACCGAGTCTTCACCCCCCCAGCTTTCGTTGCAGTTTCCCCCTCCCGCTGATCAACTGAATGGCACTGAAAGGCAACCGCCTCTGATTTCGACCCTAAATGGAGTGCTCTGTAGATGCTGCCTTTCCCCCTGGGATTGTGTTGCAGGCTGTTATAGTGTGGGTATGTGATGTGATGTGATTTGTATTCAGAGAAAGGCGCCGGTGTGGTCTACTCAGAATGGAATCCAGGTTTTTCATATTGGTATTGATCCCTTTAGGGCAGGCGGCGAGAGAGAGAGAGTGAGACGAGCCCACTAAAATGAGTTTACTTGAGGCTGTTTGCAGATCAGAAGAATCTCATCCAGGATGCTAATGGATGGGATCTGAATGTGCGGATCGAGTCAGCCAGTTACTGGCCCGCAGTCGCAGACAGAAAGTTCAGACAAGCTGCACAACATCTTTATTAACGGAGCCACTTCTCATTTAAATAATGAAGGCTGAAGCTTCGTTTTAGTATTTACAATCAGACTTTTACATTGATTTGTTTTTTTTACTTAAGGTAAGTGATTATAATGTATGATAAATATGTACTGGTAATCCTTTAGCCTATAAAATGTTAAAAACACAGGAAAAAAAATATCCACCACAATTACTGAGGGCACACTGTGACATCATCACATGCCTGTTTTGTCCAACCAATAATGTAAAAGATTAGATATTGAATGACATGGTACAAAACAAAAACAAACCTTTGAGAAGCTGAAATCAGCAAATTACATCTTTGTTTGATAAACTATTCAAACCAGCGGTTCTCAAACTTTTTGTCACAGATGAAAACAAAAGGCCTGCCCTCCATATAATATTAGCACTATTGGGGAAATAGGCAAGATGAGCCACATTTAATCTTTGATGATTGAAGTTGCCATGTCTTACTTCCTTAAACCCCTTTTCTCGTAGTGGAGCACAGTTCATCTACAATTCTTCTCTATTTGTGTTATTTGTTATTATATGGAGGATGATGCGTTCTACCTTTTTAAGCCACAGCCATGTATTTTATTTGACTTCCAGATAATTGTAACAAAAGCTGTTCTTGCTTTCCCAACATGGGCTAGAATGTGTGCATCTGTCCCTCCACCTTTGTCTACAACACTTCCAAGGTGTTGATGATGATTATGATCTAGGTCAAAGTTTTTATAAAACAAACAGCTATCCCCTTTTACAGTTCTTTAATCCTGACTTTGGTTTTGACTGACGTTTTGTTGAAAGGCATCACTTGTTTTGTCAAAGATCTTTCCATCTTGTCCTTGTACATTTGCTCATTCATCACTGGCCTTGCTAGTGTGAAAGCAATGTTTGGTTATTGCTCCCACATGAAACTTCAGTTTCACTCTGCACTTTTGCTGAAAAGTTTCTGTACTCGCCTCAAATCTGAGTTCAAAATGTATTATGTACGAGTAATCTTGAATAACAGATCCCGCATAGGAATGTAGAATCTGCAAGCAATGGGACAAGATATGTGTAGTGGAAGCAGTCTGGTTTCCGTTTGTGGTCCAAGTAGTATGTACCAATCACGTTAGAGCAGGCTTTGGTTGCACGCAGGTAAACAGTCCGTGTGGAGAGCAAATGAGGCAGAACGCACCGGCTCGCAAGCAATCATGGAACCCACAGGCTATTGTGTGATGCCGATTAAGATTTCCATTAGCTTATTGTTATCATATATCAGCATTCATATGCAGATATCTGTTTATAGAGACACACACACAACTGAACCTACACAAGTGTGATGGGAAAATGTGAAACCTTCAGTGCACATACAGCGATAATGGAGTTTCCGTGAAGCAGGAGAAGTCTTGTGTCCTGTAGTTTCACTTGAAAAAAGAAGAAAAACATATTCATAGATTCTGGAAGAATGGAGCATTAAGCACGCTTTAGAATTTTTAACTACGCATTGAACTGTGAAACCATATCAAACATAAGTAATTTTATGTGTTGTTAATGCATTTTCTGTCGCTCAAACTAATCGATTAATCAACTTATTATTTAGGCCAGGAGTCTGCAACCTTTACTATCTCAAGAGCCATTTTGCCCCCTCCTCCACTAAATAAAATTTGTCTGGAGCCACAAAACATGATGTCACAGCTTATAAAGTTTTATCTATAGTTATATAATATATACAAAAACTATGGTTTGTTGCATTTTTTAAGTTATAGAACGACATTAAAGAAAATATTGTATTCCTATCAGTACCTGTGTTTTGGGGGGTAATTGTCCATGGTTAGCATATCGACAGAGCGGGTCAGAAATACAAGATTAGCCACCTGCAGGGAAAGGCGCTGGGCCGTAGATGTAGAATGTAACTTTTTAGTTTCATGTAATATTTTTTAAAAATCACCTTGAACTCCAAGCTAACAGGTATTCCCTTCGAAAGATTTTCCCCTGTGCAAAAAAACACGTTATTTATTTCCATGTTCTTTTTTTTTGCAAAGCTACAGAGAGCCACTGAAAAGGGAGCTGAAGAGCGGCGTGCAGCACAAGAACCATGGGTTGCAGACCCCTGATTTTGGCACTAAAGCAGTGTTTTAACCCAATTTTATTCATCATATAACTCTACCAAGCATAAGAGCTGGCCGCTGTTTAAATTATGAAATTGCTGAATAACACAAAGCATGATTCAATAATTTGGTGAATAGCAAAAAGTTGGGTTTTGGGGAAGCAGCACCTTATCCTCAGAATGCAGCAGCACAGCTCAAAGGGCCTCAATGCCTGTCTGTGGTATTCCTCAGACCCTTGTCATGGCTGGTCACCTCAACACCCCTCTCTCTTTTCTCACCCCCCCCCCCCCTCCAGACGGGGGCAACAGATAATGCCGGGCTCTTTGGAGAGTCAACTGACTGATGGCATCATGAAAGGTTGGGGGGTCAACTGTTTTTATCTGGGAGAGAGCTGTCACCTTTGCAGCAGGTGTGCGGCGCAGATACAGGGATCTTCAGAGCCGCTTTGTACCGCTGCGTTGCCTTCGCCTGCAAAGGATTCTGGGAGCTTTGCCAAGCTCCCAAGCCACAAGAGGAATCATTTTTGCAGGAGCAGTTCTTCTGCACTCAAGTGCACACACAGGAGCATACGCAAAACACACACACACACACACACACACACACAAAGCCCCCTAGTTTTATTTTCAGTAACTGTTTATAGTGATAGAATATATCCTTCTGTTTGGGTGAAATTTAATAATACATATAATGTCCTCGCCGCAGCACGCAGAGTCGTTTCCGTGCACTAGGCAATTGTGGCACTCAATGTAATGCGTTGCAGACAGTGCTTAATGGTGTCACTACTCTTCTTTAACCTCTACCGCGAGGAAGGACTTCCTCTCTTCCATCTGGTCTGGTCGTCTGTTGGTATTGATTGACCACTAATGTCTGTTGTTTGACTTTCAGAGAGAACGAGAGGAAGGAGAGCCCTGAGTCCGTATTCGGCGAGACCTGGCTGTTCTTTGGATGTCGCCACAGAGACAGAGACTATCTGTTTAGGTAAGCTTCTTTTTTTTTTCTCCATGCCCACATCCCTCTTAACCTTGCCACTAAATATTCCATATTGAAATCTATGCCCTGCATAATTAAATGTATATCTACATGATGTGGGTGTTCCACACATGAGCATTGTGAACGCAGTTCAAGGATGTATTATAAGATGTATGGGAATAAATCAAACACACAGGGCTACTTATTCCAAGGCCACACAATATTTTACATAAAATTAGTTTAGCTGATGCTTTTATCGAAAGGGACTCACAATAAGTGCATTGAACTATGAAGAAACTACTGAAATGATATTAACCTATGAGTGAAAGTCAAAGGGAACATAAATACCAGCATCTCGTTGGCATGTACTCTACTTGTGAATCAAGGCAAGAAGTTGCATAGAAGTCATGTGACTTTTTATGTTGATTCCTAAAGCATTTATTTTATCAAAAAGTTGAATGGAATATCCAGATTTGTTCAGCTCAGCTTATTAAATCTTTAATCTTCCTCCTCTTTTTATTTATTAGTATAATGTTTATTAGAATAATTCTCAAAACATTTTGGGCAATCATTAAGCTAAATAGAAAATATGTAAAGCCACGCTGATGATAGATATATATATTTAAAAAAAAACGTAATAATTATTATTAAAATTAAAGAACGGATTTGAAATCCTCGGTTTATTCTGAAATATTGTTATTTTGTGTTGTTCATTCAGAAGAAAATAGAGAGCAGTAACCATTGTGTCAGAAGAGAAGATTTAAAGAATGTTTTCTGAGGGTTATAGGATTAAAAAATGAATAGGAAGGGTCGAGGCCCTTGCTTTGAATGACTTCAGCACATCTGTGTTAAATAAAAAAAGTGCAAAATATTTTCCTCATGGACTGGTGGACACCAAATAGGGCAAAAGGGAGAGTGAATATTTAATTTAGCAAAGTCTTTAGTTGATGATGGCACCAACCTGTAACCTCAAAGCGGCTCATCCTTAATTATGTATAACTACAGGCCTTATTATAATTTAAACGGGTTAGTTAACTGAAAATTCACCCCCTGTACAACAATTTTCTTTTGTAATCTTAAAATACTCCTAATAAGTGTATGGCGCACTAAAATGTAAAAGAAACCCACCAGGTGCTAAAACTCATCAATATTCAATTCTCATATTTCTGCTAAAAGTCCAACAAATCATTTTATTTGGACCGAAAAAACTGATTTGCCAAGCTTCCTGCCTGTCATCGGTTGCTCGTGCGTTTCACTTGCACTACTCATGCTGCCTTCAAGTGTCATGGGAAGTCCAAAGTTTTGGACCTCTAATTGGGCAAAGTGCACTTGTCAAAGTGGAACCTTCTACAGAATTTGGGGTAGGTCGATCTCACATAAAGAGGTTTAACTTTGACGGGCATTCAAGTGCACATTTCCGATTCAGATGAGATAAAATGCAACTGAACCACAACATTAATGCCTACTATCTGGAGAGATTTTGGTTTAGTGCTCAACACTGACACAAGGCTTTATTCTAGACAGGAACCAAAGGGAGCAGTATTTTCTGGGCTAACTTTTTGTGCTGTCATATCAATTTTTTTGGTTGTTTGCCAGCTGTGCAAAGTATCACAGGTCTGTGTTCTCACTTTGAAACAACAAATTGAATCCAACTACATTGTACTAATATACTTTGTACTGTAAACTGACCTCAACCTGTGAGTAGATCATTGCTCTGATCAGTCTGTTCTTCACTTCTCGCATGCTTCACTCTCTCCCGACTACACACTAATTGATCAGCTCTGGCTAGTGTCAGCAGCACGCGTGTATTTAGTGCTGGTGCAGTGAGCGAGTGCTTTTTCAGGATTAAATAGTGTGAATGGATTAGCATCCTTAATCACACAAGAATAGATCACAGAGGATGTTGTTTGTTCCTCTTTGCTTCCTCTATCCCTTAGTCAAATACCAACTTGCAGCCAGGTAGTAGGCGGTGGTGTGTTCACAGCGTGGGCTTCTCTGATGAACACCCCGACAGTGTTGACCAAAGTGATTAGTCTGTGTTTTATGAGCCACCCGCGAAGAGTTCTACTCAATTTAAATAGTTAAGCAGAATAAGAACAACATAGCTGGGGTAGAATTGCTTGCCTGCATTAATCTCTGTTGGATTTCTCTCAAAGTAAATGCAATTTGATGCTTGGCAATGCCTGGGAATGGACAACCCTGATTAGCATAGTTGTTAGCGTGTTTTAAAAGAAAAGTTCAGCTGAAGTCATAAGTAGGAGTTAAAATTTCAAATGGCTTTTAAGGCTTATAAATATAACAAAATATCCAGACAGGATATGACCAAATCTCTGATGCTGTTCTGATTTTCTGCAAAAAAACAACTTCCAACGTGTGTCAATCAGCCGCAGCACTTAACACCGCTGTGAGAGGTTGATGCCAATCTGCCTGCTTGTCACATCAAACTTGTCCTCCCCTTTCTCCTCTGCTGCACTTATCCTTTTCCCCTCCCTCTGGTTCCTCAGCCACTTCATAGCAAGTGATTTCATGCTTTAGGGGAAACATAATTGGAAGGCCTTCTGGGTTCATGTTAGGGTTCGCGATATTGCTACAGGCTGTTGTGTGTATGTACACAGAGGGGCGGCAGGTTTTGACCCTCAGAATCCCTCAACGGTTTTGTTTTTTCTAACACGTCAACTGTCCTTTTATTATCCTTCCGTTTCCGCTCACACGATTATCAATCTATGATTAATATTCAGACGTCAAACAAACAACACTCTGCCATCTCCTTCTATTCTGTTCTTCAAACAAACTTTGTAATGACGCATTTTGGTCACAACAATGAGATTAATTTTTAAGAGGGTCTCCAATGAAAAGGTAAGACGGAAAACATTGCAGCAACAATTCTTGATGTTTCACATAGAAGAAAGACAACAATACTGATCTCTCCCTTTAGTATTAACACCACAGTGTTTGTGCGTTATTGGAATACCTAGTTTTAGAGTAGGGGTTGATGCAAAACACAGACCCCTGAGGCAAAGACCTTCACCCATGGTCTCAAGCCACTGCTGTGTGTGTGTGTGTGTGTGTGTGTGTGTGTGTGCGCGTGTGCGTGCGTGCGTCTGTCTGTTCATTCCGACTTCTTAACTTTAAACAAGATGCTCTGAGCCACAAACAAAACCGTACTCCCTCACCACCTTCCTCTTTCCTTGCCTTTCAACAGCACCTCGGGCCTTTTAAAAAACACTGAGGCAGAAGAAGGAGTAGTTGGCAAGCAAATCACCAATGGGGAGCAAGGTTACACCCAACTGCAAGGCTGGGAGGATTGATTGTAAAAAGATGCTTATAACAGTGACTCGACCTTGCTTAGGAGATCCATATTTTTTTCTTGCAATTCTCTCGTTAAACAAGAAAAATTGGTTGTCTGGCACAGTTGCGCTCAGACCTTTTGCCCATCAGTGTTTTGTTTTATCAAGCTTGACAGTTTTTTTTGTTTCTTAGGAAATGATCTGGGGGTTATATATGTCTTTGCGGCGATTGAAGCTGTTGCTCAATATCTGAAGAGAGTTCTGGATGTGAAAGGATAAACAGTAGTTTTCTACATTTATTTCTAGGTTACAATGAAAACATGGATGTATTTTCCTCCCCCTGTAAAATCCTGGACAGGTGCTACTCACTTTCCCATGGTCTTTTCTCAGCCTCGGCGACTGGATCTTGGCTCTCCTGATTCTAGCTTTGGAAAGATTTTTCACAGATTTTTCACACATCGGGAACAACCTGTCCAAGGTTACGGGAATAACCCTTGAAGGAAATTGGATTAACACTTACCTAAAATGTTTGGTTGTGTTTCTGCAATCCTTGTCTTGTCCCAGAGAGGAGCTGGAGGGATTTGTGTCCAGTGGTACACTGAGCCAACTCAAGGTGTGTTTCTCCAGAGATGACCAGGACGAGGACGCCACCACCTCCACAACTCCACCCAGATACGTGCAACACAACCTGCTGCTGAACAGCCAACACATCACTGACATCCTGCTCAAACAGAACGGTTACCTGTACGTCTGCGGGTAAGACTGACACTCACGCTTACAATAATTCAGTTATACATTTTATTTTGAGTGATGTTTTCCTGATATATGAAATCTGTAACTGGATAGAAGATTTTGTCCATATCGCCTTGAAATACTCTTACAAAAAGAGGTCTGGAGTCAGATCATTAATTTACGTCCAACGTATAGTACAATGATGCTGTTTTATGACTGTTGATATAGTGCATCACAAAGCCTTATGTTTGATTATTAGTGTAGTCATAAAGCATTGTGAATGCATCATAATTCACTGTAGATATGGTCTTCATAGAACGTGTTACCCACTGCCATGAGGCAACCAAGGTGCATCTGTTGACCAGTGACTAGCTCGGTTTTGGAGATTGGCACTTAATCCATAAAAAAATAAACAAAAGGGCCCGAAGTGCCTCACATTTCGTAAACTTTCACTTTTCTAACTCCCTCCCTTCTGCCGACTTAACACTGATGCAACATCTTGTATAGTTTGTACCGCCTCACACCCAAAACAAAACACGCAGTCAAGTCACAGCATCACGCCTGGAGCAGTGTCTAATATCACCTTTTTCTAATTTGCCTGATTCTCCTCTCTCCCCACTGCCAGGCTGCTTAACTCACCTTTTTAGTGAATGATCTTTGACACATCAGAACCTATGTGAATTCCTGGGTCAAAGAAAATATCACTTTAGGTCCACAGAATGATGAATCTCCCCCAATATGCCACAACAGCAAGATAGAGATTTTGGCAATTTCCTTCCAGGATGCACTCCTGGACTGGAAGCACTGGCTGGTTTTACAAAAATACTGGCTTGCCACTGTGCTAAAACAAACAGAGGACATAGCCTCAAAAACATCAAAAATATCACCCTTTTCAGAAATGTTTTCATGCTCTTTTTCTTCACCAGAGATGCTAAGAACATGGCTAAGGACGTGAATGACACCCTGATGGAGATGATCAGAACAGAGCTTCAGGTGGACCAGCTGGAAGCCATGAAGAGACTCGCGGGGCTGAGAGAGGGAAAACGCTACTTACAGGACATCTGGGGCTGACGGCGGATGACCAGATAAGGGCGTTTTGCACAATCTGCTTGGCCTTTTTACACCTTGAGAAGAAAAAAAATAAAAATCAACATGCCAAGCTGTATACTCCAGAACCCATAAAATTGTGGAAGCTGAAGCCCAGAGGTAGTTTTCACCACCTAATGCTACCAAGATGGAAAACACCACGCTGACCCCGGGGATGTGGGTTCACTACATCATATTGGGCATTGCTGTTTGAACAGAAATGATCTCGGTTAGGGCTATAGTGCTGGAGATGGGTCCTGCGGAGTGAAAATGCTTTTACTGTAGACAAGTCCCCTCCGTTCGTCCTCCGTGTGGGGAAAAAGGCATTTACTTCTGTTGGATGTGATGGAGTGATTTTGATGAGACTGCGAGTGGGCTAGATGGAAACAACACAGCAATCTGTAGTTCTTTAGTAACACACAAACACACATACACACAGTGAATTGTTTATTGTCATTCAGGAAGAAAGCAGTCATTTCTTCCACAAGTTATTTTAAGAATGTTCCAAACCTCCACGGAGTCCTTCTGAAGTCATAATCAGTTGCGATTCTTCCATTTTTAAAAATAAATAAATTATGTTTTTTAGAAAATGTATCTGAATTCCTGAATAAGTAGGCTTTATTTAAATGTAGCATTATCATATTTTCTACCAAAATACTGTGGATATATATATATACATAAATAAGTGGTTTACTTTTCACCCTTTTTTTAAGGTAATAGAGACAGATTTTAATGAACTGGATCCTAAAGAAATGAAATCCTCTGACATGTATCGTTTTACTTTCTACTTACTTTTAAGTACAGAGTGTATGAATCACAGACCCTCACAAACTGTAATTAAAAAAAACACAACTGTGCCTTGTGTGATCAGGCATTAAAAGACATCTCAGCGTAAAAGATTGCTGTCTGCGGTTTTTCTTTTCTGCACACGGGTGTGTTTGCAGATGACCTTAAACGCATTTAAAGTGTGCGTGGGTGTGAGTGAGTATGAAGGGGAGGGCTGACTGTAAATTTCTTGGCATGAGGCAATTGGGAATCATTTGTGAACCAATAAACTTTGATTGGGAGTGATTGTTTTATATAAATTTAGAGATAATTTGATTGTTCAAGGTGACTTTGGTCAACAGATGAAGGCGTACCCTGCTAATTGAAGGCTTTTCACAATGGGCTTCTTAACGCAGCACGGTGCCCCAGAGAGAGGCTTCTCAGAATTAAATCTTCTAACAGCAGTCATCTTATTTATTCTCTTGTAGGGAGGGGAGAGAAAAACATGTTTACAATCTTAGCCCGCCTGCGCTGAAGATGACACCCCCTTCGCTACATTTTTGAGCCGAGTAAACAAAACATTCACTGTCGCAGAAAACAATCCTTGATGGTGAATAATTCGTTTAATATGGTTTTGTCAAAGGTAGAGCTGTCCTTGTGTCTGTCCAGGCGCATCTGGCTGCAGCTCCTCGCCCTCATTTCAGTGCCCTGTTGTGTTACAGGAGCAGAGAAGGACAAAATCAAAATAATGATGCTGCGCGCGCCCAACGGCACCGTAGGTCTCATCTTACACACACACACACACACACACACACACACACACACACACACACACACACACGATGATGCAGGGCCGCCATTAAATGCAAGACTCCAGTTTGTTGTTGGAGAAATGACAACAACTTGTCTGTATGCTGTAACAAGAAGCAAAGTTTCATCAAAGTGTGCACATAATTAGTTCATCATTTTAGTAAACTTTAAGCTGTACTGGCCTTATATACCTACCCTATTAACATGCCCTCATCTCCTGTCTAAAAAAAAAAAAATGACCCCAGCATTAAGACATGATGGTTTCGTAATTAAAAAGGTTCACAGTGGCAGTTTTGTCCCACAGCAAAAGCAGAAGACGGAGCTGAGGAGACTGCCTGGAATAAATCAGAACGCTGGAGGTCAGAGCGACCGCAGAACACCAGCACCTCCATGATAGATACCCCTTGTTAAGGATGGCTTAAATGAAGCAGAAAGATGTGTGCTGAAGATAATAACAGTTATTATGGAAGTGTTGAGTGAGCCAAGTGGGGAGATGCACCTTATGTCGATGAGCTCAGAGATTTCAGAAAAGGGCCTGCTTAACATTCAGCGTCTTGATGCAGAAAGTACAAGTAGTGATGATGAGGAGAGTAAGTGGAACCTCCCACACTCTCCCTCCTTGAGCTTGGCATGGAGTGTGCCTTAATTAGGCAAGTCACAATATGTGAAATTCAGTTAGCTTAGGTGTGTGGATATGACTGCAGTTCAAGCAACGCTGTGGTTTCAGGAGAATATAGCGAGTAGAAACTTTAGTCTTATCTCCTATGAAAAAAACATTTGGGGAGCTTCAACTTACACAACTGTGTGTGCGTGTGTGCGTGTGTGCGTGTGTGTGTGCGTGTGTGTGTGTGTGTGTGTGTGTGTGTGTGTGTGTGTGTGTGTGTGTGTGTGTGTGTGTGTGTGTGTGTTTTGCAGGGAAGGTAATTGGGGTGCATATTTTTTCCAGTCCATCTACACAATCTAAATTCCCATATTGTAAAAAGTGAGATTTCCATGTGCTATATAAATACTGTGAAAAGCATCAAACCGCTCCATCCACAGATAAATGTACACAGCCCGTATTCAGAAACTGTCTTTAGAGGAGCTTCCAGGACTTCTGTACTGTTTTGATGTCACAACTATACTACTGTATATGGGTAGACAGTGCCGCAACAGTACCAGATGCAGAAGACCTGAATATGCAGACCAATCAGAGCAGACTGGGCTTTTTCAGGAGGGGATCTTAAAGAGACAGGCGCTAAAACGGAGCGTTTCAGACAGAGGGTGAATACAGGTGTATTAATGCAGATAGTATGAGCAAAATACTGTTTTTTGAACATTAAAGCATGAAACATGTTCTAGTAGAAACCCAAAATACAAGTATGAACCTGGAAAATGAGCCTAATATGGGACCTTTAAAGTTTTCATAGAGAGGGATGGCTCCGTGAAATCTGAACTATGATAACAGTGTAATGTATCCATTTTTATTTGCAGAATCCCTGTTGTAGATTTTCAATATTCCAGTCTCAGTTGGAAAGATGGAAGTTTTCTTTCGTTTTGAAAGCTGTACTACCGTGGTAAAGTCTTCTCACACAAGTGCTGTCAGCAGAAAGCGCCATCTTCTCCTAGTTTGTCGCCTCACCTGTGTTTTATCATTATGAAAGGACACTTCCACTCTGTCTCTGCTGTTCTCAGTGTGCAGTCAATGACCCAGGAATGTCAACTCAGCTCTTTGATGTGGCATCGATGACACACACAAACATGAGAGAGCCACAGTCAGCCTGCTCTCCCGAGTCCCAGCTGTGCACAAACACTTTAACTTCAGCATCTGTCAGGAGGGCTGGAGGAAAATCTATGTTTTTCTAAAAAGGCTGCAGCACTTCTATTGAGTTTCCTGTTTTCACTACGAGATACCAGTGTTGTTCTGGTTGTTCTCTGTTTATTGATGGAGCAGGAGATATACCCCTGCTTCCCATTTGGCAGAACAAACATTTGCTGTAATTGATGCTGGCAGGAGGAGAAAGTATTGAATAAGAAAGTATTGTTCTCCCCGAGGGTTTAAAGATACATTTCTGTATGAGATTAAACCGGCCAGGGAAGGAATACTGTAAGAATTATCAGAATAAATGTATAATTGCTGAGATTACACATGCCACGTTTAAAACAGATTCCCCACACCAGTCTGTTGCTGTTTGTCCAAATGAATTAGGTTGAAACTGCTTGGCTCATCAAATGTATTAATGATGTTTCAGCGATGGATGCTCCTTCTGTCCCCATTAGTCAAAGAAATGTAAAAAAATCGGTTGTGCTTTTTTAAACTTACAACGATGGATGAACACTTAGCAGAATTTATGGCCTCCTCAGTCCCCACAGCCATAATGACTTATGCAAATTGGAGGTTAAGTGCTGAGATGAGATTGTTCAGCAAAAAAAAAAAAAGGATGCGTGTACAAACTAAGGGGGAATGGAAGTATAAACGGTGTGCACTTGAAATTTATCTTTATTTGTTTTGTGGGATATGCTGAACGTGTGTTACCATGGCGCTAGGTCAGAGGTTCGTGCTTCTGCGATATCTAAAAATGCATTAGAAGAGGTTAAAGGGGACCTATCATGCCTTTCTGACCTATAAATGTTGTTCTAATGTTTTATAGTCGTGTTAAATGTGTCAAATAATGAAGTATTTGCATTTAGATGTGAGCCTTGCTGACCTTCTGGGTTGGCTGTGCTCAGCTCTGAACGCTAGGGTGTCAGTCGCTATTAGCGGAATTTGTCCACATAGAAGAAGCCGAACCTATTGGTCATGTTGCTACACACAGGCTCTAACTGTAAGCTTTAAGGTCGGCCCCCGTTATGCTGTTTTGGTGTTTATTTTGGAGGTTAAACCTTCGAGTTGACTCAGTCAAATTTGAATGTTTACCACTTTCACGCCCCTCCCCCTCTAACCCAGAGGTCCTCCTCTCTCTCCAATCGAGTGCTCATCAGTGCGCATTCACCAGATTACTGTCAATGCGCCCGTGTCTTCTCTCATCAATAGATAGGCAGGCTAACTTACTCATAGATAGCAACTGCTAACATCATTTAGTGTATGCCTAGCTTGAGGCGTGTGCCTGTGATATTGTAACGTGGGCGAGGGGGGAGGGGGGATCTATGGCGTGTGCACGAACTCAGCTCTGTCAGCTCTGTCAGCTCTGTGCTGAGTGGACAGGATGACTCAGCGCTGTGGATTTTTGCAAAACAAACAACAGGCCCGTCGAGGCGTTTTTTTAATTTTTAAAACCGGATATTTTATGTTGTTCTATCAGAGCATAGTGTCGGCTTCAGTGTATAACCTCTTAAAGCTAGCGTTAACATATTGCGTGGCTAACGTGTCTCAGCAGCTGAGGTTACTGATTCCGTATATGATACAAATATGACCCTGAAAAGTAGCATAATAGGAAAAAAAATAAAGTGCTTTGTCTTTGATAGTGCGTCAGTACAATGACTGTGGAGGTAAATATAAAAAGCATGTGGGAGTGAGCTGTCATTTTATATTTAGTTTTCTGTAAAAGGATGAAAAAGATCAAAATAAAGTTCTAAGAAAGACAACAACCAGGGGATTTAGAAGGTCGATGTAGTGACACTTTATTTCTGAGGAATTTATCAAAGTTGTAATTATCTAATGACAATGTATTTACACAACGTCTCTTCCTTTTGTCCTCTTGCTGAAACTCAACAGTGCCTGTCCTAATCTTACTCAATGCCTGAAGCAGCCATGAGCTATCTGGTGAGTAGGGCTCATCAGTGGCAGATTAATGTCCAGCTGTACACCCTGCACCACGCTGCGAAAGAGATGAACAAAGGGAGGCAGAACGACATTGTAAAGAGGGATGGATTGACTGTTAGTGCCTGGAAATTGGGTAAAATATAGAGAAGGAGCAGAGATTGAGAGGTATACAAAAAGAATTTACCTTTGGGCAGAGAGGGATGAACAGATAAGGGTTGGTGAGGATAAAAAAGTGACTGACAACCAGTACAGGCAGGAGTGAAACAGCAGGACGTAAGAGGTCCCTGACTCTGAATTTATTACTGTGCTTTTTTGTGCGGGGGGAGGTGAACCAGGGTGAGTTACAACATCACCTGCCCCTATTTCTGATCTGTCTCCTGTAGAGATGGCCTCAGAGTCACCCTCCACACACACACACACGCACACACAAACACACAAACAGAAGCACAAGCACACCTTTGGACATAAAAAATTCCTGGTGGTTCTCTTGCGTAACAAAGGTCCAAGAGCATTGTAAAAAGTTTATGTCTTCACTAAACACAACATGGAAAAGAGGTGATGTACAGCCCTTGAGGCAAGAGAAAGCATTAAGGATGTATTTAAAAATGAGCAAATGTTTGTGCGATTAATCATCTTCCCGTAATGTGACAGCTCTTGTGCACGTAATGGGACAACTGGGACATTGCTCAGTAATTACCGTTTTATTGAAAAATCTATATGAACGAAGAATAGTTCCATTTTACAGCACAAACTGTGTGCATCGCAGGATATCAGTGTTATCAATGCATCAACACAGGAATAAGCTCATGTCTTCTGTTCATTTGAGGGATTGGGTATTAAATGAATTTGATATGCAGAGATATGAACATGTATTAAACACGGAGATTAAAACTTCATAAACACCACCGGGAAAACAAACAAAAAGCTGATTTTTAGTCCATCTGAAGTATGACTCTAAAATTGCCCGTAGGTGTGAATGGGTGTCTGTCTCTGTTTGTCTCTATGTGCCCTGTGATAGACTGGCGTCCTGTCCAGGGTGTACCCTGCCTCACGCCCAATGTCAGCTGGGATTGGCTCCACCCCCCCCCCCCCCCGCGACCCAGACAGGGACAAGCGGTTGAAGATGAATGAATGAATGAAGTATATAGTTTTATACTTGCTTGGATACAGTGTGCTAGTTTGAGAGTTCAGTCAAACTATATTTTCTGTTTCTGGGGGAGTCTACATCGGTTGCCTGGCAACCTCACCTCACACCAAGGCTTCAGGAAGTTACTGTTGCCGACCAAGGCCCTGTCTTGATGGTAACCCAAGATTTACGAATGTTTCGCAAGATGGTTAAGCCAAGGCATTGACCTTCAGTGGTTAAAGGGATGGTTCAGTTTTTTTTTAAATTTTTTTAGGATGCATAATATTTAATGAGGGAACACTTTGTATCACCTTGTAGACTTTGTATTATGCCGATAAATATTATATTTATGACTTTTATGACTCAAAACGAGATTAAAGAGTGAACCAAATCACTAAGGTTGTACCACAAAACCAAAAGTTCCAAACAGTTTTGGATATAGAAGGTTTCCGCCCAACAGCAACTATAAAGTCGTCATAATGAGTTACTCCTTTCACAATACAAAACAATCATTTGAGCCATTGTTAATCTAAAAAAATATTGATCAACATAATGTATATTCTATATCCAACCTACTTGATACTTAAAGTAGGCATGGACATAAATACATAGATACACACACTTTAGAAATTGCAACTCTTAAGTTCACAGTTAGGTAGCACCTTCTCTGAGAGCAACACTATGAGAAAGCCATTTGAGCATCATATTACAGAATGCATCACATCAAAGGACCAAACAATTGCACAGCCACACAGTCAGTTAAGAGTATCATTTTTTTCCCAGAAACCATTACACTGGAGTTGGATCCAGAGCCGGTGAATAAATAGAGCTTACACATGGCAGATTTCTCTTGGAGCCACGTTGGCGCTACCACACACTGCCATGGCTGTTGCTAAGTAACTGGTTCTGCGCCTAATCTTTTCATCATTGCGCTATTATTAGAGGGAGCTTAGATATTCACAGTCAATAACATTTTTCACAAGTTTTTAAAGTAGTGACAACAACACAAAGTGTGAAAAAGAAAACAGGAAGGTGCTTTTCTAACAGGGACCTTCTCAGCAGCACTTTAGTGAGGGTGTCAGACCACTTTCAGCTTTTGAGGATGTTTTTTTTTATTTTTACCCTCATAACACTAACATATATAGCTATATATGTAATAATCTACTTGATTAAATGCCCCAGACAATCAGCAAATTAAAAAAAGTTGGATTCTACCTCTTACCCAATGCATGCAATTGTTATGAGTAAGATAACTTGACACGATATGTTCTAATTTTAGTTCTAATTGCATCTCACATTGCACAATTGTGTTGTGAATATTTTTAAAAGCAGAGTGAGGAAAAAAAGTTTTACGTGCGCGAGCAAAAGTAG
Organism: Echiichthys vipera; assembly: GCF_963691815.1. NCBI lineage: Eukaryota > Metazoa > Chordata > Actinopteri > Perciformes > Trachinidae > Echiichthys > Echiichthys vipera. The sequence goes on along the minus strand of NC_139846.1, from coordinate 15,246,646 downwards.
CCTACTGTTCAACAAAGTAGAGTTGTGAAACAAGTTCTGATGAATTAACTTTTGTCAACTTGTCATGGAATGAAAAGTATTATTGGTAACCCATAACATTGTGACAACTGGGCTAGCATTCACACTACCAACTGAAACCCCCCAAAACAGAAGCAGCTAAATGGAATTCAGCCATCATTAATTGTGTTATGTACACCTGGCTTATTACTTGAGTACTAATTAGAATAACAGATGTGCGGGTGCAACTGAACTAACACCAGATTTTCATTTTATACTAAGTGATGATATATTTGGGTCATACTTGAATGCAACAACATGCAAGCTGCAACATCCAGCCCATCAGGATGATTGATCTCTCCACTGATTTCTCTGGTAGTCAACATGCCCAGAGGCAACGCATTTAAAGGAATAACGACTCTGTGAATATATCACTTCTCCCAGTGTGGCTTTAGTCCCAGTCCACTTGCTTGTGTCGAGTTATCGTTCTGTGTTTCAGCAATATACTATCATGCCACTTTATTACAGTTCTTACTTTTTCTCTCCAGTGCAGTGGTATTAAAAAAATGTTTCTCCATCCCACAGCACTCCCGATACCGCAGATTTTCTCCCTTAACCATAAAGTTAATTGCAGCTGATGTGATTACTTATGTCTCTAGGTGTGAATCACTTCCTGAAACCATAAGACCTTGATCACAAGTACGTGAATGCAGGTGACTGGTGGAAGTTCCCCATAGTTGTATTCCACGTCTATGTTTTATTCGCTCCTTTCGTGCGCACAGATTGGAAGTGAATTGGAGGCGAATGTTTATCTTGCTGTGCATTTAACCGGCATTCAAACAGTGGTGCGGGTTAGGCATACATGCCATGATTCTTCAAGTTATTTTTAGTGAGAATATAGAGGAAAAAAAGTGAACATAAATATTATTCACCTTACATTAAGTGTCCTGGGCTCGGGTCAGGTTCAGACATAAAAAAACAGGAATGCCTGTTGGGTTTCAGTGGTGTTTGGACAGAAACATGTGGTCCAGAGGACCGTAGGATCCAAGGTTTTTCTTCACTGTACAATGTATCATAAAACTGATACAATCAGGGGACCAGCATCTAACTACAAAGCAAGGTCTGTGCGAGTGTGTCTGTGTTTGTAATTCACATATCTCGAGAATCACTCACACTTGGCGGGTGCTTTGTTGGGGACCCAGTGATGTGTTTTGTGTTGCAATTGGGCTATAACAATAAACTTTATATTTTGGCCTTCTACCATAAGTCTAAGAAACAGTTTTTGTCCCCCTGGATTCTTCCTGGAGTGTGTCGAGACGTTCAAAACATGTCATATCTCCTTAAGTCTATGAGTTATTGCAACCACATTTGGTGGACGTATAGATATGATGTCTGAGTTGTGGTGCTGTAGCAGCATCATCTAATTATAAAGGAATCTCTGTGAGTGTACAGTATGTTTGTATGACTGCCCTCCACATATGTCAAGAACCAGTCATCGGGTCGACTTCACTCTTGGCAGGTGTATTGCTGAGGATCCGAGGGAGTGCAGTGTTGAGTGTATAGTCTATTGTATGAGTGGTTCTTTGAGCATGCCCCCCAACAGCACGGTCATACAAAAAGCCAAGCAATTGGCCTGATCTGACCGTACTAGTCCTTTCAAGAACTGAGGCACATTATGTGTGGGTGTTTACATGCCAGACACACACACACACACACACACACAAACACACACACACACGCACACACACACACACACACACACACACACACACACACACACAAACACACACACAAACACACACACACACACACACATACACACACACACACACACACACACACACACGACTGCTGAAGCCTAAATTTTGCCATTTATCTGCAGACTGGCGGTGGTTGTGTGATAAATCACCATCTCTGACAGATATCTCTAGGTTTCATGCAAGCTCATGAACCTCACCCTGAGAGAAGGAGGGACTGAGTGAGACATTTGAGTGCTGAAAATACTTTCGGTAAACCTCAGAGGATGGTGGGCAACAATCAAAAAGTTGAATCAGACTTGAATTGGGTTGTTGAAGGGCACACTCTGGGGTTAGATTACAAATGTCTACCTGCAGACTTAAATCTGAAAGCATAAGAAATAAGACGTATGTGTTGCTGCATGCTGAAAGATTAAGTGCTGCCTAAATTGTTGAAACAGGTTTTTATTAAGTTTTATAGTATTTTATTATTCTATGCAAATATTTGCATAATCATTTTGGGGAGTAATAAAACAAGCCACCTTGTAGCAGCCATCATAAGAAAATGCAAAGCGTAGCACTTTGAAGAAGTACAAGATAAAGACAAAGAACATCCCTTATCAAGGTCTTGACTCTCTTTTTGTTCCAGTTTTAATTAGAGTAGATCCGGCTCCTTGTCTTCCCTGATGTTCACAGTGTCCCTCAGGTTGTTTTTGTTTAATTGGGATTGTATAATGCAATTGTTGTGTCTTTGAAAGCAAGGTTTGAGGAGAGAGAGAGAGAGAGAGAGAGAGAGAGAGAGAGAGAGAGAGAGAGAGAGAGAGAGAGAGAGAGAGAGAGAGAGAGAGAGAGAGCAACATGTCCTTTAATGCAAGCAGTGCAGCAAAAAACAAGTCAGGGTCATTTACTCCACAGTATCTCCTGAAAAACACTCACAGTGATGCTTAAGACCTGCCAACTTCTCAAGTACTACGCAGGTCATGGTTCTTTTTAGGTCTATCATTTATAGCAACATAAAGTACACAGTCCAAGATCTTTACCATATTTCCTTGGCTTACACACTGTTACTTGAAGGAGCCGCAGCTTGTGAACGTTAGATAAGAGGCAGTTCTGTCTACTTGTTCATCTCTTAAGACTGTTTCAAAGCATGCCGTTTTTGATCAAGATTAACTGTCAAAGCAAAAAACTGCACATGTAAAAGTCAGCGGGTAAAATTGCTCCGCACCTGACTCATGCGCGCCATGAAACAGCAGTGCGTCTCATTTCTTGATTTGACTCACATACACCTGGAGCTTTTGATCTGTCTTCTGCTTCCCTACTGCAAACAACCTCGCTCTCCCGTCCGTGTTTGTCATGAGCGTTTCTTTTGAGTTTGCACTGGCAGGAAGACAGCAACACTAACTTTAGAACAAGTTGAGCGACGGCTGCTAGCTGACAGATGATGAATTTAAAAGATTAGAGGTGTATTTGCAGAACCTTTACCTTTACCTACGACTTAACAAGATTAGAGAACCAGTTGAGCATCGGGAAGGTGAAGTTTGGTAGACTACTACTACAATTGCATAGCTCAGTGTGTCATTTCAAACGGGAAGCTCTGGGATATTAGTTACCTTGGGCTCCGACCCAGCCTGAACAGATGGACCTAATCTAAACTGTGTATGAGTCACTCCTGTTGTACCATGAAGCATGCAGAGCAGAGCGGCTAATTATGAATTCATCCTAGTGGCGAAGAAGATGCGATTGGAGGGCAGATATGCATATAGTCACATTCAAATAATATGCCAATCAAATACTGGAACTTTGACCCCCCCAGCTCCCTATTTAATAGTCTACTTTACTTTGGTCACAGGGGAAAAAAGGGCAACAGACAGCTGAAACTATAAATATTCTTTCGCCACTTCCAAACTGACTAAAACTAATGGACTTTGAGTTTTAATGGAAAATCAAAGATTCAAGACCCACAGGACAGAGAATGAAATATAATAATAATAAGGGTTTCATGTTTTCAATTAGGTCTAACAACCGTTTGTGCCCTGCTGCATAGTGTGGAATAATATTTTGGTAATATTCCTGTGTATGCTTGGTGTTTTGTTTGCACCCAGAGACCTAAAGCAGCCCACTTGAAGTAACCTAGACCAACCCTTGTCAACATGCTTTGGTCTACTAAAAAAGTACTGGTGCAATTATGTTGCATTAAGTGAGGATATTCTGTATTGTGAATTTTTTAAATATTGACAGAGTTCTAAGTCCTAACCTTATTTATAGAGATATTTCTCCTTTCTCCTTTGTTCTCCTTCATGTCATATTGATTTAATCATTATTTGACATACAGAATAAATAGGTGCAGATGTGTTAGGAGTCTAATAGTCGCAATTTATGTGGGTCACTCTTCAGGTTAATAGAGCTACGTGCCTTAACCCCCACAGGAACTAGTCCACATCTTCAAAATGTTATCACAATTTGTAAATGGATTTTTTTCTGTTTCTCTGATAGGTTCCTGGAGGAAGATACAATCAAGAGCGTGTCAGTGAAGTTCATGTGAGTTAAGTTTTGTGTGCCATCTGTGGATGATGGTAACGTCATTGTAAGTGCTGGACAAATATGAATTTTGAACAGATGATGTCACAAGATGAAAAGTCAGATGCGAGAATGGCTAAAAAGAAAAGTATAGTTAACATTCGAACACGAACTTTCCTGATTATTAAAAGTTGTGACATATCAGAATAATTCATGCACACGCCTAAACATTATCCCCAAATGGAAACCCTGTTATAAAGTATATTTGCAACTAACTAAATATAGTAATCAATTTAGTGAATAAGAAAAATCTAAATATATCACAACCTTGACATCCTATTCCCCACGTGCATTACACATACAGAGAGAGAGAGAGAGAGAGGAGAGAGGAGAGAGAGAGAGAGAGAGAGAGAGAGAGAGAGAGAGAGAGAGAGAGGGAGAGAGAGAGAGAGAGAGAGAGAGAGAGAGAGAGAGAGACGAGAGAGAGAGAGAGAGAGAGAGAGCGAGAGAGAGAGAGACAGAGACAGAGACAGAGACAGAGACAGAGACAGAGACGGGGAGAGATAAAGACAGGGAGGCTCAACCTTGGTGTGGTCCTGAGAGGGATAACTGCTGGGGCCAGAGATGGAGACCAGGCGACTAATGAGGCAAGCCACTAATTAGCCACCGGTGTCACTGGCCTTTCTAATTTCACATGCTATAGCATGTGTGTGGGATAGAGAAAGAGGAGACAAAGAGTCATTCAGTGCATTTTTACCATCGATTTAACAAAGAAAAGGTCCAACCTGGTACCTGTTTGTTTGCATTTAATAATAATAAGCACATAATAATGCAAATAATATATAATTTATAGAAAGCAGGTTAATCTCTTAATTTATTGCCCCCTTTACCCTCAATCCCACCATGGCACACTGTAAACTGTCTGTAAGTGGCCAGAGCCAGCACCCACACCATTTATGCACCGTAGCTGCAATGCCACATCTTTAACAAATTAGCTCTGTGCCAGTGTAGGAAGATACAGTATATGACATTCACATTGTAGGTCTACAGCAAAAAAAGAAGACTTTGCTTCAAGCTTCAGCCATCAGAACAGCGAGTCTAACAGAGAGTCTTCAGCCACCCCCTCCTACCAGGGTTCAGGTGGAAAGGAGCAGTGACACATGCATCCAACCCTCAGTGGGAGCTACTTGTGGTCCTCTAGGCGCTCTCTGAGCCTTCCAACCCATCGACCGAATCCCCCCTCAAGCTGTTGTGTATGAGGGCATTGCTATTCTGCTCACCTTAATACCCGCCAAGTGGCTTAGCGGCCTTTTGGCTCTCTTCGTTCCTCATCCAAACTGCATGTTCGGTGGACCCCGAAGGCATTTGGAGCTCTTTAAGGTTCAGGACAGACGCTTTTTATACTCCACCTCAGTAGGGAAGGAATGCATGCAACAGTTTTCCTGTTAGGCTGGTAGTGTGGACCTGCCCATGTATGTGAGGCCCAATCACAGGCATATATGCTGGTGGTGTGTCACTGTCGATGCTGATGCACAAATTAAATGTGTCAAATTGTCACATACTTGGTGAGGTGGCCCGTGAGGGACCTCATGGTTAGTTACACAGCCCTTACGGTGTCTACTTCATGTCACTGGTAATAGCTCTGCTCCCCCGTCTCCCTGATCCCATCTCAAGCCCAGGTCAAGTATTGCAGAGTTGGTCCTCAACTGGAACCAGTGCGCAGGGACCTTCAGACATGACTCTGGCTTCACTGTTTTCCCCCTTCAGCTCCTTATCTAGAGGACGGAGGGGATGATGGGACCTTACTGTAATTGCTATAGAACAGAAAATTGAAGAGCTGCCAATCTAGTTGCTTCCGGTGTCTGCAAGCACATCAGTAAATGGTTGTAAAGGCTGTCAATAGCGTTGACCGGGATGAATGTGGCTCACTGTTGCTGGGCTACAAGGTTTGTGTGTTATATTATCTGTAAGGAAAAAAGAACACTGATAAAACCCAAACCAAGAGGATACAAAAAATCTGAGTGATAAATGCTTCCTATGCCCATAGCCCATCCTATTTTGAAGACTGCAGTAAATCTGTGGGAATTATACTTCAGATGGCAGACAATATACAGCAGGGTTTTATTGCTATTTTATTCCAGCACTTTGGTAAAAAGCCATAAAAGTCTCTTTTTTTTGTCATGCATGGATGTACCATTTCTATATTCCTGGCACTGCAGCTTTTTCAGTACAAAGCTACATAGTAGTGAAATTCACACCACTGTGATTATTTTAGGAAGTATGGCATGATGAAGATATGTGAAATAATGAACCTGATATTTTCCCTCCAGCCTCTCACACTGACGTGCTTTGAAAGTTATGTTGAGAGCGTTCTTGATCCAAATTACCCGGCGCCATCCTTTCCACTTCAGCGGTGCAGAAATTGCCCTTCCATTACTTTTCATAGGTAGCACAGCTCCATCTCCTATCACCGTGCCTTGTTGCGTAAGCTTTTCCTAACACATGAAAACTTTAAGATTGTCCCCCAGACTCCTCGGGTGCTGATTGATTGGAATAGATCTGTAGCACTTTTACCACCTTTCCTCTCCTTAACGCTCAGCGCGGCACTAAAACGAATCTTGAGTGAGGGATACGGAATACTAAACACTCTGAAAAGGTCAGTCAATATCTAATTGCTTTGTCAACTCAGTCTTTATTCATATCTTAAATATTTAATATTGTCATTAAAAATTCAGAGGCAGGGACAGTCGAGTTTCAAATCACAAGGTGGTATCGGAGAAGATCTCATTAAGCATTTTTCATAATGAATGAC